>NC_065583.1:53497560-53837560 GCF_024542745.1 Macaca thibetana thibetana | reverse complement strand
TGCAAATACTTTCTTACATCTCGTAAGTAGTCTTTTCATTTTCTTGATGATATTCTTTGCTGCACAAGTTCTTAATTTTCGCCAAGTCAAATTTGACTATTTTTAAAGTTTTTGTTTGTGTTTTTGCTGTCAAAGAATCCATTGCTTAATTCAAGATCGTGAAGATTTACCCTGGTGTTTTCTGCTAACAGTTTTACAGTTTGTTGTGCTTATATATTTAGGTTGTTGATTTAGTTTAACATCATTTTTGTTTATGAAGTAATATAGGGGTCCAACTTCAAGCTCTTACATGTTGGTTATCCATTTATGCCAGCACCATTTGTTGAAGATCCTCTTCTTTGTCTATTAAACTGTCTTGGCGCCATTGACAAAAATCAATTAGCCATAGATTTCTGGGTTGATTTCTGAACTCTCAGTTCTATTCCAGTGGTCTATGTGTCTATCCTTATTCCATTCAGATACTCTTTGGATTACTGTAGCTTTGTAGTAAGTTTTGAAATTGGGAAGTGTGAGTCTTCCAACTTTTCTTCTTTTACAAGATACCATAGGCTGTTCTGGATCCTTTGCGATTTCATATGAATTTTGAGGATTGGCTCTCATTCTGAAAAAAAGAAGCCATTGTAATTTTAATACAGATTGCATTAAATCTGTAGGTTGCTTTGAGGCATATTGCCATCTTCATAATATTAAGACTTTTAATCCATGAATGTGAGACGTCTTTCCATGTATTTAGTTTTTCTTTATTTCCATAACATTTTGAGTTTGCATTGTACCAGTGCTTCCCTTCCTTGATTAAATTTATTCCTAGATAGTTTATTCTTCTGGATCGATTGTGAATGGAATTATTTTATTTCCTTTTCAGATTGCTCATTTCTGGTTGTATAAATCATGCCTTTTTTCCCATGTATTTCTGATAACGTTGACATATGAGGCCTTGGTGACCCTGGTTACACTACCACTCCTTCCCAGGGCTAGCCAATTCCTAGAAATAGCAAATAACTTTCCCGGGAGCATTCCTTTCATATGGAAAGTAACCAGTCCAAAGCCCACACTCCCATTCCCTCCTCTATTGGGTTCTCAAACTCAGGGCCACAATTCCCCTGCCCTAATCACCCTAAGTTCTGGTACCACACAACTAGGGATAAGCCCCTATGTTCCTGAGTTTGCTGAAATTTTTCAAACTAGCCAATCCAATGCTTGCCTATCTTGACTTACTCGTCCCTTCTTAACAAAACCACAACAAGGGCTCTTGCCCATGTTTTCCCCTTGCTCCCTCTGCCTCCTGACCAACTCCGGTGCTTTTCTGTGTTCCCCCTGTGGTGTAGCATGCTACCTCCTCTTGGGAACTGTAAGTGACAGACTACCTTTTCAATGGCAGTCATCTCCTGATTTCTTAGCCTCACCACACCTGAATAATAATAAAACCTACACTTTAAAACACCGGTGTGTAGAGACATGAACTGATTTTTGTGTATTTATCTTTGATGTGGTTTGGCTGTGTCCCCACCTGAATCTCATCTTGAGTTGTAGCTCCCATAACTCCCACATGTTGTGGGAGGGACCTGGTGGGAGATAATTGAATTATGAGGGCGGTTTCCCCCATACTGTCCTTGTGGTAGTGAATAAATCTCATGAGATCTGATGGTTTTATAAATGGGAGTTTCCCTGCACAAGCTCTCTTTTTGCTTGCTGCCATGTAAGAGATTCCTTTGCTCTTCCTTCATCTTCTGCCAGGATTGTGAGGCCTCCCTAGCCATGTGGAACTGTGAGTCCATGAAACCTCTTTTCTTCATAAATTATCCAGTCTGGGGTATGTCTTTATTAGCAGCATGACTACAGCTTAATACAGTAAATTGCTACCATTAGTGACTTGCTGATGTAAAGATACCCAAAAGTTTAAAAGCAACTTCGGAACTGGGTAACAGGCAGAGGTTGGAACAGTTTGGAGGGCTCAGAAGAAGATAGGAAAATGTGAGAACGTTTAGAACTTCCTAGAGACTTGTTGAATAACTTTGACAAAAATGCTAACAATTACATCCAGGCTGAGGTGGTCTCAGATGGAGATGAGAAATTTGTTGGGAACTGAAGCAAAAGTTGCTCTTCTTATGCTTTAGCAAGGAGACCATGGCATTTTGCCCCTGCCCTAGAGACTTTTGGAATTTTGAACTTGAGAGAAATAATTTAGGGTATCTAGCAGAAGAAATTTCTAAGCAGCAAAGCATTAAAGAGGTGGTTTGGGTGTTGTTGTTAAAAGCATTCAGTTTTATAAGGGAAGCAGAGCATAAAAGTTCAGAAAATTTGCAGCCTAACAATGTGACAGAAAAGAAAAACCCATTTTCTGAGAAGAAAGTCAATCAGGCTGCAGAAATTTGCATAAGTAATGAGGAGCCAAATGTTAATCACCAAGATGATGGGGAAAATGTCTCCAGGGCATGTCCAAGGTCTTCACAGCAGCTCCTTCCCTCACAGGAACTGAGGCCTGGGAGGAAAAAATGGTTTCATGCACCGGGCCCATGGTGCCTCTGCTGTGTGCAATCTAGGGACTTGGTGCCCTGCATTCCAGCCACTCCAGTCATGGCTAAAAGGGACCAAGGTACAGTTCAGGCCATGGCTTCAGAGGGTGCAAGCCCCGAGCCTTGGCAGCTTCCACATGGTGTTGAGCCTGAAGTGCACCAAAGTCAAGAATTGAGGTTTGCAAACTTCTGCCTAGGTTTCAGAGGATGTATGGAAATGCCTGGATGTCCAGGAAGAAGTTTGCTGCAGGGGCAGTGCCCTCATGGAGAACCTCTGCTAGATCAGCACAGAAGGAAAATGTGGGGTGGGAGCCCTCAAACAGAGTCTTCACTGGGGCACTGCCTAGTGGAGCTGTGAGAAGAGGGCCACTGTCCTCCAGACCCCGAAATGGTAAATCCACTGACAGCTTACACCCTGTGCCTGGAAAAGCCACAAACACTCAATGCCAGCCTATAAAAGCAGCCAGGAGGGAGGTTGTATCCTGCAAAGCCACAGGGGCAAAGTTACCCAAGTCCATGGGAACCCACCTCTTTCATCAGTATGACCTGGATGTGAGACATGGAGTCAAAGGAGATCATTTTGGAGCTTTAAGATTTGATTGCCCTGCTGGATTTCAGACTTGCATGGGACTTTTAGCCCTTTCAGTTGGGCCAATTTCTCCCATTTGGAATGGGTGTACTTATGCAATGCTTGTACACCCCTTGTATCTAGGAAGTAACTAATTTGCTATTGATTTTACAGGCTCATAGGCAGGAGAGACTTTCCTTGTCTCAAGTGAGAGTTTGAATGGTGGACTTTTGAGTTAATGCTGAAATGAGTTAAGGCTTTTGGGGACAGTTGGGAAGGCATGATTGGTTTTGAAATGTGAGGACATGAGATGTGAGAGGATCCAGGGGTGGAATGATATGGTTTGGCTGTGTCCCCATCCAAATCTCATCTTGAATTGTAACTCCTGTAAGTCCCACATGTTGTGGGAGGAAGCCAGTGGGAGATAATTGAATCATAGGGGCCATTTCCCCCATACTGTTCTCATGATACAGAATAAGTCACAAGAGATCTGATGGTTTTATAAATAAGAGTTCTCTTGCACAAGCTCTCTTTTTGCCAGCTGCCATGTAAGACATTCCTTTGCTCTTCCTTCATCTTCTGCTATGATTGTGAGGCCTCTCCAGCCATGTGGAACTGTGAGTACATGAAACCTCTTTTTTTACAAATTATCCAGTCTTGGGTATGTCTTTATTAGCAGCAGGAGAACAGACTAATAAGATCTTATACCCTGAAACTTTACCAAATTTATTTATTAGCTCGTGTGTGTGTGTGTGTGTGTGTGTTTTGGAATTTTTCTTAAAATAGAATTATGTCATTTCCAAATAGAGATAGTTGAACTTCTTTGTTTCCAATGTGAACATCTTATTTGTTCATTTCATAGCTCTAGCTAGGATTTTCAGTACAAGGTTGAGTAACAGTGGTGAAAGTAGACATCCTGTCTTGTTCCTGACCTTACCAGAAAAGCTTTCTGTTTTCCACCATTGAGTATAATGTTAGCTGTGGTATATCCATAAATGTCTTTTATCATGTTGAAGAAGTTTCCTTTTCCTACTTTGATAAGTATTTTTGTCACAGAAGAGTGTTGGATTTTGTCATCTTTTTTTGCACCTGAAGTGACCATGTAGTATTTTTCCTCTATTTTATTAATGTGATCTATTGCATCAATCCATTTTTAGATATTGAACCACTCTTGTACATCTGAGATTAATCCCGCTTGGTTATGGAGTATAATATTTTTACTGTGCTGTTGGATCCAGTTTGCTAGTATTTTGTTGAGGATTTCTGTATCTATATTCATAAAGGATATTAGGCTATAGTTTTCGTGTACTGTTTTGTCTGACTGTAGTATTAGGGTATTGTATTAGGAAGAATTTCCTTCTCTTCTGTATTTTGGAGGAGGTTGAGTAATATTAGTGTCAGTGTTAATCCTTTTTGAAATGTATAATATACCAGTGAAGCCAACTGGTTCTGGGCTTTTCTTTGTTGGGAGTTTTGTTTCTTTTTTTTTTTTTTCTACTGATTCAATCTCTTCAATTGTTGTAGGTCAATTGACATTTTCTATTTCTTCTTGAGTCAGTTTTAGTAATTCATGTTTTCTAGGAATTTATTCAGCTCATCTAAATTATCTAATTTGTTGGCACTCATTTGTTCATACTAGTATCTTATAATCCTTTTATTTCTGTAAAGTTGGAAGTATTGTTTCCACTTTCATTTCTGATTCTAGTTATTTACATCTACTGTCTGTTTTTCTTAGCAATGTAGCTGAATACTTATCAACTTAGTTGATTATTTCAAGGAACTAATATTTGGTTTTATTGATTATCTCTATTTTTTTATTCTCTAGCTTATCATCTCGCTTTAACCTTTATTATATCCTTCCTTTTGTTGGGTTGTTGATGTGACATCTTTTTCATTTTGTAATGTAAGCATTTTCAGCTATAAACTTTCCTCTGAGCACTGCCTTTACTGCATCGCATAAGTTTTTTTTTCTATATATATAGATTTTATATGTGCATATATAAACAAACAAACATATATAAGGATCTATTTAAAATTACATACCATCACCCAATGCAGAACCCATGCATTAAATAAGTAAGTTGTCATCAACCTGAGACTGATGTTAAAGTAGTAATTTCTTTTTCTTCTCAATCTCCTTTGTCCTTTTTTTAAAAAGTTTTAATTTTTCTATAGGTTATTGGGGTACAGGTGGTGTTTGGTACATGAGTAAGTTCTTTAGTGGTGATTTTTGAGATTTTGGTGCACCCATCACTCGAGCAGTATACACTGCACCCTATTTGTAATCTTTTATCCTTCACTTCCCTACCAGTCTTTCCCCTAAGTCCCCAAAGTCCACTGTATCACTCTTACACTTTTGCATCCTCAGAGCTTAGCTCCCACATATCGGTGAGAACATATGACGTTTGGTTTTCCTTTTCTGAGTTACTTCTCTTAGAATAATAGTCTCCAATCTCATCCAGGTTGCTGCGAATGCCATTAATTTATACCTTTTTAAGGCTGAGTAGTAGTCCATCATATATATAGATATAGATATAGATATATAGATATAGATATAGATATAGATCACAGTTTCTTTACTCACTTGTTGATTGATGAGCATTTGGGTTGGTTCCACAATTTTGCAATTGTGAATTGTGCTGCTACAAACAAGCATGTGCAAGTATCTTTTTCGTACAATGACTTATTTTCCTCTGGGTAAATATCCAGTAGTGGGATTGCTGGATCAAATGGTAGGACTAAAATATTCTACTTTTAGTTCTTTAAAGAGTCTTCACACTGTTTTCCATAGTTGTTGTACTAATTTACTTCTCACCAGCAGTGTAGAAGTGTTCCCTGATCACTGCATCCATGCCAACATCTACTGTGTTTTTATTTTTTGATTATGGCAATTCTTGCAGGAGTAAGATGGTATTGCATTGTGGTTTTGATTTGCATTTCCCTGATCATTAGTGATGTTGAGCATTTTTTCATATATTTGTTGGCCATTTGTATGTCTCATTTTCAGAATTGTCTATTCATGTCTTTAGCCCACTTTTTGATGGGATTGCTTGTTTTTTTCTTGCTGATTTGTTTGAGTTTCTTGTAGATTCTAGATATTAGTTCTCTGTCAGATGTATAGATTGTGAAGATTTTCTCCCACTCTGTGGATTGCCTGCTTACTTTACTGACTGTTCCTTTTGCCATGCAAAGGCTTTTTAGTTTAATTAAGTCCCAGCTATTTATCTTTGTTTTTATTGCATTTGCTTTTGGGTTCTTGGTCATGAAATCCTTGCCTAAGCCAATGTCTAGAAGGGTTTTTACAATGTTATCTTCTAAAATTTTTATAGTTTCAGGAAAGCACATAAGATTTAAATCCTTAATCCATCTTGAGTTGATATTTGTATAAGGTAAGAGATGAAGATCTAGTTTCATTCTCCTACATGTGGCTAGCCATTTATCCCAGCACCATTTGTTAAAAATGGTGTCCTTTCCCCAATTTATGTTTTTGTTTGCTTTGTCAAAGATCGGCTGTCTGTAAGCGTTTGGGTTTATTTCTGGGCTCTCTATTCTGTTACATTGGTCTGGGTGCCTATTTTTATACTAGTACCATGCTGTTTTGGTGACTATGGCCTTATAGTATAGTTTGAAATTAGGTAATGTGATGCCTCCAAATTTGTTCTTTTTGTTTAGTCTTGTTTTGGATATGCAGGATCTTCTTTGATTCTACATGAATTTTAGAATTGTTTCTTCTAATTCTGTGAAGAATGATGGTGGTATTTTGATGGGAATTGTGTTGAATTTGTAAATTGCTTTTGGCAATATGGTCATTTTCACAATATTCATTCTACCCATCCACGAGCATGGGATGTGTTTCCATTTGTTCGTGTTGTCTATGATTTCTTTCAGCAATGTTTTGTGGTTTTCCTTGTGCAGGTCTTTCACCTCCTTGGTTATGTATATTCCTAAGTTTTTTTTTTTTTTTTTTTTTTTTTTTGCAGCTATTGTAAAAGGGATTGAGTTCTTGATTTGATTCTCTGCTTGGTTGCTGTTGGTGTATAGAAGAGCTACTTATTTATGTACCTTAATTTTGTATCCAGGAACTTTGCTGAATTATTTTATCAATTCTAGTAACTTTCTGCAGGACTCATTAGGGTTTTCAAGGTAAATAATCATATCAGCAAACAGTGACAGTTTGACTTCCTCTTTACTGATTTAGATGCCCTTTATTTCTTTCTTTTGTCTGATTGCTCTGGCTAAGACTTCCAGTACGATGCTGAAGGGGAGTGGTGAGAGTGGACATCCTTATCTGGTTCCGGTTCTCAGAGAATATGTTTTCAACTTTTCACCATTCAGTATTATGTGGGCTGTGGGTTTGTCATCTTTTATTACATTGAGGTATATCCCTTGTATGCTGATTTTGCTGAGAGTTTTAATCATAAATGGATGCTGGATTTTGTCAAATGCTTTTTCTGCATTTGTTGAGATAATCATGTGACTTTTGTTTTTAATTCTGTTTTTGTGGTGCATCACATTTACTGACTTGCATATATTAAACCATCCCTGGTATGAAGTCCACTTGATCATGGTGGATTAGCTTTTGGATAATGTTGTTGGATTTGGTTAGCTAGTATTTTGTTAAGGATTTTAGCATCTATGTTCATCAGGGATATCGGTCTGTAGTTTTCTTTTTTGGTTATGCCCTTTCCTGGTTTTGGTATTAGGGTGATGCTGGCATCATAGGATGACTTAGAGAGGGTTCCCTCTTTCTCTATCTTGTGGAATAGTGTCAATAGGATTTGTACCAATTCTTCTTTGAATGTCTGGTAGAATTCTGCTGTGAATCCATCTGGTTCTGGATTTTTTTTGTTGTTAATAATTTTTAAATTACCATTTCAATCTTGCTGCTTGTTATTGGTCTGTTTAGGATATTTAATTTTTCCTGATTTGAGCTAGGAGGGTTGTATCTTTCCAGGAATTCATCCATCTCTTCCAGGTTTTTTAGTCTACATGTAAAGATGTACACAATAGCCTTGAATGATCTTTTGTATTTCTGTGGTGTCGGTTGTAATATCTCCCATTTCGTTTCTCATTGAGGTTATTTGGATTTTCTCTTTTCTTGGTTAATCTTGCTAATGGTCTATCAATTTTATTTATCTTTTCAAAGAACCAGATTTTTGTTTAATTTCTCTTTTGTATTTTTTTTTGTTTCAATTTCATTTAGTTCTGCTCTGATCTTTGTTATTTCATTTCTTCTGCTGGGTTTGGGTTTGGTTTGTTCTTGTTTCTCTAGTTCCTTGAGGTGTGACCATAGATTGTCAGTTTGTGCTCTGTCAGTCTTTTCAATGCAGGCTTTTAGGGCTATGAACTTTCCTCCTAGCATTGCCTTTGCTGTATCTGAGAGGTAGTTTTTGTTGTTGTTGTTGTTGGTGGTGGTTTTTTTTTTGACAGAGTCTCATTCTGTCACCCAGGCTGGAGTGCAGTGGCATGATCTTGGCTCACTGCGACCTCCACTTCCCAGGTTCAAGTGATTCTTCTGCCTCAGCCTCCTGAGTAGCTGGGACTACAGGCAGCTGCCGCCACACCCAGCTAATTTTTGTATTTTTAGTAGAGATGGTGTTTCACCATCTTGGCCAGGATGGTCTTGAACTCCTGACCTCATGATCCACCCTCCTCGGCCTCCCAAAGTACTGGGATTACAGGCATGAGCCACTGCACCCAGCATCCCAGAGGTTTTGATAGGTTGTGTCACTATTGCTGTTCACTTTGAAGAATTGTTCAAATTTTCATCTTGATTTCATTTTTGATCCAATGATCATTCAGGATCAGATTATTTAATTTCCATATATTTGCATGATTTTGAAGGTTTCTTTTGGAGTTGATTTTCAGTTTTATTCCACTGTGGTCTGAGAGAGTGCTTAATATGATTTCAATTTTCTTAAATTTATTAGGGCTCATTTTGTGGCCTATTATATGGTCTATCTTAGAGAAAGTTCCATGAGCTGTTGAATAGAATGTGCATTCTGCAGTTGTTGGGTGAAATTTTGTATGTATATCTATTAAGTCCATTTGTTCCAAGGTATAGCTTAAATCCATTGTTTGTTGTTGTTGTTGTTGACTTTCTGTCTTGATGACCTGTCTAGTGCTGTCAGTGGAGTATTGAAGTCCCCCACTACTATTGTATTGCTGCCTATCTCATTTCTTAGGTCTATAAGTAATTGTTTTATAAATTTGGGAGCTCCAGTGTTAGGTGCATATATATTTAGGATTGTGATACTTTCTTGTTGAACAGGCCTTTTACCATTATATAATGTCCCTCTTTGTCTTTTTTAACTGCTGTTGCTTTAAAGTTCATTTCGTCTGATATAAGAATAGCTACTCCTGCTCATTTTGGTGTCCATTCACATGAAATGCCTTTTTCCACCCCTTTACCTTAAGTTTATGAGAGTCCTTATGTATTAGGTAAGTCTCTTAAAGGCAGAAGATAGTTGGTTGGTGAATTCTTATCCATTCTATTGTTCTGTATCTTTTAAGTGGAGCAATACGGCCATTTACATTCAATGTTAGTGTTGAGATGTGAGGTACCATTCAATAAGAAATCCTTTAATTTTCTTTATTTTCACACATTAAAAATGAAATACACTGAACAAATGGTTTTTCATAACAGATTACACATGAGTCCATTCAGACTTGCTCTCAAAGTGCTGCCAACATGACAAGTGCTGCCAATACAACAGTTGCTAATGGGGGAGCCCATGTCTTGATTTAAATGCAGTAGCGGGCAGCCTTCACCATGGGAGGTTCAGTCTTTTCTGTTCTTAAATTAGGGTAAATGGCATTGGTGTCCATATTTACAGATTTGAAATGTATCTATCCTGAGCAGTTCCAATGTAAATCTGAGACCAGCTGATAGGAGTCTTGGTCTCAGTTTTAAAAAGGGAGGTCCAATGGTGGCAGGCTGGCTGCTATAAACTTGAGTTGTTTCCATTCTTTCCAACATGAACTATTTGCTGCAGGACACACAATCAGACCCTTCCTAGAGGGTTAAGTGAAGTAACTGTAGGTGTCTTTTTCACCATCAACTTGCTCCAAATGTTCTTTCTCAATTAGAATGTCAATGCATTTCTTGATCAGGGACCTGGGGTTTGAACCTGGAGGATAGCTGAGTGAGGGCCTCATCAACTAACTGCTGGTGTTTCAGAACCTTCCTCATCTTCATGATTCTCATGATGGCCGTCTGAGTCAGTAGTTTGCAGTCTTCCTCAATATTTTTGTGTGTGGTTTCTTGTTCCTGCTTCTGTTCCATTTCATTGGCACATTGATGTTAACCCTTAATTTCTAATTTTTATAACCAAGATATAATTTTATTAAGGTATCTGGCTTCAATTCCACCTCATCAGCATTTGCATTTTCATCTTCCAGGACCAAGGCATCTTCTGTGTTGTACTGAAGCAGGATTGCTATCTGGAATGTGGATGCCTGCAAAGTATATCTGTTTGTGAAGCAGTTAGTTACTAATTCTCCTTTAGACAACTGATATAACCTTGTCAATTTTCAGCCATTGTGATGACTGGCATAGAAAGCTGTGAATTGCCGATAACTACATTCCAACCCTAAGGGAAGGCAAACATACAAGACTGCTCAAAGGACCAGGACCCAGAGCTCAGCACTTAAATGCTGAAATCTCAGTCTATGTGTTCTGAATTTGTCAGGTGATTTTTGAATTGCTCATTCAGATCTTTGCTCATACCAGTGTCTTGAAACATCCACTGAAGTTTAGAGATATACTCGAAACCACAAGCTTGCTTTAACTTAGAGAACATGCTGGCTTCAGCAATGTCACTCCCTGCCTTCCCTTAGGGTTGGAACGTAGTTATCGGCAATTCACAGCTTTCTATGCCAGCCATCACAGTGGCTGAAAATGGACATAGTTACTGGCATCATCACTCGCATTGTCACCGTGGATGAGCCTCTTGGCCAGCATTTTTCATAGAACTTCTGAAACACGTCTTTGTCACCTGTGTACTTGTGACAACCATTACATGATTGAGTGTATCTTCTAGTTCTGCCTCATCTGTGTTCTTGGAACTTTTCCTCAAGAAGGAGTCACAGTATTGAGCCAGTGACTCAGGGGATTTTACTGGATGACTGGGCCATCTTGGTAACCGCATTGTTGTTTATGAAGCAACCACAAGCCTTGTCAAGAGCAGCCACAAAGCCAGTGTCATTGTTAAATGCAGACATTACCAAGGCAATGCATTTTTTGAACATCAAGCACAGTCTGTACATACATTTTGGGGTCATTTAAAGCAGCTTCTCCACACTTTTCAATGGCTAAAAGACCCTGATTATGAATGTGCATCTCCAGCAGTTTTTTCAATTCTCCTAGGTTATTCTGGATTCTAGATACAAGATTATACATGTGTCTCAAATCTTCATTTTTGTCAGCATCCAATAAACTCTGAAGTTCTGTGTGGAAAATTTCCAAGTGTTTTTCAATGAGGACATGCTCACATTTCCTTGCTAATTCATCTTGTGTGCCTTCATGAAGGTAAACCTGAACTCTTTGCTGTTCCTGAAGCACACAAGCTTCTGCCTTATTCATATATTCAGTAACTGGGTTCTGCTGCAAGAATTCAGTGCTCTCTTTGGCATAAAATCTCTCTGTGACAGAAAAAAAAAAGAGAGATTCAAAGGATTCTTTATACACTGTTAACGTAGGGCCCTTTGCAAATGCATCATCTTCATTCAGCTCCAATTCCATGTAAAACTAAAACTCCACTCACAGTTTTGTATTGATGGTTTCACCATTTCCTTCCTTTTTGATCAGCTTTGAAGCAGAATTTCTTACCTGTTTATTCAGTGGCCTAAATAGTCTCTACAAGTCACTAATGCAAGGGAATAGATTTCACATATTCCTTTCATCCTTTGTCACATTCACAGTGAACCCAATATCTATTGAGGTAGGCACAAATTCCATTCAGCACTTCGCTTGAAAATCAGTAATCTTCCCATTGTTGAGTGTAGAATTGCAGTACACTCTTGTCCATCAAATCTTCTCCATCCTTAAGAAGACTTGTCAAATAATTCTTCAAAAATTACTTAAGTTGTTTGTATAATTCCAAGCCAACGAACTGAGCACCTTCAGGTGTCTGCCCCTTTTTTGACTTAGAAACTCCAGCTCCTCATGCTTGGTTTGACTGGTGCACCCTAGCACACTAGTTATAAACATGAGGGTGGAGCTCCATGTATCTGGACCTGGTCATGCTGTGCGGCATGTACACCTGCTGGATGGTGGCTCTAAGGTCGTCCCAGATCTGGTCCAGGCCAATCTGCTTCAGGCCTTGGGGGTTCTGGCTCCGGGTTTATGACATCGTGAGGGATGTTCTAAAGTCATGCAGTGCAGCAATCCTTATTCAAAGTGCAGCTAGTTCTCCATTAGATAAAAATATGCAGTACCATTCCAAATTTATTCACAGCAGTTTGGAAAGAATGTCCTTTAAATGTAGAGAGTGAAATATATTGCAGGCAAACACACATCTCCGTGGTACCCAAAAGGCTCCCGTGATGCCTCCACCTAGTCGCCAGACCTAGGCCTTGGCAAAACCCGCATCCCACCAAGTTCTGGCTGCATCCCTCAGCCACTGGACTGCCCTGCCTGGAGTTGCATGTGACATGGCGCCTACCTTCTCCTCCCCTGCCAGCCCAGCCCTCCTCCTCCTGCTGCCGCCACCTCATCCCATAAGTTTTTGTATGCTATGTTTTGACTTCATTTGTTTCTAAATATTTTTTAATTTGCCTTGTGATTTTTTCTTTGACCCACTGGTTGTTTAAGAGTGTGTTATTTTTGTGTATGTGAAAATTTTTCAATTTTCCTTCTGTTATTGATTTTTAGCTTTATTCTCTATTGTTGTGAGAGAAGGTACTTTAAATGATTTTATTCCTTCTAAATTTATTGAGAATTATTTTTATGAACCAAATTATAGCCTACCCTGGAGAATGTTTCATGTGCACTTGAAAAAGTATATATATTTTTCTGTTGTTTTGTGGATTGTTCTATCTGTCATACTATGTCTGCTATGTCTAGTTGGTTTATAGTGTAATTCAAGTCTATTTTCTTCTTGTTTTTTGTGTAGATATTATATCCATTATGAAACTGGAATATTGCACTTTGAGAGGTCAAGGCAGGCAGATCACTTGAGGTGAGGAGTTTGAGACCAGCCTGGCCAACATGGCATTGGTCTCTTCTAAAAATACAAAAATTTGCTGGGCATCATAATGCATGCCTGTAATCCCAGCTACTTGGAGGGCTGAGGAGGAGAACCTCTTGAACCTGGGAGGCGGAGGTTACAGTGAGCCAAGATCATACCACTGCACTCCAGCCTGGGTGACAGAGCGAGACTCCATCTCAAAAAAAATAATAAAAAAAGTGGAATATTGAAGTCTGCAACTATTCTCACAGAAGTGTCTACTTCTCTCGTAAATTCTATCAATAGTTGCTTCATATATTTTGTGACTCCACTGTTTGGTGCATTTATGTGTATAATTTTATATCTCCTTGACAAATTGCCGCTTTTATCAATATGCAATGTGTTTCTTTAACTTTTATAAAAATTTTTTATAAAAAAATTCAACATCTATTTGACTATGTGACTATAGTCACATTCGCTGTCTTTTGGCTACTATTTACATGCAACATCTTTTTTCATTCTTTTACTTCCAACCTATTTGTTTCTTTGAGTCTAAAGTGGGTTTCTTGTAATCAGCATATAATTGGATCACACTTTAAAATTTATTCTGCTGGTTTCTGTCTTTAATTGGGGATCTAAGCCACTTAAAATATTACTAATAATAAAGAATATACTTCTGCCACATTGCTTTTCATTTTCTATATATTTTATATCCTTTTTATTCCTCAGTTCCTCCAATACTACCTTCTTTTGTGTTTGATTGATATTTTCTAGTGTTCCCTTTTGATTCTGTATCTTTTGCAGTTATTTGTTCCTAGAATGTGTATGTTAGTATGCTTAAGAGTGTCCCATAGGCCTCTTAGGTTCTGTTTATTTCTCTTCATTATTTTTTCTTTCTGCTATTCAGACTGGGTAATTCCAATTGCTCTATTGCTATGGACTGAATATTTACACCTCCTCCAATTCATATGTTGAATTCCTAATTTTTAACGTGATGGTATTTGGAGGGGGTGCATTTAGGAGAGAATTAAGGTCATGAGGTTGGAATCCTCATGATGCAATTATTGCCCTTATAAGAAGAGGAGATAAGAGTTCTACTTTTCTCCATCATGTGAGGATACAGCAAAAAAAGGGGCTGTCTGTAAAACAGAAAGAGGGTCCTCACAAGACACTGAAATTTTTGTCACTTTGGTCTTGGACTTCTAAGACTCTGGAATTGTAAGAAATATTTTTTCTTTAAGTCACCAAGTCTATGATGTTTGTTATAGAAGTCTGAACTGACTAAAATAAATTGGTTAACAAGAAGTGTGATACTACTGTAACAAATACCTTAAAATGAGTTTTGAGCTTCATGCTTTAAAAAGTAGATATTTCCATGAAGGGGCTGCTGAAGACAATCTGGTGAGGCCTGACCAAAATAGGAGAACTGGAGAGAAATCCTCCTTCTTCTTAGAGAAGACATAAATAATCATGAGCAGAATGTTGGTGGAAATATGAACAGTAAAGGCCATTTTGATGAGGTTTGAGATGGAAAAGAGGAACATGCCATTGGAATCCAGAGGAAAGCAATCCTTGTTGTAATGTGGCAAAGAAGTTGGCTAAATTATCTTTGTGTTCTAGTGTTTTGCAGAAGATAGAACTTGTGAGTGATAAAATTGGATATTTAGCTGAAGACGTTTCTAAGCAAAGTGTTAAGAATACCAAGGGTGTGGCCAAGCAACTGTCTGTTAAGAAGATTGGTATGGGTGTGAAACATGGACCTAATCAGTACTCCACCAAGAACACTGCCAGTCTGAAATGAAGGAGATGAAAGTTGGGGGAAATGAAAAAAGTTTCTCAGACTTCTTAGAGGCTACAGGACAGGATGCTAAAGTTATTCAGTAGTCTTGTGCTATTCTAGAAGATGGGGGAAATAGCCCCAAAGGCAGTTCAGATATTATCAGGGACATCATCTCAGCTTCAACAGGCCAAATATCCTCCAACTAAAGCCATGAGGGTGCGGTCACCTGGAGCCATGGTAGCACAACCCTACCTGGAAGAAATTTGAAAGTAAGATCCTTACATGGTAGAGCCCTTGGGGTTTAGTTTCTCTCTGACAGAACCCTGGGGGAGAGAGCACAATTCTGAGAGCCTTTGGGCATAACCCCCATGCAGTAGGGCTGGGTGGGCACAAGTCCTGCTCAACCTAGCCACAGCATGGGTGGATCTCTGCCAAGCTGTGGGGGTGACATTTCCACTCCAGTGGTCCTGGAGGGCAGAGTATCAAATGAAAAAGGATTATTCTAGATTATTCTTGAGCATTAAAGTCTAGTGGAATTTGCTGTGGTTGGTTCTGGACATATGTGGGACTCATCACCTCTTCCTTCTTTCATTTTTCTCCCTTCTGGAATGGAAATATCTACCTTGTGCCTTTACCATCCTGTATTTTGGGGTTTGGGGGCCATTTTGGGATACGTTTTGTACTGACAGATCATAGTTATCTGTATTTTGGGTACATATAATATTTTGATACATATATACAATGTGTAATGATCAAATTAAGGTAATCGGGACATCCAACACTCATTTTTTTTTTGTATTGGAACATTAATATTTTTCTTCTAGTTATATTGATCACAATAAATTATTGCTAATCATAATTTTCTTACTGTACTAATGAACACTAGAACTTATTTCTCCTATTTATTTTTGTACCATTAACCAACTTCTCATTATCCTCTCCTCTTCCCTTTTCTTCCCAGCCTCTGGTAACTACCATTTTACTCTCTACTTCCATAAAATCTGCTTTTTTAGCCCCAGATAGAAGTGAAAACGTGTAATATTTGTCTTTCTGTGCCTGACTTATTTCAATTAACATACTGACCTCTAGTTCCATTCCTGTTGCTGCAAATGATAGGCTTTCATGCTTTTTAATGGATGAATAATATTCTGTTGGGTATACATACCACATTTTCTTTATCCATTCGTCCATTAATGAACCGTTAGGTTGATTCTGTATTTGGCTATTGTGAATAGTACTGTAATAAACATGGAAGTACATATATTTCTTTGATATAGTATGTTCTTTCTTTTTTTTTTTTTTTTTTTTTTTGAGACGGAGTCTCGCTCTGTCGCCCGGGCTGGAGTGCAGTGGCCGGATCTCAGCTCACTGCAAGCTCCGCCTCCCGGGTTTACGCCATTCTCCTGCCTCAGCCTCCCGAATAGCTGGGACTACAGGTGTCCGCCGCCTCGCCCGGCTAGTTTTTTGTATTTTTTTTTTAGTAGAGACGGGGTTTCACCGTGTTAGCCAGGATGGTCTTGATCTCCTGACCTCGTGATCCGCCCGCCTCGGTCTCCCAGAGTGCTGGGATTACAGGCTTGAGCCACCGCGCCCGGCCGATATAGTATGTTCTTTCTTTTGAATATATACCAAACAGTGAGATAGCTGAATCATATGGTCATTTTAGTTTTAGTTTTTGGAGGAACCTATATAATGTCTTCCATTATGACTATATTACTTTACATTCCCACCAACAGTGTATGGGTATCCCTCTTTCTCTGAATACTCACCAGCGTTTGTCCTCTTTTGTTCTTTTGATAATAGCCATTCTAACTGGGATGAGTTGATATCTCATTGTGGTTTTGATTTGCATTTTTCTAATGATTAGTGATGTGGAGCACTTTTTCATGTACCTATTGGCCATTTGTATGTCTTCTTTTGAAAAATTTCTATTTAAATCTTTTACCAATTTTCAGATTGGATGATTATTATTATTATTGCTGTTAAGTTGTTTGAGTCCCTTATATATTCTGGACTTTAATCCCTTGTCAGCTGGATAGTTTGTAAATATTTTCTCCCATTCTTTAGGTGGTCTCTTCACTTTTTTAAGTGTTTCTTTCTCTGGGCAGAAGCTTTTTAGCTTGATGCAATCCCATTTGTCTATTTTTGCTATGGTCACCTGTGCTTTTACCTGTGGTTTTTGTGCTTTTACCTGAAGCATTTCCCCAATGTTCTCTTCTAGTATTTTCATAGTTTCAGGTTGTACATTTAAGTATTTAACCCATTCTTTTTATTTTTGTACATGGTGGAAGAAGGGGTTCTATTTTCATCCTTCTACATATGGATATCCTGATTTCCTCATACCATTTATTAAAGAGACTGTCCTTTATCCTTTGTATGCTCTTGGCATTTTTATTAAAAATGAGCTGACTGTAAGTGTGTGAATTTTTTTTTTTTTTTTTTTTTTTTTTTTGGTTCTTTATATTGTTCCATTTGTCTGTGTATCTGTTTCATTTTTGTTGGGGATGGTTTTTTGTTGTTGTTGTTTTGTTTTGTTTTGTTTTTGGGGTTTTTATGCCAGTATTGTGTTGTTTTGGTTACTATAACTCTGTAATGCAGTTTGAAATTAGCTTTCAGCTTTGCTCTTTTTGGTCAAGATTGCTTTGGTTGTTCAGGGATTTTATGGTTCTGTATGAACTTTAAGTTTTTTTTTTTATTTCTGTGAAGGATGTTACTGGTATTTTGATAAGGATTGCTTTGAATCTGTGGATCACTTTGGGTAGTAAAGACATTTTAACAATGTTAATTCTTCCAATCCTTGAGTGTGGAATATCTTTCTATTTTCTTATATCCTCTTCAATTTTTTTTAACCAGGATTTTATAATGTTTCTTACAGAGATCTCTTATTTCTTTCATTAAATTTATTTATATGTTTTGTTTCCAACTATTGTATATGAGATTGCTTTCTCAATTTGTTATTCAGGTTGATTGCATTTAGCATATAGAAACACTACTGATTTTTGTATGTTGATTTTGTATCTGCAGCTTTACTGAATTTATTTATCTGTTCTAGCAGTTTTTTGTTTGTTTGTTTGTTTTGTTTTGTTTGAGACAGAGTCTCACTCTGTTGCCCAGGCTGGAGTGCAATGGCACAGTCTTGGCTCACTGCAACCTCCATCTCCCAGGTTCAAGCAATTCTCCTGCCTCAGCCTCCTGAGTAGCTGGGACTACAGGTGTGTGCCACCATGCCCAGCTAATTTTTGTATTTTTAGTAGAGACGAGGTTTCACCATGTTGGCCAGGATGGTCTCAATCTCTTGACCTCGTGATCTATCTGCCTCGGCCTCCCAAAGTGCTGGGACTACAGGCATGTGCCACCACGCCTGGCCTCTAGGAGTTTTTGATGGAGTCTTTAGGTTTTTCTAAATATAACTTTATGTCTTTGGGAAAGAAGAATAATTTGACATATTCTCTCCAATTTCAGTGCCTTTTATTTCTTTTTATTGCCTAATTGCTCTGGCTAGGACTTCCAGTACTATGTTGAATAAAAGTGGTGTAAGCGAGCATTCTTGTCTTGTTCCAGATCTTAGCAGAAAGGCTTTCAATTTTTCCCTTCCCAGTATGATATTAGTTGTGGACTTGTCATGTATGACCTTTATCATGTTGAGGCTTGTTTCTTCTATATTCAGTTTATGCAGACTTTATTTATTTATTTATTTTTGAGATGGAGTCTCACTCTGTCACCCAGGTTGGAGTGCAGTGGCGCAATCTTGGCTCACTGCAAGCTCCGCCTCCTAGGTTCACACCATTCTCCTGCCTCCACCTCCTAAGTAGCTGGGACTACAGGTGACTACCACCATGCCCTGCTAATTTTTTGTATTTTTTTTTTAGTAGAGACGGGGTTTCACTATGTTAGCCAGGATGGTCTCGATCTCCTGACCTCGTGATCTTCCCGCCTTGGCCTCCCAAAGTGCTGTGATTACAGGAGTGAGCCACTGCGCCCGGCGATGCAGGCTTTTTTTTAAATCATAAGAGGATGTTGAATTTTACTGCATGCTTTTTTAAGCATTATTGAAAGGATCTTATAATTTTTCTCCTTAATTCTGTTGATGTGACATATTAATTTGCATATGTCAAACCATCCTTGCATCCCTGGGATGAGTCCCACTTGATTATGATGAATGATCTTTTAAATTTGATGTTAAATTTGGTTTACTAGTATTTTCTTGAGGATTTTTGCATCTATGCTTATCAGGAATATTGGCCTGTAGTTTTCTTTCTGTGTGTGTGTTTCTGTCTGGTTTGGTATCAGGTTAATGCTGGCCTCATAGAATAAGTTTGGAAGTATTCTTTCCTTTTTAACTTTTTTGAAGAATTTGTGTAGCATTGGTATTCTTCTTTAAATGTTTGGTGGAATTCATCAGTGACCTCAACAGGCTTTTCTTTGATTGGAGACTTTTTAATCCTGCTTTGGTTTCATTACTCATTATTGGTCTGTTCAAATTTTCTATTTCTTCATTGTTCAATCTTGGTGGGTTTTTATGTTCAGGAATTTATCAGTTTCTTCAGTGTTTTCCAATTTTTTGATGAATAATTGTTCTTAGTAGTCCCTAATGATCCTTTGTATTTCTGTGGTATCATTTGTAATGCCTCCTTTTTTATTTCCAATTGTATTTATTTGAGTTTTCTCTCTTTTTTTCTTTAGTCTAGCAAAGGTTTGTCAGATTTGTTTATTTTTTCAAAAAAAATGCTTCATTTTATCTTTTGTACATTTTTAGTTTTAATTTTATTGAGTTTTGCTCAGATCTTTATTATTTCATTTCTTCTACTAATATTGAGTTTGTCCAGTTCTTGCTTTTCTAGTTCCTTGAGGTACATCATTAGGTTGTTTATTTGGAGTCTTTCTTTTTGTGTGTGTGTTAGATGTTTATTGTTATAATTCTTTTTGCTGCATCCATTAGGTTCTGGTTTGTTGTATTGCCATTTTCATTTTTCTGTCCTGAAGAATGTTCCATGTGCTGATGAGAAAAAATATACTGTGCATCAGTTGGATGTAATGTTTTGTAAATGTCTGTTAGGTCCATTTGCTCTAGAGCACGGTTAACTCCAAATTTTTCTTTCTTTCTTGATTTTCTGTCTGAATAATGTCTTCATTGCCAAAAGTGGAATGTTGCAGTTTCCTCCTATTATCACGTTGCAGTCTATTTCTTCCTTTAGATCTATTAATATTTGCTTGTGTATTTGGATGCTCTGGTATTGGGTACAATTCGTTTCCTATTGTTATTTCCTCTTACTTAATTGACACCTTGATTTTTATATAATGACCTTCTTTGTCACTTTTTACAATTTTGACTTAAAGTCTACTTTAACTGATGTAAGTATAGCCATTCCTGCTCTTTTTTGGTTTATTTTTTATATTGCCCACTTCTTCACAAAGTGTTCTAGTTATTATTTTTTTAGGTTTGTCTTTTATCTTCTTATTAAAGATAGAAGTGGTTTGAGTACAATAGTTGCAATATTAGTATAGTTAGTGTCATTTTCTTTCCATTTGAAGAACTCTCTTTAACATTTCTTATAATGACAAATTTCCTTAGCTTTTGTTTGTCTTGGAAAGTCTTTGTAGTTCCCTCATGTCTGAAGGATAACTTTGCTGAGTACAGCATTCTTGCCGGGAATTTTTTTCTTTTGCACTCTGAATATATCACTCCACTCCCTCCTGACCTGTATTACTTTCAGGATCCCTCTTTGTAGTTGACCTTTGTGAGTTTAATTATAATATGTCTTAGGGTATTCTTATTTGGGTTGAATCTAATTGGTGACTTTTGACTTTACTGTATCTGGATATTTATATATTTATACAGGTTTGGAAAGTTTTCTGTTATTATTTTTTTGAATAAGCTTTCTACCCTTTTGTCTTTCTCAGTTATCTTTTTAACTCCAATAACTTGAATGTTTGCTCTTTTGATGTTGTGCCATAGATCCCGTTAACTTTGTTTATCCCTTTTCATTCCTTTTTATTTTTTTCCTCTCTAATTGTGTGTTTTCAACTAGTCTTTCTTTGAGCTCACTAATTCTGTCTTCTGTTTGTCCAGTTCTGCTCTCAATTCAATTTTTGTTTCCTTCATTGTATTTTTCAGCTGTAGGATTTCTGTTTTTTAAATTATTTTTATCTCTTCCTTAAGTGTCTTTGATAAATTTCTGAATTGATTCTCAGTGTTTTATTGAAGTTCATTGAGCTTTCTTAGAACAGCTATTTTGAATTATTTGTCTGAAAGATCACACATCTTCATCACTTCAGGGTTGCTCTCTGACACTTAACCATTGGATAAGCCATATTTCCCTGAATGTTCTTGATGCTTTTGTAGGTGCAATAAGGTCTGCATGTTGAGGGACTAGGTATTTGTTTTTGTCATCACAGTCTGGCTTTGTCTGTGCCAGTCCTCCTTTAGTGGGCCTTCCAGGGAATCCAAACTGACTGACTGTTGTGTTCCCTGAACTGTGATCACTGCAGCCATCTTAGCACTAGAGAATGCTCTAAGCCTGGGCCTGCTGAAAGTCTCACAAGGGCTCTGAGGTTGATGTGGCTTTCTGGCCCAGATAGACCTGGGAAAAATCCAAGGAGGACTCTGGAACTGTGTAAAACTACTGGCCAGCACTTGAGTCTAGAAGACTGTTCCAGTGGCCCAGACAGGGATGTCTCCCAGCAGGTCTGTGCACAAATGGGATAGGTCCCTAATTGCAGCAGGAGAGTCTGGATTTCAGACTGAGCCCCTTCAGAACCTACTGTTTGGGTCCCCAAAAAATCATATGTTAAAGTCTTAATCTTCAGTGGGATGGTATTTGGAGTGGGACTTTTGGAAAGTAATCAGGTTTACGTGCGGTCATGAGGGTGAAACACACATGATGAGATTCATACCCTTATAAGAAAAGGAGAAAACTAGAGGTCTCTATCTCTATCTTCCATTGAAGATACAATAAGAAAGCAACTATTTGTAATCCAGGAAGAGGGCCTTCAACAGAATCCAACTCTGCTGGCATTCTGAAATAAGACATCTAGCCTTGAGAGGTGTGAAAAATAAGTTTCTTGGTTTAGCCACCCAATCTATACTATATTTTGTTATAGTAGCTTGAAATGACTAAGACATCTATCTTCAAGTTTGGTGATTGTTTTATCTGCCAGTTTATATCTTTTATTGAACCCCTCTAGTGAATTTTTTCTTTTAGCCATTGTGCTTTTCAACTCCACAATTCCTATTTTTCTTTTTCTCCCTTCTTCTATTTCTTCTTCTTCTTCTTCTTCTTCTTCTTCTTCTTCTTCTTCTTCTTCTTCTTCTTCTTCTTCTTCTTTCTTCTTCTTCTCTTCTCCTCCTCCTCCTCCTCCTCCTCCTCCTCATCTTTCTTCTTCTCCTTCTCCTTTTCTGCTTCTGCCTCTTTTTTGAGATAGGGTCACGCTCTGTCACCGAGGCTGGAGTGCAACAGCACAATCTCAGCTTACTGCAACCTCTACTGGGCTCAAGCAATCCTCCCATCTCAGCCTCCTGCATAGCTGAGATTACAGCTGCATACCACCACATCCAGCTAATTTTTTTTTTTTGTATATTTTATAGAGATGATGATATGGTTTGGTTGTGTCTCCACCCAAATTTCATCTTAAATTTTAGTTCCTATAATCCCCATGTGTCCTTGGAGGCCCCCTGTGGTAGGTAATTGAATCATGGGAGTGGTTAATCCCACACTGCTGTTCTCATGATAGTGAGTGAGTTCTCACGAGATCTGATGGTTTTATAAGGGGCTTTTCCTCCTTTTCCTTGGCACTTCTTGCTGCTGCCATGTGAAGAAGGACATATTTGCTTCCCCTTCCACAATAACTGTGTTTCCTGAGGCCTCCCAGTCATGTTTAACTGTGAGTCAATGAAACCTCTTTCCTTTATAAATCGTCCAGTCTCAGGTATGTCTTTATTAGCAGCATGAGGATGGACTAATACAGACAGAATTTCACTTTTTTGCCCAGGTTTGTCTCAAATTCCTGAGCTCAAGCAATCCACCCAACTTGGCCTCCCAAAGTGCTGGAATTACAGGCATAAGCCACCACTCCCAGCATTACTTGGTTCCTTCTTATAATCTCTGTCTCCTTATGTATATTCTCAACTTGCTCATACTTTGTTCTCCTGATTTTCCTTACTTCTTTGCCCATGGTTTCTTTCACCTCTTTGAACATATTTATTTGTCCAGTAAGTCTGGAATTTGCTCTCTAGGCTTCCTGAAGAATGGTTTCTGTCTGTGTCTTCTTTTTCTTATGAATCGGCCGTACTTTACCTTGTAAGATTTATAATATTTTGCTGAGAATTTAACATTTTATATATTATAATGTCATAATTCTAGAAATCAGATTCTTCTCCTACCCCAAGGTTTGGTGTTGCTGCCTGTTGAAGACTGCTGTCATCCATTTGTTCAATGACTTTTTCAACTAATGTTGCAAAGACTATATTCCTTATCATGTATGGTCACTGAAGTCTCTATTCCAATATTTCTGCAGCCAGTGACCTGACAGGAATTTCCTTGTATTCCAGTATCTTTCTTCATCAAGCATTTCTCTGGAAGCTGAAAGAGTCCTGCTACACTCCAGAGTTCTGAAATAATTGATTCTGACAGTTCTTGCCAGTTCAGTAATTATTTTTGTGAAAGGACCAATTCCTAGAACTTCTTATTTTGTCATCTGCTGTGATGTTCAAATCATTTTATTAAGTGTTACTTAAATATAATTCCAAAATATATCAGTACCCTTTCTTGACTGCAACAATATGGTACAATAGATATAGTTTATCTTCCTTTGACTTTTAATATATTGCAATAACTTTATAGTGTTCTTTTATTGGACATTGGAGTAAATATTGAAAGTTGAATTTTCTGAGTAGATTTGCAGAGCTTCAAATTTATATGTGACAATTGTTACCTCGCTGTACACAATTTTTCAGATGAATGTTGTTCATTCTGTTTAAATGATCTCCTCCTTCCAAACTTGTTAGGACCACGGGTGGAGGGAACAGAGTCCTGGTCTTCACAAGGTATCATATGTAGAATATTAGCTTCCCAACATCATGTAAACTATATATTTCAGCAAAGGTGGCTAATTACAATATATAGAAACTGGTCATTTAAAGAATGGATGCATTTCTACTTTCTTTTTTGTAAGCAAATACATGAAACTAAATTAGGCTGAGCTTTCTTTTTCTATGCTCTTTCAAGAAAGGTAGTCTCTAAAAACAAGAAGTTTTTATTAATAAACAAACATTTAAAAAGCAATAAAAAGGAAGTTATGCCCAAGTTTCTCAGAGTTTAAAAAATTCAACTCTGATATCTTGCAGTTGTTAACTTGAATTTCCTTATTTATGTTGATACCTTGTTTCCTATCCCATAATTAAATGTGAGTTTAGGCAGAATGCCTAAGTGAATCCCAAATTGAGAATTATACTTTAAAAAGCTTTAAAACTCCTATCAAGACAATGAAGTAAATTTAAGATGGCAGCTAACATCTTGTGATTAAGCAGTAGAGCACAATCTTTTTCACAGAGCTTAAATTTTTTTAAAAAAATCTCAGATGTGTAACTTATTTTAGTCTCATTTCTCCTTTTTCCTTCTGGATTATCAGGTGTGTTTGATAGGCCATTTGCAGTGGGGATGGGGTATATCAATTGTCCTATGTTGATAAACAATTTCACCATTATATAATAGAATCCAATAGTAAATTATTAGTTCTTGCTACAACTTGTCTGTGTAAGGAGGAAAAAATAACATCCCTTTATCTTGCTTTTGTGAAGTGATGTTACATATGAGAATTAAGACTCACAGTTTAAAAGTTAATAAATGGAATAATCTTAGCAAAGATTGCTCCTGGCCAATTAGACTGTATCTTATTATACATTTTGACAGAATTCCTCATCCATCCTTCTGGGGAATTTGCAACCTAATCTGAACATATATGACTGGATAACTATCCTACTAAGATACAACAAGATAGCATAGTAAAGTCCTATTATTCAAAAGAATAAAACTGCACCCCTTTCTTTCACAGTACACAAAAACTAACTCAAGATGGATTAAAGATTTAAATGTTCAACCTCAAACTATAAGAATCCTAGAAGAAAGCCTAGGAAGTACCATTCTGGACATTGGCCTTGGGAAAGAATTTATGACTAAGCTCTCAAAAACAACTGCAACAACAACAGAAATTGAAAAGTGGGTCCTAATTAAGCTAAAGAGCTTCTGTACCACAAAGGAAACTATTAACAATGTAAACAGATGACCTACAGGGTAGGAGAATAAATCTTCAAACTATGCATTTAACGTAGGTCTAATATTCAGAATCTACAAGAAACTTAAACATTTCAATAAGTGAAAAATTAAAAAAATTAAAAAGTGGGCAAAGGACATGAACAGACACTTCTCAAAAGAAGATATGCAGCAGCCAACAAACGTATGAAAAAGCGCCCCACATCACTAATCATCAGAGAAACACAAATCAAAACCACAATGTGGTACCATCTCGCACAAGTCAGAGTGGCCATTATTAAAAAGACAATAACAAGTGGTGGCGAAGCTGCTGAGAAAAGGGAACACTTGTACAATGTTGGTAGGAATGTAAATTAGTTCAGCCACTAATTTAGAAAGCAGTTTGAAGATTTTTTCAAAGAGTTAAAATAAAACTATCATTTAACCCACCAATCTCATTACTGGGTGTATACTCAAAGGAAAATAAATTGTTCTACCAAAAAGACATATTAACTTCATCGCAGCACTACTCACAATAACAAGACATCGAATCAGCCTAGGTGCCCATCAACAGTGGATTGAATAAAGAAAATGTTGTGCAAATACACCTGGAATACTACACAGCCATAAAAAGAATGAAATCATCATCACGGATGCAGCTGGAGGCCATTACCCTAAGCAAATTAATACAGGAAGAGAAAAACAAACACTGCATGTTCTCACTTATAAGTGGGAGCTCAGCACTGGGTACACATGGACACGAAGATGGGACCAAAAGACACTGGGGACTACTAGAGGTGGGAGGGGAGGAAGAGGACCAAGGGCTGAAAAACTACCTGTTGGGTACTATGCTCACTACCTGGATGATGGAACCATTCATACCCCAAACCTCAGCATCATGCAATACACCCATGTAACAAATATGTACATACACTTTCTGAATCTAAAAAAAAAAGTTGAAATTATTTTAAAAATCCTATTATAGACACCAAGGTTATAGAGTCAGTGAGTTGTGGAATTAAGACTAAAGCATAGGTATCCTGATTCTAAGTCAACATTTCTTAGAATTAAGCTGAACCTGAGCTAAATATATCTGAGTTAAAGAGATATTCAGTAAGAAACTTATTACAAAAGGAGAGGAAATAAGGGGTTAGTGTCTGTATAAAAGGAAGCAAGATGGTGGGTTAGAGAGAATTCTAAGATATTAGAAAAAAATTCCTGTAAGTATATAAATTAAGATCCTGAGAAATATTGCTGAAGTCCATATGGTAAGGAAAAAAACATCACAGGCCTCATTGTGACAGGCAGTCTGAGTTAGGATTTGGATATGATATAAAACCAGGAATGGAGGCAGACAAATGAGGGCCAAAATCTAACCTCTTCTTATTAGCTTTGGAATCTTACACAAGTTAATTCACCACTAAAGCGTTTAGTTTCTCATTCTTTTTGATGATGATAACAAAAATATAAAGAAAATTGCTGATAGGGTTTTGAGCAATGACGTAAGGTAACATTTATATATGTAGCACCCAGCAGAATGCCTAGTATACTATATCTACCAAACATATGTTAGTTTCTGCTGTTTTTCATAAACTTTTCTTACTCGTGGTCAAGAACATGGAATCTTGATACCAAACAGCATATCCGTAGAATACTTTTGGCAACAGGTAATAGAAAACTCAACTCCTTAAACAATAAAGGAATTTATTGACTCACTAAGTGCAAGTTGCAGGGTAGGGTGTGCTTCAAGATTGGTTAATAAAGCACTTCAATAATGTCATCAAGAACTTAAGATTTTTCTGTTGTTTACTCTTCCTTTCTGAGTATGCCTGGTTTCCTGATGTCTGTAGGATGGCTGTAGTAGCATTCGCGTCTGGTCGGTGACAGAGGGTGCTTCTCCAAATCACTCTCCAATTCTGTGCAGTGTGAGTAACCCAAATTAGGTCACATCTCCTTATACGATAACTGTTGCTACAGGAAAGCCAAGCTATGATTAGTTTATGCTTTGATTCCTGAACCAATCAACAGCAAAGAGGATAGAATTGTCATGATAACCAGGGCCTATTTTGGAGCTGGGGTCAAATTTGAGTGTAGGGAGTCAAATCTGATGTCCACTACTAAAAAGTTGAATTCCAGAACTTACTTGCTATATCCTTTGATAAGTCATATAATTTTGTTGAAACTCAACTTCTTTAACTGCAAAATGGGAGCTATAATAGAATGAACCTTTAGGATGTTTTGAAGATAAATTGAGATACTAAAATAAATTTGAAAACAAAAGGCTCTGCAGACTGTCTGACATGTAGTAAGTACCCAAGAAATGTTAACTACTATTAATATTATTTATTCACCTATATAGTTTTGCATTATATAATAGCTATTTTTAAATGATCTGACTTTCTGGCTAAAGTATGAGTTTTTTGAGGATATGAACGACATTGTTTTCATTTTTTAATCTACAAATTCTTACATATAATAAATGTCCAACTTATTTCTTTAACAAATGAGTGAATAAATGATGTCTTTTGAGTGAACAAATAGAGGCTTTCAAACAATAGAAGCTAGAGTTAAAAGAAAGACAATAAAATGGTAACGATGGATCACGTAACAAACAGAATATGGGAATAAAATGGACCCGACTGAGAGAGACTATACATGAGAAAAAAATAATTCCAGACATAGAGGGAGATTTCTCTGAACATTAGAGTGGTTATAGGAAATGAACAAATCAAATATGGTTTGAGTTCAGGGTATGCAGCTCATAAAGATTATGATGTCTTCAGATATTTTGTTTTTGTTTTACAATTTGATAAATAGGCTGGGCACAGTGGCTTACACCTGTAACCCTAGTACTTTGGGAGGCCGAGGCGGGCAGATCACTTGAGCTCAGGAGGTCGAGACCAGCCTGGGCAACATGGTGAAAACCCATCTCAAAAATACAAAGCATTAGCCAGGCATGGTGGTGTGAGCCTGTAGTCCCACCTACTCAGGAGGATGAGGTGGGAGGACCCCCTGAGCCCAAGAGGCGAAGGTTGCAGTGAGCAGAGATCGTGCCATTGCATTCCAACTTAGGTGACAAGGTGAGACTCTCTCTCTCTCACACACACACACACACACACACACACACAATTGATAAATATTTAGATAAAACCCAGAAAAACACCTACTGTGATCTAGAGAGGCAGAAGAATAATTATAATAAGAGCTGCTAGGTGCTTGATATGTTCCAGGTATTGTTCTAAATGTTTCTGTTGTTTAAACTCATGTAATCCTTAAAAGCAACCCATGAGATAAGTAGTATTCTTTTCATCCCCATCGCTATTTACAGATTAAAAAACTCAAGCCCAGGTAGGTTGAGTAACTTGCTGAGATCACACAGATAGCAAACAGCAAAATTGAGTTGTTTTTTTTTTTTTTTTTTGTCTTTTAAAGACGGAGTCTCACTCTGTTCCCCAGGCTAGAGTGCAATGGTGTGATGTTGGCTCACTGCAACCTCTGCCTCCTGGATTCAAGCGATTCTCCTGCCTCGGCCTCCCTAGTAGCTGGGACTACAGGCACCTGTCACCATGCCTGGCTAATTTTTGTACAAAACTGAGATTTTTTTTTTTACCCAAAGAATAAAGACACAAGACTCCTTGGCTTTAACCATCACACTATACTGTGTCTCTAATAAAATAGAAGGGTTGGCAGAGAAGCCAGACTGCAATCCCAAACCACCATGGACTCAGGAGTTAAACACGTGTTAGTGATCATGAGGAGCACCTCTGGTCTCCAAGGCCACCACGAGCCAAAAGGCATGGCCAGCAGTTTGTAACATGCGTGTTCCCTCTAACCCTTATTTTGCACTTTCTCAATCTGCGGCACGTAACACAATGGCTGTGGAGGGGGCAACTGAACAAACATTTGTCCGGTGAATGAGTGTGTGGCTGGATAGTTTGGTGCCGGTGTGTATGATGTGCTCACAGTATATATGATACGCCAGTATGTATGATGGGCCAGTATAGAGAACATGCTTATTTCCTTGGCAGACTGAATTCTTCGTGCTTCCACATTTGATACATTGTCTTTAAAAATCTAAGGACAATTAAGTTGTTTCAAGATGAGACAACTTGCCTTGCAACAACATTCAGAGTAATGCAAAAGAAATGTAGAGATAATCCATGCTTCAGAGAGTACCCTGGGAGTTGAGTTGCAGTGAATACAGACTTGTGTGTCCCTTTCCAGGGAGTCTTTCAGGATTGTTGCTGAACTGTAGAGAAAAAGCACAATAGCTGTCAGAATGAAAGGAGAAGCTAGTACAGGCGCTCTCCAAGGGAATTAGAGACTAAGGACTATCAAACTACCACTTTCCTCAAGAGGAATCTACAAACAGTCAAACAAAGACAGAGTCATTGCTAGGAATTTTTTGGTTGTGGCTTAGCATAGATCTGCCTTTGATCAGATTTTAACTTGAAATTCCTGCATATACCCCAGTTCCATGCACCCTGCCGCTTCTGTGGCGAACATTCAGGAGAGTCAGAACTCCCACTCTTTCTAGATAGCTGTAGCCGCCTAAGAGTTAAGTTTCAAGGACCATATATAAATCACAATACAAGTTTCAAATTCAGCTGTACAAATAAAGTGCAATCTTGAAACCCAGTGAAGATGAGTGTTGAGATCTTTGCACTAGAAATTTCACTATTTCTAGTATTTCTATATTCTCCGTTGTAACTCGGTGATTTCATCTCTTGTTCAGAAAGATCTTAGTTATAAACAATAAATAAAATCAATTTTTTCCTTCTTTCTCTATGCTAATTTATCATTTATGAGGAATGCTCCAGAAGCTGTTTTCATATTTAATAGATACTGGCGGAAAATAAATTATTTCTAAGTTGAATTTTTAAAACATCACTGTACTTACATACTCTTATAAAGAAAATATCTTTAGCTTTCAGTCTCTGAAGGAACAAAGTCAAAACTGCTTGAACAAGTATCCCGGCTGGAGGAAAAACTGGAGGCTGTGGACCACAAGGAAGCCAGTGGGGAACCATATGAAAAAATGGTTCTTGTGAAAAACCAGGTATGTTGTAGAACAACGTCATCTTTATTTTAATAGTTACCTAATTTTATATGAACTGATAATCCTGGAAAACTATTTCAGTCTGGATTAAAAGTTCATATTTTTAAGTTCACAATGGTAAATAACAATATTTGTATTTGCTAAAAGTAATTTTATTCCCTGATGAATATTGACATAAAATTTATTTTGGTAGTAGTAGTTTTAAAGTTTGTTTGATATGTATCCTTTTGAATAATATTAGCTGAATATTCTATTTATTTTATAAATGGTATTGACTGCACAAATTTCTCTTAGTTGTCAACGTTGGAGTGTTTCTTTCTGTGCAGTAAAACAAGAGGATCATAACATTTGGTATATGTTTCTTAATCAATTACTTTATAAGAAATGATTAATCTCTGAATATCTGAGTGTTAAAATATATATCATTATATAAATTTAGCTCTTGTTAAGTCCAAAGGGTTTGCATCTGCTCTTGGAATATATGAATACACTCTCATGTGAAGGCATATATATATATGTATATATATATGCAATATATATGATATACATATGATATATATATGATATAGGGGCATTTGCATTAACCATAGCATGTCAAGCTAACATTATCTTACTCAGGCATATCCTAGTTCTTAATATATTTGTGTGTTTTTATTTTGGGCTCTTTCATAAAATGGAAGAGAAATAGGAATGGTGGGATGATTTCTCCAATGACGATTTTCAAAACCTGTAGCTGAAATAATGCTGCCATTCACAAGATTTGAAAACTGATACACATTTATGTCTGCAATAGGTTGAGTATGTAAAAGAAAGAGTTACACACTTAGTTTCTAAACTTGTCTCCTTTTCAGTGCATCCAGAAATTGCAAGCTGAAGTAAAAGCTTCCCAGGAGCAACTTACAGCCCAGGTAAGTGTTTGCCTCCTTTTTTCATCCCTTTATTTACGTCATTGTTAGCTTGGAAATGAACAGAAACTGGAAAGAAGTTATAAATGAGTTTTGCCTGGTGCAAACCAAATCACAAGGCTAAAAATGAGTAGTTCTACTGAGTCTACACAGCTTCTTTTCATACCTAAAATTCTGATTTTTGTGGATGACAAAAATTCCAAACTGAGCTCTTATATATAATCAGATGGCCTAATCAGGTGTTATCATGAGAAGAGAACTGCAGGGCAGAAAGATGAAGAAGCCAGCCTAGTTGGGTGAGTAGGTGGAAGTGGAGAGATGTGGTAATTATTGACCCATCAGATAAAGGTCTAGAGAAGTGCTTCTTAAACTTTACTGTATGTAAGAATCACCTGATAGCTTCTTAAAACAAATTACTCAGATTCTGTTTCCTGCACGCCTAGGGTGGGGCCTGGGAATTTGCACTTTTGGATGATTCTAGATTCAGACAATGCTGATGCTGCCAGTCTTCAGGACACACGTTAAGTAACGTTGTTTTTTATACATACATATATATATTACATATATTTAATATATATTATAATATATATTATGTTTACGTATAAATATATATATTCACTCTGCCCCAGCCTTGTGATTTTAGGCAAGTGACTATATAAACCAATCAGAGTGCATAGTTGCCCATTTTCTCCTGCAAGTACTCACCTGAGACAGACTCCATGAATTTCTACGGCAAATTTCATTTACACACTAGCCTATGTTTGCTCAGAGAACATGTGAGCATCTCCTGCCACCATGCCCTGTGTGTCTGTGACCATAAATCTGTCACCCTGCCACTATTCCTTCCCAAGGATCTGAACAACAAATGCCTTAGACATCTCCTCAAAGACTTGATTGCCATCCTTTTGGACATCTTTTTCATCCACATCTTGGCTGCTATGGAATGATTTCTTGATTAAAGACGCTGACCAATCACGTTAATGACCAACCTTAACTACACCAGGTTCCTCAGATAGACCTGAGACCTATGAGGTTGCCCTCCAAAAGACTGCAAGATAATACATTCTGGTGACAATTCCTTTGGGGTTTGGAATGAACTGACTTGGGTAAAATATTGGTAATTGTCCCCATTTTTGGGCTGGAGAAGAGAAAAGCTAATCTGCTGTGGTAGTTAGCAGAGCTTGTAACTCTAAATTCAGAATCTTTTTGGGGCTTGTATGCTCAATTGTCCAATATTGAAAATGACTAAGGCTTGCATTTGTAGCACTGTGACATATTTAGACAGAAATATGTCTCATTAACCAGTATTTTGTTGCAGATGCCTTTCCCCTGGTCTCCCCCTGAGGGTGCCAGATAATGACTATTGTCAGAGGATGTTCCGTCATGACAATTTGATACCCACAGTCATTCACATGGAAGGGGCTTTTAGCTCAAGAGTTTATATGGAGGGCAAATGTATTCACTAAGCCTCAGATATTAGCTTCCAGCATCTCTTTGTGAAAAACAGATGAAAAAATCATAGTTCCTGGTGCCTTAGGGAAATTCCTATGGTGTCTCCTTTAATTGACTAGTTACTATCGTTGCTATTCCTGTACCATGCTGTTACTACTTGAGGCTTGTCTGAACTAGGATTGCTTCCCTGTATTAGGGCATTGATACCAATGACTGAGATTTCTCATATGTAATTGTCCAACATTCAGGTTTCAATATAGCAGTGTATTCATCAAGGTTTTGCTTCAATATGTCAAGAAAAACTTAAATGAAAACAGTATTAACAATAGTATTTATTGAAAGTGGATTATGTATTTTCTATGTGGAAGATATTTCACGTATCTATTTTAAGTCTCAACACAAGCCAACAAGGTAGTCATTAATTTTCAGAAAGAAAATGGAATCTTAAAAAGATTAGATCACTCGTCACACTCTGAAACCCATGATTTTGCTATTACAACTTGCTGTCTCTCCAAATTATATTCTCTATGTGCCATTTGAGGTATCAAATGGTGTTTATCAAGGCTCTATCTCCAACCTCCTTTTCTCTTTCTGTTCACTTTTGGTGATTCAGCAGTTCATAATGCTTCAACTCTCACTCCCATGCAAACAAACTGCCTTCTCCCACAGCAAGTTCCTTCTATCTTAAGCCTCCCCTGATTAGAGATCCGTAGTGTTTTAATGAGCATTTCTCAGAACATTGTCCCTGAAAAAAACATTCCATAGGATACTAAGAGGTATTCTGAAAAAAAAAATAATAATAAACAACAAAAGTTAGGAAAGAGTGTTGGAAGCAAAGTTAAATGGGTTTATTTCCTGCAAGAGTTATCCATGTACAAACAATCTCCAAGAACAGGCTGTTGTCGGTCATTTTTCCAGAAGAGTTTGATTATGAATGGTGATTTGTAACATCCAGGTTTAGAGATGGCTGGTATATGGCATCAGATTGAAGTACTCTAGTTCTTAAATACGACCTGAATATCTTGCTGACACCTCAGGCTAAGCATATACAAAGCCAAGTTTATCATCTTCTGTTATTATCTCTTAAATACGTTTCTCTATTCGTATCCCCCAGCCATGGTGGATAATATCACACTACTGGTTTTTTTTTCTAGATTCAAACTACAAAGCAGTTTTAAAATCCTACCTCTCTCTGCCTCTGTCCTACTTTGGTTAGTTGTCAGGCCCTGAGTATGTTTGTACAAGTTATCTCACTTTCATGTCTTCTATTCCATTATACTGCCACTTCTCTAGCTCTTTCTGATCGTCTTATATTTTAATTATTGTAACTGTCCCCAAATTGTTAACATTTGTGAGTGAATTCAGAGCCTCCCACAACCTCACTCCCCGTTGCAAAGTAGTCCACTTGCTCTGACGCCATCAAGCCCTATTGGCAGAGAAGAGAGAGGATAAAAATCTGTGTGTAGAGATTTGGAGTGGGTGCAGAAAACTAAACAGAGCAAAAGTATATCACTCACAGGGTGAATGTGATCTGCTGGAGGGGCAGAGAAGAGAAAGGGGATTAAAAAACCAGGGTGGTAGGAATGGAACACTGAAGATGGGGTGAGGGTTCTTCTGGAATAAGAGATGAGAGTTCTGAGGATGCTGAAGATTAGGAAATAATTTGAAGTATTAATAAGAGTTGCCTGGCAAAATATATACTCGAACCCCTTTAAGTGAGAGTCCCATGAAAAATCTGAAATTTCTGTTTGAGGTGTGCCTCCTTAATGTAACACCTGTGGGACTTGACCTCTATAATAGTCTCCTGGTTTCTGTACCTCCATCCTGAGTGAAGTTTCCAAAGCTAGTCCCTGCCCCTCATCTTCTCTTCTCCCTCACTCCCCTCTCTCTGCCTTACACTGAGCCTACTAGTAGAATGGAGCTGCTGTCTTTCTTTACACATCCAGTATTATTTGATGTTCTGTGATTTTTCTCACAATATACTCTTAAACTGGAATATCCTTCTCTCTTCTCTTCATTCAAGTAACTCTTTTCTGTCCTTGCAAGACTCAAGTTAGGCACCAACTTCTCCCTTAGTCCCCAGATTACTTTCTGTGGGTCCTCACAGCCTCCTTTAGATAAATCTATTTGAGCTGTTAAAATAAACATTTTAGGCAAATTAAATTTAACAGAGTTCATTTGAGCAAAGAATGATGCCTGAATTGGGTAGAAATCAGAACCAGAAGAGGTTGAGAGAGCTCCAACCAGCAGCATGGGTAGCAAGCTTTTATAGGCAAAACACAGAAGCAAAGTAAACACATTATCTGTTGGCTACCTAAGTTAGGTATTTGCCTTATTTGGGTGTGGTTGGATCGGTTGGGTGCCTGTGATTGGCTGAAGCTCAGCTGTTTGTGATTGGCTGAAACCCAACTATCTGTTACAAAAAATATACTCCTAAGTTAGGTTTCAGTTTGTTAAGTAGGAACTCAAAATAGGGAGAGAACCTCAGGCCAGTGGCCTCCCGCTGGTTTAACAGAGCTCAATATACTATACTTTGTTGACATTATCTGTTTGTATATCCATCCCCCCACTAGACTCCAGGGACATTGAAGGCAGCACTAAGAATGTGTCTCTGAATGCACTACACTAAGTACAGGGCTGGGTGCATTGTAGCTACTCAATACATTTTGCTGAATTGCATTGAATTTTACTCTGATCATGTCATTTCCTTCGTTCCAAAGCCTTGAGTGAGACAATGCTTGTCCATTATCCCAGAATAAAGTCTAACCTCCTGACCATGGTGTTTATCATGCTGACAGGGGGACCTGACCTCCTTTCCTGCCTCATCTCCATCTCCAACTGCGACCCCCAAGTGCACCCTGCATCCCTGCCCTAGCAGCTTTGCTTGTAGTTCCTTGCTACCCTGAATACCTGTTCCTGCCATTGATTTTGCCAGACTTTCCCCACTCTTTATCAAGACTTTTTTTTCCAGGAAGTTCTCCCTGTCTATCAATCCAGAAGTAATCTCTCCTTCTTTGGTGCATTCACAGCACCTCTCTGCGCCTCTTTACAGTCATTTTTCACACTATGCCCCACAAGAGAATAATCTGATGTGGCCTCTTTTTCAAGACTGCAGGTTCCTGAGGAAATACGTCTGTTTATCTTTATGACTCCCACAGTGTCTGGCTCAATGTCTTGTACAGATTTTATTGAAATGATTGTTAAAATGGCTAAAAAAAAATAAAATTATTTTGGCATCTGTGGGAGCATCCTTTATATATCAGGGAAAATCACTTTATGAAAAAGGATTGTATTCCGTGAAGATGTCAATATTACATCAGACATTAATTTAATGAGGCTGACACTTTCAAGATATAACATGCAAGTGACAAAAGGTAAGGATCTCTTAGAGGGGAAACAGAAGGGAAAAAATAGCAGAGAAAGAAAACACAGTTTCTGGAAATTTCTATTTCATGTGAAATAAAAAGAGTTTCTAAAGGAAACATGGTCTTAACATGAAAATTAACAACGTAGTATCTAGGCTTGCTTTTATTCAGAGTTCACTGCTCTAGAACTCAATAGTTGAATAATATTATTGTTTAATTAAATTGATAGCTATGAAATGGAGAGGAAATGAAAGCCTTAACATTTCAGAGTTATCATTTGCTAATACTTTGAAGATTAAAATCTCATCCCATTAAATTTACAGTGCCTAGTCACAACTTATACTTCTAAAGAAATTCTTAAGGGTTGCCCCTCCCAGTGCACATGTGGGCACCCAGCCTGAGCCACCACTGGGCTAAGCTGCCCTGGGCATCTTTATCACTCCCTCCGGTGATTACTTATCCGCTTAACGACCTACATGGGATAAAACAAATATTTGAAGTAAATGTTTATATTTACTTAAAGATATCTGTTCATCTTAGGGCAATTTGAGTTAGGAAGAGGGATCTTAATAAAAAAATTCCTTTTAAAATTAATACCTTCCAAATTATGGAATCCATATGTTGCGTATGTTTAGTATTGGCAGGTATAAGTATGCTCAGCCCCATCTCTTCACTTCTTCATTGATGACCTGAATATCTGCACTACTCCAGATGTCTGCCTCCCCTCTTTACCTCCATTTCAATGGCCATCCCATGTCTCAGTTTCCAGCCACCCACAAGACCTGACAAGGGCCAAAAGCTCTATAATATTCAATGGGCTTATTGCAAAATGGAAATCTGGGTAATTGGGTGGTAGGCACCCAAGTGTGATGTTATTCTCCATACCGTCCTGTATGTTTGATACATTTCATAATAAACTAAATAGTTAAAAACATCCAGATGAAGGAATCCTTCAAATGAATCATACAGCATGCTTGAAAGTGTAGGACAGATGAGTGAATTTTGGAAACCAGAAGATCCTGAACCACAGTCCCAAGGATCCACTGAGGCCTGAAAGCTCAGGGTGAAGAACTCAGGGCATGGGAGGCACCCAGGACAGGGGTCTCCCAAAATGCTGGTTTACCTTCCTTTCCTCCTCTAAAGAAGCTATAAACTGCCATTTTACTTTCTAAATTAAGAATCTACAAGAGCGGACTGCTCCCTCCTAGAATTCCAGGCCCTCTGCTAATTGACTTGTTCCTACCATAACAGAGGACATGGCCTGTTTCCTTGGGTTTGGTTCTGTTTTGTTTTGCTGCCTAAGCAGCCACTGACACACCTTTGGCAATAACACCCAGATATTCTTTACAATTGCATCTCTCCCTTTATGTGCAATCTTCCAGGGCCAGTCATTCAAAGAACTCCGTCAGCTACTAGCTGAGGAGTACACATGTGCCAACTGGACTCTTTCTCCAGGGACTCAGCACATTAAATTCAGGTGAGGAAAGAGAGAGAAAACAGATGGAGCTGGTACATTCTACCAGGGATGCCCAGGCATCATGGTGAAGTAGCTTATGCTGCTTGAACCAGAACTGTCCTAGATCCTCTTCATTTCTGAATCTGTTTCCTATTGATTTTAGGAGCTACCCACAAACCCTCCAGTAAATTCTCTTTTTCTGTAAGCTAGCCAGAATCAGAGTCAGTTGTTTATAACTGAGAACCCATCATTCTTCTTTTATCCCAGTGGTTCTCAAAATGTGGCTCCTGGACCAGAAACATTAGCATCACCAGGGACTTTGAAATGCAGATTTTGAGGACTAACCCCATTCTGCTAAAATCAGAAATTCTGGGAAAAGGATGCAGAGTTTTTAAAGTCCTGTAGGTGATTGTGATGGTGGCAAGATCTGAGTTGCACTGCACTGTCCAGTGAAGCCCCTAGCACTTCCAGCATAGACCCCTACTTTCTGACCAGGACATCGTCCCCGACCAGCATCTCACAGATGAAGCTGGCCTCACGGGCCTCATGCTCTTTGTGCTGAGATACTTCTCCAGCCTGGTTCCTAGTGCAGTGCCGGGGATTGAGACTTGGAGACATGCTGCAGCACACAATATGTGTCTGTTCAACTGATGAGTCAAATGAGAATGATCTTCCTGCCCTCCCTTTCCCAACCCCACACTTCTATGTGCTCTAGAAGCATCACTTCATTCCTGAGGCTTGTCATGACTAATTCTACTGTACAGTGACAGCAGTTAATCACACCTTAGAGTCACATAACAATATACAGCTTCCTAAATGCTCCCACCCACATCGTGTCATTCATATTTCACAATAATCCTATGTAGTAGATATCACTCCCCTTCCTCGATCAGAAGAAGAAAGTGAGAGTCAAAGACACAAAGAGCCCCGCTCACAGTAAATAGCTGGTATGTAGCACAGCAGACGTGCACGTAGATATTCTGACTGTAAAGCTCCTGTTTTTAAAGCTGAATTTCACTTCCAAGTCAGGAATTTTGCTGCATATATATGCCAATGCACTTTAGTGTTTAACTTTAGTGTTAAAAGATCATGTGGCAGACTCAGACCACATGGCAGAGTTAATAGTGGTTATAATAGAATTCTACCTGTGCCAATGAGGAATGGGGAAATTCCTTTCCTGTGGGCCATTCTCTTAGGGCCACATGTACATTAGTCTAAATGGAAAATTCCTCAGTGATTATTTATGAACAGAACCAGGTGGTACTGAATGATTGCACTGAGATCAATCTGGGGAATATTTTTGTTGCTTGTGTTCATTACATTAAAATGAGCCCCTCTCTGTATCCCACCTTCCTTGGTTAGATTATCTGCACTGGATGAGCATTTAGCCCTTCATTTTAACCCTTTATATGCTTACCCCATGGCCCATCTTTCCCATGCTGAATCTGGAAAGGTTGAATATCATAGAAGAATAGCAGAAGCTTTCAAATTCCATTAGTGGGTGTTGCTGCCAAGCTTCTCTGTGCGCTCAGAAGAGGAAGGGTTCTGAGCTCTCTTCACATCAGCAGGTTGATCCTAACCTAGATAGAATCAGCACTCTCTGAACTATGATCCACTGACAGATCCTGCCCAGTTAGACGTGGTTAAGAAGCTAATCTCTTACACATTGAGGCAATATTCAAAGTGACACTTTGGAGCCCCACCAGGATATTATCTTTTCCTTTCCCCATAAAATAGCCAATGCACAGTAAATTGCTCTAGAAGCCGCTAATTAGTCGTTGGGTTTACTAGTGAGGACACACGGAGGGGCAGGGACCTAAAGTTTGAGTTGGGTTCATTATATCACACAAGGGCCCTGGCTGGCACCCAGGAGGCTTATTTTCCCCTTTCTGATCAGATCTAAGTCCTGTTTCCTCATTTTCTATAGATGATGAATAAGTTGAAGCTTAACAACCACCTGTACCAATTCCTGCACCGCACCCCCCGCCCCGCCCCCGGCCACCCACCCAGCTACCCTCACATGTGCCTAGTCTTTGCTTAGCTATTTTATTAGACACAAGGGGTAGACCTTTTTTAAAAAATAAATACCTATTAGCTAACCATGCATTTCTTCAAACATGTATTTCAGTTTCTTACTTAATAAGTTTAGACTTCTCGCGTCAATATTCTATCAAAGGAATATACAGATTTTAGAGGTTCTCATATTCAAATACAGATCATCATTACAATCCCTATTTACTTGTTGAAAAATCAGATTAGAATAACGTAAGACAGTCTCAGCTTTTCCCTGCTCTACTCCTGAGCCACATTTATCTATATAAACCTTCAGCCATCGAGGCTCACTCAGAACTCACCCTTTACTATTACTGTAAGAATCTAATAGAAATCATATTTGGATTGTTCTTAAAAATTTAAATTATTCTAAGAAGACTGAGAGGCATACCTCTCCATTACAGAGAGCAGAAAGATGAGCTATTTATGTGAATCATGAGGGATTTTTAAAAGGCCTCTGGTCCTGCTGCCTAATCCCTGCCAAAGAGGAAAACAGCACTGGGAAGTGAAACACTGGGCTAGACCTCATCCCTGCTACCAGTTGTGGACCTGGCAAAGGTTACTCTATTTCTATTTCTCCTGTCAGAAGAAGCTGACATTACTTAGCCCCATAGGGTTTTCTGGAGGTTGTAAAGTGAGATAATTCACATGAAGTGGTTAGCAGAGTGCCCAGAACATAGTAAGTGTTCAATAAATCTATTAACAGGTTATTCTAAAATCGAGTTATCCCTTACAGTAACTGTCCCCCAGTTTATGAGATTATAGTTCATAATTCTATAAAATAAGGCACCTCATGTTAGTTGCCTATTTATTTTATAGACAATTAGAAAGTTAATTAATCAAAGACAAAAGTGCTTTCTGAAAAGAATCCTGCCACGTCCTGTCAGGTCAGTACTTTCTCAGCACATTCCTTTCCATGGTCAATGTCTTCTTAAAACTTTCCCAAAGCTATCTGCTTGTCATTTGTCTGTTTCTTTCTCTATCCCCCGTTAGATCATAAGCTTCTTGGGGGTAGAGTCTGGGTCTAGTTCACTATGCCTTCTGAGTAGTAGATTGTCAATTAGTATTTGTTCAGTCAATCAGTTGTTCGATCAATCCTTCAGTCAATCAATGGATGAGTGGATGAATAAATATGAGTCGTCCTTCAATTCAAGAAATATCAAGAAAATCATTTCCAAAAGATTTCTGTTCTACCCCTCACCCAGCTGGCCATTTCTACCAGAGAGCTCTGTGCTTCACTCCACTCCTGGGATGATCAGGAGTCAATATTTGAGCTCAATGCTTAGCTTTAAAAAGCTTAGGTGAAAAGATGCAGGACTATTTAAAATATAGTCCTTTTTTTTCCGATATATAACTTAAAATCCTTCCTGAATTAAGTGAGATCAGCAGAGAGCCACATTCCTAGACTTCACCAAGGTGCCCTAGAGCTACTTTATTGAATGGCAAGCAGGAGCGGGTAGTCTGATGTTCATGACTTACTGTGGGAGGATTTTATAAGAAACTGCCCTGTGAAGCTTATTACTGTTTACTGTCAGGTTATTATTGAGGATATTTATTATTCTATTAGGTAGTATGCCTTTCTGCACCAGTAATGTTGCTGCTTCCTCTGAGCACTGGACTTGATTTTATTTCATGGATGCGTTTTTGTTTTTATAAACGGTTATTTTGACCATCAGAAAGACTACAGCGAACTTTTGCCTTACCTCTAACAAGTGAGTATTTTACGTTCGGGCATGAATTGTGTGAACCTTCCCTCTTGCCCCATTTTACTTCTCTGCCCTTAAATTCTCTTTATCACATCTTTTGAGTTCTTATTTTAGTGGTTTCTCACTTAGTATATCTACCTTTTTATTCAAGATACATAAATCCTTTCTGAAATGTACAGTCTCAAAGGAAATCAATGAATCCTAAGGGAAGTAGTCAGATCCATATTGGCCCTGAGTGGTTCTTGCAAAGTCAGTTCCATGGACTGTGGATTCAGTTACATAAGTCTCACTTAAAACCCTCGGTGGTTGCCCATAGGTCTTCTGACACTCTCCCTCTACCCTCTACTGCTAGTTGACACTCAGCGATGGTGCTCATTTGAAGACTTGGAATTTACTAAGAATTCCTCTAGGTTCAGGCCTCCATCTCTTTGCAGAGTGAGTCTTTCCCTCTGCTTCATCCACTACTTACTTTCAACATCTGGCACTCATCTCCCCTAAAGGACAAGGCTTTCTTGACTTCTCAGTGAGAAGCCAACCTCTTCTTGCACATATTCTATGGATCTCTTTTTTCTTTATTCTATTCCATCAGTTGAGTTCCCCAGGTACTGGGACTTGACTTTATTCACATATAGTTCTTGACACACAGGAGGTGCTCAGTAAATGCCTTTTTCAGTGAATGAGAATGGAGTAAATGAGAGAATGTATAAATGCCATATACCTGGATTTAATGTTGATTTTTAAAAATGAGCAAAGCAACAACAGTTAAGTGTGTCTCTCTGTAGCAAATCATCCAAAAAAGATATTAAGAGATTTATGTATAATTTTATCTTATTTTCAAAAAGGAAGAAACAAAATCAAATAAAAATTTGCATCTCAATTGGATATAGTCTGTTACTTTATGAATGTTAAACTTTTGCTGTTCTATTGATACAATTTTATACGGCTGTTAAATATTAACTATAATGTTTAATTTAACCATATTTATTTATACTCTATTTAATTTCAAAAAGGATCTGAGATTGTTTATAAGAAGCAAATATGTGAAACAGCTGAATTTTTAAAAAGCACTTAAAGAGCCATAACTGAGAATACATATTTAAATAAAATAGAAGTATCAGGGAAAACAAACAGGATACACATGTGTGAGTTCTAACTTCCCATGCAATATAATTGAAACATAAATATTACTTTTATCTTTCTAAGAGCCAAAGGCAGATCAAAGAAAATGATCAAATAAATAATTAGTGTGTTGGGGGGATTCTACAGGATGCTACCATTTATTTCTACTGAGTTAACCCTAGAATGAGATTCTGTGTTGAATTTCATATAGGGAATATTGAAAGGCATAGTGGGGGAAAAACTCATGAACAATATCAGACCAGCAAATGTAATAATTGGTTTTATTTGGCTATTTCTATAATTTCCATCAAAAGAAGCCAAGGACATAACATGTAAATAGTTAAAGTAATCTTTCCTTATTGTAATTCTAGGCTAGCTAGTATTGCATATAGTTTTAATCCCCAGCTATTTATGATAATCCAGCTGGCAAAGTCAACTGCAGTCGAAGGCCAAGTAAGTAATGTAGAAGAGGGAAGATGGCCAGAATCAGCCATGTGGGTCCGGAGGGTTCCTGACTCACATAAAAAGGAGAATAAGGCCCAAGATCACTGATTTTTCAGACAATGAAAATCCAGATTTTTGGTGTGAAATCTTCTCATTTGTAAATGTTGTTAACTGATTTGAGTAAAATAGAGTGCTCTGTGTGGCAAACAAAATATATTTATTCGTAGCCTAAATATGAGCCTAACACTGGATTTTACATTCAGGCTGCTATTTTCTTACATCTGTTCTACAATTTGAAAGACGTTCTTCAAAAAAGGACAGGAATAAGTGGCGATTGATTGTAAGTGAGGGAGAATTAGGTTTTGTAGTGGTTGTTTCAGTCACTTTAAGTTTGCTAGTTACATAATGCTAGCTTTTGTAACAAATAGATCCCAGAATTTCAGTGCTTACCACAATAGAAGTTTATTTCTTTCTCATTCAAATAACAGTCCACTGTGGGACGTGCTGGTGGGCAGACTCTGCCCATTCATTGTTATTTAGAGTCATTCTGTGATAAAAACTGTTGGAGCCTCTGCTGTGCTCAACATGTAAGATCCAAGGTCATTTTGGGGTCATCTCTATCCCAATTGACCAAAAGAGAAGAGATTGTTGAGATGTGGGCTTGGAAAATTTCTAATTGGTCATACCTGGAAGTGGTGCATCGGTTAGAACTCAGTCATGAGACTACATTAATTACAAGGAATGCTAAAAAGGGTAGTCTATCTGTATACCCAGGAAGGAGAGGGGAACATGATTTTTGTTAAGCAGCCATCGGATTCCGCCACTTTTAAGTGATTAATTTTATCTTGGATCTCTCTTCACAATTTGATTCCAGGGTGAAGAACATTAGAAATTGGTTTATTATTACTATTATTATTATTAAGCCAAGTTAAACTGGAGATTAAAATTTATGCAATAAATACAAGACAATACAAAGATATGAAAGAGAACATACAGTCTTGCTCTATGATATTCCAGGGAAAAAAGTCACTTTTTTGTTGTTGTTTAATATAATCAAATCTGACTCAGGCTCCATGTGTCATTGTTAGCAGAAAGTTCAGTTTCAGTAATTTGGGAGGAAGGGTGGTCCTCTCTCCTTCCTGGGATTTGCAGAAGTACCCCAGTAACTTTACTTGCCAAAAGTTGGGGCCACTAACTTCTAGTCAGTTGTGACTTTCCTTCCCTCTGCTCCATGCCCACACCTATGGGCCCATTCAAAGCCTTGTGGCTCTTTTTGTTCACTGCTAAGCTTTAACAGAGGGTTTGTAGCAGCTCCTTGTCTATATACAACACTCAGCATCAGGCCTCTCTTCATATCACTGCCTATTTCAGGTCTTATTACCCAAAGAACCTGTATACAAGTGGAGTACACTCTCTGCTGTCTTAAGAACCCCCAATATTTAATCTGCTCTAAATTCTGAAGCAACTTCCTCCCCTTAGGTTTTTCTACTTCCTTTTCCTTTTCAAAGCACCAATCTCCATTCCCTCCCTTGTTGGGGCATTTTCAGGTTGTTTTATTAATGAGACCAGGTTTCCCAACCAAAGGCTTTCCAGATGCTCAAACTCTACCACAAAAGTTAATTTCCTCTCCTTGCATGGGAGTTGGGGGTAGTGCCAGTAATATAGTAGCAGCAATTCTTCTTTATGAAGAAGTTAATGTTTTTTGTCTGAACTTATTTGAAACTTAAGGGATTTTTTTAAGAGGGTTGTATACTTAGTAATGTTTAGATAGGAAGGTTTAAACAGAAATGCTTAGACAGAAATACGTGCTTAGATAGTTGAGTCAAAATTTGATATATTTTAATTTATTTTGTTCGCAAATGTGAAGAAATATTAAAATTATTAGGTAAAATAAAATCAAAGCTGTAAGCATTAGTTATTAGCACTGAAATGGACTTTGCCTATTCTTTCACCTGTTAGATATCATTTACTCCCCAGTGATAAGTTTATTATCATCAGATTTACCAGGTGGTAACATGCATAAGAGGAAATATGAGTACTTACACCAATAATCATGATACATGATAGAGTCATGGGCAAGGTCTGAAAAGAAAAGGGAGACTCGATAAATGCCTGTCTCTCCTCTCCCCAGCCTCTCCTCACACTATCTACCCCCTCCATACACACTGCTCCTTGCCCCAGTAAATTGGATAAGTTGACTAAATATTTAAGAAATTCTTGAGTATAAACTGCATGTGTAGAACATTTTCTCCTCTGAACATTCAAGACAGACTGCTTGGGTTTAGAGCCCAGCTCTACCAGTTACTAGCTGCGTGTCTGTGAGTAGATTGCTTGATCCCTCTGAGGCTTTATTTCCACAACTGCAAAATGGGAATACTAAATGTATCTAGCTCACAGATTTGTCATGAGGATTAAATGTGTTAATTTTTATAAAGTCCTTAGACGGTACCTACAACACAGTCAATCTTATGTAAGTGCTTGCTAAACAATAAAACAAAACAAAAAAATAAATAAATAAAACAACAAAACATTTCCACGTTTTGCTCAGTGGTAAGTTTTAACCACATTCTTTGTGAGAGAATGCTCTGAATATTCAGCAGCATGATTATCTGTAAAATGGAATAATGGTAGAACCTACCTCAACAGAATTATTGTGAGAATTAAATGAGATGACACTGGTGAAGAGCTGAAAGTGGTCCTGGGGTATAGCTAGCCCTCATTAATGTGGATGATGATTATCAGTGCATCAGTGCTGCTGCTATTTTTGCCTTGTCCTGACCCTCATTTGCTATATATGCTTTAACATTTATCCAACTGTTTAAAAGCATATATTTTTTTGGTACCAAATTCCATTTTATTGATTTTAACTCTTAATTATTTCACTGTCTTCAAAAAAATACATGTCCCTGTTGAGCCCAAGGAATTACTCACTCATTCGTTCTGGGCACGAGGAGAGCATGTAGGAGGGTTCTGTTTCTGCCAAAGGAGGAATTAGTATGGGGCGTTTCTGCTCACCTTCACTTGAGTGAGAACACAGTGGTTGCTTTAGGCAGAGGCCAATGCCATGGGGAATGGAAAATTACTGCCTACGACTTTTGCAACTGAAAAAGACAATCTTTGATGTTTCAAGGCAATTCTGACCACACTCTTTTTCCTCCAGCTTTGCTGCCCTAACCTTTACTTTCTCAGCTTCCTGGAGAATGTCCTCCTACCTGTTTATCTCTAACTCTTGCTTGAACCCATAACCAAATGCCCCAACTGGGAATTTTTATGACGCGTATTTCCTGTGCTCAGTGCTAAGTCAAGTGCAGCTGATTTTACCGGTTTCTTTGACATCCATTTTTGGATGCATGTTCCTGGAGATATTTGTGTCCCTTTAGAGTGGGAGCCCATGCAGAGCAGAGAAAGGCCTGATGGCACACACCTTTCCATGAGACCCTTTTGATGTTACTCTTCACCTTCCTGATTGTGGGGGCCAAGGATGGGACTTAAACTGTCCCTATTTTATTACTTTGTTCTTTTTCTGCTTTAGCCTTTCCACTCTCAAATTCTCTTGTCAGAAATTCCTCTAGAAGCACCCTCAAGCAAATTGAATGAAAAAACTCAGAATTTTTGAAAATTTAAACAAGTAAATTTTTGTATAGTTTCCTAAAAATCATTGAGGATATCAATCCCCTCTCTTGCAAAATAAAAAAAGGAAGTTGCTTCTAATTTTAAATTTTATTTAAGTAACTGCTTATGTGCAGATGTTTATCATTTGTAGTGTTTCAAATACAAATAATTCAATGTTTTGCCCAATCTCTTTGCCATTTGCTGAGGGCTGACACAAATCCCATTGGGAGACTACAGAGAGTAAAAAGGGACCTGGAAGAGTTTGCTTGAGACTTTATGACTGAAAAGTTTTGTCATAGTCTCAGAATCTGTAACAATAATTAGTGACCATATTTTAAAAAATGATTCAGACAGACTTGTTCAAGCAGGTGTGATTTCTGCAAGAAGGATAGCCAGGTCAGAGTCCACAAATGGTTTAAATATGAATCATCTTAAAAACAAAGAAAAACTAAAATAGTAACTCTACACCTCTTCAACTTTTTCCATTAAAAACTCATGACAATATTGTGTTTTAGGAACTAAGAAGGGCCTGAGTTTCTCATAGAAAGGATACCAGTAAATCACAAAATCCGAGAAGAGACAAAGGAATGCAAAATCAAAATAAATAGTTATTAATTATTCATTCTTCAACTATTTTACTGATCCTAACAAGCCAGTTTCTCATCTGTCAGGCTTAGTGGGTGCAGGGAGCCTTGGTTGTGAATTGCTATTGTCTCCCTCACAGAAGAACTGGTTTAGAGGAAGGATTGAGACGAAAAGCAAGAGGAGGTTTGGAGGATCAAACAGGGAAGCTGCTTCAGGAGTAGGGGAGAATGCAGAGGGCAGTAGGGCGGGAGTGGAAGCAGGAACAATGTGAATAGTGAGACTGGAAGTTCAGCAGAGGGAATAAGTGGAGATCAGAATAGGAGGCGTTATTCTTCTTTGTGGAATTGCTAATGAGAATACAACTAAATGTTTGCATTAAGCATTAAAAACAAGTTATGTCCAGTTTGAGCCCATAGGAATGTTTCCCCCTCAATGCTCTTCCAGGCACAAAACACACATTCTCCGGAGTGTGGAGCTCAGGAGGTAACCAAAGTAACCAAAAAGCTCTGCCGTGGTAACCCTTACAAGGCTACCATTTTGAGTTAAAGTCATCGTTGTGGATAAAAGCTTAACTGAATGGAAACGGAGGATTGAGATTGTAGCCTAAACAGTAGCATGTTTAATGCCCATAAATATCTAGTTTTTAGTTAATTGGAATAGTTAAAAGCTTAGTTGGGAAAAGACTCAGTAACATTTCGGGAGATCGTTCCATGACTTCTCCAAAATTGTGTTGCCTGAGGAATTTACTTTGCCTTTCAGCCCTGGATCTAAGAATAAGAATTTAGACTTTAGAATGACTTCCCAGCAAAGCAATCCTTGCTGGTCAGTTTCAAGTCTGACATGTTTGGAAATTTGTGCCAATGAAATTCTAGCTGTGCAGCTCCCACTGTTCTCCCATTCATGTCCTACGTACCTGTGTTGTCCTAAACATTGTTGACGGTAAACAGTTGTTTTCAACATCTTCAGTACAGCGAATTTTTAAAAATATATTTTAATTTGTTTTCACGGATGAGTTTTTGTTTATTTTTATTGTCAAGACAGTGTGTGTTGGGAAAAGTTCTAGCCTCAAAATATAATTCTTTGCACCTCTCATGAATAAATATTATGACAGAAGGATCTCTCTCTCTTAGCAATGACCATGTGTAGCTTTAAAAATGCTCAGTAGTAAGACTCTAGGCTGGTGTTTCTCTCTCTGAAACTGTAGGTTCAGGAGCATATTTTCAGATCTATGTGGTGTATTTATAGGCTGTGTGACCTGGGAGCTATTGTACACATCAACTTTACCATACTTTAGAAAGAGTCGATGGATATTTGTGCGCCATTTTCTGTTGACTCCCACTATCAGAGCAAACTAAATCTGAGGAAGATGGTGAAATGTCAGAACAGCAAGTAAAATCCTGCTTCTCTCTTGCTGGATTTCATTTAGAAGCAAGTGATCAAAGAGACTCAAAACCTGGAATCTTGAGGCTGGGTCTGTCCAGTGGCACATTTGGGGATGATAGCGGGTGGAGAAAATCAGGTTTTACATGGTTTCTATAAATTCACAGAGTTGCTGCATGGACTCTACCTTCAGCTTCACAGAAACAATCTTCTCTTAAGCCTTCCAGGTTGCCCACAAGAGTCTAAGGAGTTTCTTTAAAGAAAGATGTACCAGCCGGGCGCGGTGGCTCACGCCTGTAATCCCAGCACTTTGGGAGGCCAAGACGAGCGGGTCACGAGGTCAGGAGATCGAGACCATTCTGGCTAACACGGTGAAACCCCGTCTCTATTAAAAGTACAAAAAATTACCCAGGCGTGGTGGCAGGCATCTGTAGTCCCAGCTACTTGGGAGGCTGAGGCAGGAGAATGGCGTGAATCCGGGAGGCAGAGCTTGCAGTGAGCCGAGGTCGCACCACTGCACTCCAGCCTGGACGACAGAGCGAGATTCCGTCTCAAAACAATAAAAATAAAAATAAAAAACGAGAGATATACAAGAAAGAGAATTTGTCAAATTCAATGACTGACTATATTTGGGACCAGGTGTTATTAAATATACAGTATATATATATAGAAAGTACAAAAATCACAGATCCATATTTTGTCTCTAAAAGTTTTCATCCATCATTGGTTAGATAAAGCTATTAGACAATGTACTTTAAAGAAGGTGAGGTACATTAATATGTGTTAGAGAAAGGTGATGAGGTGGGGAGGGGATTATGATGGATTTGGCAAAGAAATCATGATTCGGAGTTAATGTTCTGGAGAGAGTGACTTCGAAATCAACATACTGCTGTGTGGATAAATATCTTATAATTAGCATTAAACATTACAAAGGGTTCAAATTGCATCAGTAAAGCTTTTTAAAGGGAATTTGCTCCATTGAGCCAAGAAAAGGGGGGATTTTCTGCAAACGAGGCAGACAGAGATTTGCTAGGACCCTAAAGCTAACAAGCAAATTTGGGATAAGCTTGTACTTAAAGTTTAGCTTTAGTGGGGCTTCTAAGGTAGAGTCCTGTGATATCAGTTATGTTCTTGTTTTACAGAAATACCAATTTAAGCAGAATAGGTATTAAGTGAAGGCCATGGCTAACTCTCACTCTCCAGGAGAGCCAGAGGACCAGACTTGGAAATGGAAGCTGAAACAATGGTCAAATCACACCACAGAACTTCCCCAGGTAGCCTCCCACTGCTGTATAGTTCTAGCTGGTACTTCTGGCTCTGGGCACTGGAAGCCTCCACTAGAACTTTTGCTTCTAAACAGGGTGTATCTGCTGTGAACAGAGAGTACATAGCAGCTATTCTTATCTGAATTCTGGCATAAATGTTTCAAGCCTGCACTGAGGATGCAAGGGAGTCTTCTGCTTTGAGAAAGTGAGGTCTCAAGGTGGGGAAATAACCAAGCTTAGGATATGTGTTCAAAGATGGTTGGCAGGCAAAAAGAATGGTATATTTCCATCACAGCCAGTAAGTTTGTGGTTCTCAGATAAAATAAAATCAAGGCAAGTTCAACCGTAGGCTGGAAAAATATTAGAGTTCTTAATGATTGACTTATTCCATGCTATTTGTTTCTTTAAACCTTGTCCTTCAGTATATCTGGATTTAAATTTGTCAAACAAAGGTGATAATGTGATATTATTAGTTATTCACACTGTCAACATTTTGTTTATGAATCATAATTGATTGGATGCTGTGACAGGCTTTCTTTTCCACCTTTTACCGGGTGCAATGTCACACCTGTTGGCAGTTGGTGGATCGCAGATACAGTGCCTTGGAGGAAATAGTGACACCCTAAAAAAGTGGTTCAAATTTAGTGAGTGTTAGATTCACCTGAAAGGCCTATTTAAAATACAGGTAGAAGAGTCTAAATATGACCCAGCAATTCTGTTCTTAGGTATATACTGCAGAGAATGGAAATATGTCCACACAAAAACTTGTACAAAAATGTTTGTGGCAGCATTATTTACAATAGCCAAAAACTAGTACAACTCAAATGTCCAGCAATTGATGAATGGATAAAAAAAATGTAATATATTCAACTAATGAAATATTATTTACCCATAAAAAAGGAATTCTGGTTCATACTACAACATGGACGAACATTGATAATACTGTGTTAAGTGAAAGAAGCCAAAAACAAAACTCCACATACTGTATGATTCAACTGATTGAAAATGTCCAGAATAGGTACTGGTTGCCATTGACCTGAGGGGGTGAGATGGATAACGAGTGAGCGAGTGACTGCGAATGGATATGAATTTATTTTTGTGTTTATGAAATGTTCTGGAATTAGATAGCAGATAGTAGTGATAGTTGCACAACTTTGTGAATATACTAATATTGCTGAATTGTATACTTTAAAAGGATGAATATTGTATCTCAATAAAAAAATAAAAATGAAAACAGATTCTTTAATTATTTCTCAAAGAATCTAAATGCATATCTAGGATGAAGGCTGGAAACATGTATTTTTATTTGGATGCAACTGATCTCTGAACCACACTTTTAGAAATATTGCATCTAGTCCTTACGTGTATAAACCTCCTAAGCTATGACATTGTAGAAGTATTCATACAAATCCACAATTCTTCAAAGTTCATGAACTTGCTTTAGAAAATATCCATAAAAATAGTACAAATTACTATCAGAAGAGTCTTCAGAATAAAGTATATGAAAAAAAACCCAGTATGGTGTTTTCCCAAATCACTGCTCTAAAATCAATGGGCTTAGTGATTTTTAATCAACTGGATATTTACAATTTTTTTGCTTATAACCTGCTTGCACTCTTGAATAAATTGCTACCTCTTAATGTCATGTGATAAGAGTCTAAAACACTTGAATTTGAACATATAAATCCATTAATTTAGCAAAATTTTAACATCAGACAGTCTTATGCATTGGGGTGACATACCAAAGACTGAGCCTCTAGGACTTTGCCATCTAATGCAGAGGTTCTCAACCTTGGCTACCATTGAAGTCAAGTGGAAAACATTTTTTTTAATGAATCCTGGGTTCTACTCCAAGACATCCAAAATTCTATTGATTTGGAGTGCAAACAAGACATTGGGACTTTTAACATTTCCTCAGGTCATTCTAATGTGCAACCAAAGTTTGTAATCACTGCTATCAGGAAGAGATTACATAGAGACCCCATATATCGGTCTTATAGCACATTATGACAAGTGGAATAATGGTGGCTGTCAAAAATTACTATGAGAATTCAGAGGAACCATCCTTAACCCCAGGTGGAGAAGCTCAGAGAAGTCTTCATGTAGGTCAGTGATACCTGAACTGAGTATTAAATTAAGGAGAGCAACTGTCCAGGGGAAGATGGGGCTGAGAGTGGGAGTGATCTAGGCAGAGGAAGTAGCCTGTACAAAGGCAAGGAGAGTTCAAAGAGACTGGATGTTAGCTAGGGGAAACTAGCTAACCCTAGGAAAATCCCAAAAGGCTTGTGATATATTTTATAGCTGGCTACAGCCATTGGAAGTTTCCTCAGAAACCAACTTGAGTTGGCAATGCTGGGACTTTCAGGTCATGACATCTTCTTGCTTTGTTTCATTCGAGGAAAAGCAACAATTCCTTAATACCCCACATAACAGACTCATAGAAAAAGAAAGCCTAGCAGTGCTGGGCTTTTCCTGTGAGATTATTAACTGTTCAAAGGGATCCTAGAGTTCGTTATTTGTAAGCTGTTTCATACGTGTCTACCTATATCCATTTCAATGTCACTTTTCCAGACGTTGCTGAAGCCCATGGTTCCAGATAAAGACCCTCTATTGTCCCTAAATTAAGCCACCATTGAAAACAGGGAGGGTACACACTAAGGCAAGCACTAGGAAGTGAGCTAACAATGACTTTCCCTCAAGAGATGCCTGTTTCTTTCTTATCCCCAAAAGAACTTCGGGGGTTGGGCTGTCACCACATAATGATGTCAACAGACTCTGCTCTAGGTTCCTGACCCTGTATTCTAACTCTCTCCCTAGTCAGAATGCCAAATACAGGCGGTTCTCAGGTAGGGTAAATAACCATGTTATTTCCACAAGAATATTTGAGATTGTAGGGAGGCTGCCCTTATCTGGCAGGGTAGAGTCAGTGATATGATAATATATGTTCTCTTTTTTGAGTCTGGGTGGTCACTTCCATCATGTGACTTTAAAGACCTAAAATGAAAGAAGCTTACAACTTAGCAAACATTTAATGCCACAGTGAAGGCTAGCATGGGAGCCAAGCCCTCTAATGGTTGTTTCTTTTCAGATGTCTTTACTTCTAAAATGAATTTATTGTATAGATTGCATCATAGATTCTGAAATCCTTTCATGAAGAAGTTTGCTCTTTCCTTAGACCGCCACCACAATCCCTACCAAACAATTTACAGTGAGATTCAACAGCAGGTCGAAGGTTAGGGAATCATCTTTGTCATACTTTAGGCAGAAGGAGGTTTAGACTCCTGCTCCTCTGTACAAATGAATAGTCCATGGTCTATAAGGTGCTTGCACTTGCACAGGCAGCGTTAGTTTCCATTCTCAGTGATATCTTTATCCTTGTTTGTTTTCACGAAGTATTTTAAAGCATGCGTGCACGCAGACTCTGTCACACATGTACATCTCTAATATTGAAACTTAACCTTAGTATTTCATCTTCATACTCTTACTGATTGTTTTATTTTAAAATGTTCTTATTTTGAGCAGATAATGCTGTGAATTTTGTGTGTGAGACTGAATGAAGATACTTTCCCTTAAAACTTTTTCTGTACATCTGTGACATTTCATTCTTATTACATTTCTAAATAGGTTATTCTTTAAAACAATTTTACTCAGCCTTTGCTCTGCAACCATAAAATATAGCCAATGAATATTTGGCCAGAAGGTCAATAATATAAAGGCATATAAATTTTAATATGTCAGCCGGGTGTGGTGGCTGACGCCTGTAATCCCAGCATTTTTGGAGGCCCAGGAGGGTGGATCACCTTGGGCCAGGAGTTCCAGATCAGCCTAACCAACATGGAGAAACCTAGCCTCTACTACAAATACAAAATTAACCGGGCATGGTGGCACATGCCTGTAATCCCAGCTACTTGGGAAGGCTGAGGCAGGAGAATCGCTTGAACCCATGATGCGGAGGTTGAGGTGAGCTGAAATCACACTACTGCACTCCCGCCTGGGCGACAGCGTGAGACTCCATCTCAAAAAATATATTTAATAAATAAATAAATAAACAAATTTTAAAATGTCTTCCTTCTTCCTACTTTCTCACTCCCTATGTTAACAACACATACTTTCTATACACTACAACATAGAAAAACACATATATGCACATTATTTCTTTTAAGTTGATTTTTTTATTTTTACAAAAATGTGATCTTCTATATGTATTACTTTTCAAATATATGTATCATCTGTTTCCTTTATTAGTTAGTCATAGACATATTTATCACATGACTTTAAATGATATAATCTTAAACTAGTGAAATGTCTACCAAGGATTAATTTAATCTAAATATATTTTAATATAAAAACATCTCATTAAGTTTGAGATCTTACTTTCCATCTTCCCATGCTCTCTGGTCTCCCTCTGGCTAGTCCTTTTCAAACATCCTTTTTTCCCTCCCATCCCTATAGTATCCAAATATTACATGTACACACACACATATACACACACTGGAAGCTCAGGCAAGCAGAGTTCATAGTAACATTGAGTGATGACTAAGGACTAGTGGTGCGCTGGTAAATGTTTAACAACTAGCTCTGGTGGAAGGGTGGCTGATTTATAGTTTTTGCCTATTTCTGTGGTTTAAATGCACCCTTTCGACATGGTCCTTTTTGAGCTACTGATGTTAGATCGACCAGTTCACAATTTCCTGAAATTTTAACAACTAGCTTTCACAAATCTAAAAGAACTGGCTTCAGGTTGCCACTGACAGAAGTTATGTTGTCAACAATAGAAGGTGCTATGATTTATACAAAGTATTCTGTGGTTGGTGGAGAAACTCATCTCGGGGACAGCCTCTTTTTCAGGAAATTCAAAAAGTCACCTCAGCCCTCTGCCTTGATCCAAAGTTGACAAGAGATTGGAGAATTCAACTTTCTAAGGATCCTATGAGTCCCTTTTAAATACTTTAGGGATCTTTAATGTAGCTCCCAATCTGGTATGGGGTAACTAGGCTTTTGTGGACTTTATGAGCTTATCTCCATTTTACTAAAGTTGAAGTTAAGAGTTTGCCCAGGCATCCTGCAGGAAGTCTTAAAGCCCAGCTCAGAAGCTACAGTCCCTGGCATCTGGAATTCAGAGTTATAGAAAAAGAGAGAACCTGGGAGATCAAGTACCTCCTCAGGTGGTCCTTAGACCCATTGATGTTTGAAGACCCTTTCCTAGTAGGTGACTATTTCTTCCATGGCAGAATAACTATAACTGCCATAAAGACCCTGAGTTAGAAGGTAGTACCCAGAAAGTGTGGAACAGAAGGGCTAACATAACATCCAGCCAACTATGAATCTTTCCATACAACTGAATTACGAAGTTAACTGTAAATATCTCACAAGCTCTATTGGCTCAAAAAGTTAAATCAAGGGACAATAACGGGAAGATTTAAATAAATTAAAATTTATACACAGGTTAGTAACTACTGAACTCTGGCATTTTCCTAGGCTACCTTTAATAGTTGTCTTTATGTTTTTGCCTAAGAAACAGGAACTTGCCACTGCAACTCCAGGGAGAGCATTCTGGGCTTGGTAGATTCCTGCCTTAGACACGTAATCAGAAAACACTGAGAACTGTTTGCCCTTCTCAGAGCGAAGGGCCTTTCACATTGTCCCTTCATAAACTGCTGAGGCTCAGGACTGTGGCTGCTTTTGGGCTGTGTCCTCTGAAGAAAACCTTTTCTATCTATCATCGCTTTTGGGATTCGATCTGCCCATGGGTCTTAGGAAACAGAGAAATTAGAAACAGTTAACAGCATTGCATAAAACCTCATTCATTCCTTTCTAAAATATTTACAGGATGCCTATGGTGGGACATAGCAGTAAGCAAAATAGACTAAATCTCTATCCTCAAGGAACTTATGTCCTAGTGGGGTAAAAAAAAAAAAAAGACAATAAGCAAATAAACTAGTAATTACAGGAAATATCACATGGTTGAAAGGCTAAAAAGAAAAACAGACTATGAAAAGGGGGAGGGGTTCTGGGAGAGGGTGTGCAGTTCTTTTCCACGTGGTCAGGAAGGCCTCACTGGTGAGTGCATGTCAGAGCAGGATGTGCAGGGAGTCAGGAAGAGAGCTCTAGGAGCAACTGTGGAAGGACGCTCCTTCAGAGGCTCCAGGAAGGACAAAGATCGTTCCTTTGGGGGACTTAGGAAAGATTTCAGGGCACAGGTTTCTGCAGGCTCTGATTTCCAAAGGATAGCAGATAAAATAGCCCTCAAGCATGAAGTGCTCTTGCTGCAGGGTTGGAGGCTCTGCCCAAGTCCCCAGACCTCTGAGGCCCAGTGAGTGACACCCAGCTTCAGGGGAAGACCATGTCTACCTTGTAGGCTGGATATCTTCTTGTGGTTTCAGGCCTTAAGACAAGGTTTCCAGGGAGAGAAAGAACCAGGGCCCTCTCAACGCTCCTCAAGAAGTGCCCCAAATCCGGAAAAACACCACATTACTCTGATGAAGATAACCCTGCCTATCAGCTCTGCATTGCAAAAGGGCAACCCAGGCAAAACGCTACCCCCGCAAAGCATCTCTCATGGGGTTTTGTTGATTTGTTCTTCTCCTCTGAGTACTTCCTGACAGCAATAGTGCAGCAACAGTAATCTCATTGTACAGGTGTCTCTCCCACACTTTGTATGGGTAAAGTCCGTCTTTTCAAATCTGTGGGCACAGGTAATGTTGACAGAGCCTGGAGCTGTTTACAACCACGCCTGTTTCCTCTACCATCTGCCCAGGTCTTGGAACAGAGAGAATCCCTCTGCTTTTGATTGTTGAGTTCCAGGTTGATCCATTTGCCCTTGGGATCATCCAGAAGTCTCCATGATGCCACATGATTGGGTGTCACATTTTAATAGATTCTTAACATGTTCTTCTCTCCCCACTGATTTTACGTATTCAATTTCCCACACTGAAGACTATTTTATTAGTGAACTACCCTTTCTCCACCTACGAATTAAAGGTTGTTAAACTCTACTAGGCCAGCTTTCCCTTGTACCAGCCAATAAATTTCTATTTTCAAGCCTTGTTGGAGTTTCTGCCTTATATCTAAAAAACCACTGAACAAGTGGGACTGTTCTCATTGGAAAGAGTTGTCCTCAAAGCTTCATTCCCTCTCTGACCTCCAGAGTCATCGTAGGGTCACCCTGAGAGTCCTCCTTGTGGGCCGCAAAGAGGTCAAACGATTTTCCTTAGTGCCTCTCTACAATCGTGTTTCAGAAGTGTTATTAAAATTGGTGAAAGGCTTTCTGTCCCAGCTGTGCCTACACAAAAGAATCTTATTGATTGGACCATTAGTTACCAACTGACCAATTTTTTCTTTGCTGATGGAAATCATGGGCATTTCCAAAACGTGCAGTCCTCATGTCACCTAGCACAACAGACCAACCAGGGGCCACATCAGCTGTGTGTGCACCTCCACCCAATAGCAAGGTTTCTAACCATTAAGCAAACTCAGGAAAGAAATGAGAGCAAACTAATGAAAGGCCAAAAACTTCTATTACTACTCCTTGCCCTTAGGGAAATATTAGGCCTAAAGGAGCCTATCTTCAAGGACAAGATGAAGGTTAAAAGATGTGCTTCCCTTAAGAAAACAATTAGCAGCTGTGCTAAGGTTTCCTTGAGACACTAACAATAATATCAACAACTTCTTTCTTAGCCATTAGAAAGGAAAGAAAAAGGATTGAGGGTATAATACAACCTTTAGTTTTGATTGAGAAAGGTACCGGAATTGCTCAATGTCCCATGAAATCCATTTGAATGGATCCTGTTTAAGCGTGCCAGCTGGAGGGAATATTATTTATAAAAGCAACAGGCAACATCCAGTAAGGAAACAGAACCTGTGAAATAATGTGGAAAATTTTTATTTCTAAACTTCCATTCTTAATGGTTTTCTCACTGAAGGTTTATATAAATTAAACAGATTTTGTTTGAGTATTTCCAAAACTCCCCAAATCTTTCACTGAATGGAGTGCTTTCTGAACACTTTTTGCATGGAATTTCACAGACCCAAGGGCAGAGATACAGCTGGGAAGATTTTGGATATCATTAAATTTAGAAATTGCCTTGTAGATCAAGATGAAGTCAGAGTCTCTGTTTAAAAATCCATTGTGATTGCTGGAGCATGGGAGCCCTGTGGGCTGTGCAGGATGTAGGATCACCTCAGCATGCCTTGCCTTCTCTCCTCAGGCTCCCGGGGTCACTCTTGGAAAAGAGAATATTCAGGAAGTCACAGAGCTCCTTATGAAGTAGCCTATTTTTCACCACCTGTGCTATGATAAATGAGGTTGCGTTGGTGACAAACTCTTGAATCCAAACATGCTTGTTTACAGAGAAACAATGAAAGGGATTAAAAGTCTTTAGTATGGAAGAAGACTAGTTTGGTAGTTGTTCAAGCACACGAGCTTGATCTTTAAGAAAATCTAGATACCTAAACAGGAATACCACAATAGCGCTGTCAAACTCTTTGACCAGATTTTGTTTTTTGATAAAACAAAAAATTAAGGTATCTTCAAGTGTTTTCTTAAAGAGTTTTGAGGAGTATTGACTAAGAATGGAGAGTCACTTAGAAAAGGTTTGAGAATAGCATTTACTGATTTTCTAATCTATTAAAACACATTAATATAAAAACACATCACCCACAATGGCACAGAGTAACAGTTCAGAGACACAGTCTAGAAATTAACAAGTTGTATTAGCAGTATCTGTCTTAGAACATCAAGAGTACAACTTTTGAAATACGACTTAGAGCTAAAACTCTGAGTAGAAATATCTCCTCATCAGTCATAAATGGTGACTTTCAGGTCAGCAGGAGCCTTAGAGACCATTTTGTTCAAAGCTGATGCAAGACTGGAACCTCTCAGTAGCATCCCAGTACTTCAAGGACAGTCCACTATGCTCCATCAGGAGTTTCTCTAGTTCTTAGAGGTTTATATCCCTCCATTCATGGAATAAGTGGGTGAAGCAGTCTCCTGGACATGACACTTGGGTTTTCCAGAAAGGTCCACATCCCTAGGTGTTTCTGGGAGGTTCCTCCTGATGGGTCTCTAACTGCTCCAAACGTACACATTCTTCCTTTTATTTATAGCCAATGATGTACATTTTATGTACAATATATATACATTCACTTTTAGGGAGGGCCAAAGATTTTTACTAGTTAAATAGAAGATGAACGATTATAGATTATCAATATTTGAGGCTCATCAACTAAACTTAGCACATTGTTAAAATTTAAGGAAGAAGATATTCCGTAAGAAGATATTCCATATTTAATGCAATGCTTGGCAGTACTAGAAAGCTACTTCTATGAACATGAACAAGTAGTTGATTTTTGGTTTTTAATTGCTGCATTTTTTGGTTTTAAATTATAAATGAATATTACTTTAGCTTTATCATTTTTTATTTAATTTGTTGAGAATTATTGGTCATTTATTGAGGGTCATTAGGTTACACATTATTTGGATATTTGGTTGATGAGTATTAGCATTAATAGTATTTCAAGTTTGTATGTTTCATTTGTTAATTTTATTTAATTTTTAGTTTGTTTTATTTTTATTACTACTTATCCCCAAATTCTATATCTTTCAAATAACTAGTCATTATGATATGTGCATATTAAGGTTTAAATAGGAATCATCCATATCATCCATATTAAAGATGTGTATAGTCCCCATACTGCCACTTCAGCCCACTTCTATCAAATGGCTAGTAACATGAAACTCATTGATGAGATGTACTAACTGAATCTGTGAAGACTAAGTGGTTACATGCCATCAATATACATGTGATAAAATTAATATATTGATTTTTGTTTTCTAGGATGCTTCTTTATAGCATAATGTATGTATAAGCTCAAAGCGCAAATTGTTTATTTTTTTCTTCTTAGTTGTCACTGGGTTCTTTTTCAATTGGAAAGGCAGAATGAATCAGAGAAATGGATTAAAACCTCTGACTTCCTTTATTCTTCATCACCGATGTAGACTGCAATTTTATTTAAAAGGTGAAGAACCACTGCCTTAATCCACAGCATACTCTACAATGTGTTTAAGTTAGAGAGGAGTACACACAAGCCTTTTGCTAAGGGACGTAGTTGGATTGCCAAAGAGACCATTTAAGCATAAGGGAAACTAAATGAGTGAAATAACTAGTCCATCTGTGACTGTCCTGTACCCAACCTGTGCATTTTCAGAATCACAGACGAAATAGGCAGCCATTTATCGTATAAGAGTATTTCAAGATGTTAGTAAGGGTTGGCTTTAAGTGAATTTGAAATCCATGTCCTCTAGAGATGACTGTCTCTGGTTCTTCGGAGGTTTAAACTAATCTATTCTTCCTGCTGAGGTGAAGATCACAGTAATCTTGAATTGAATTTTGTAATGATCTTAGAAATAGATCCATTTACATATTCACAGGGTATGCATCCAACAAAAGTCTAATATACAGAATCTATAAGGAACTCAAACAATTGAACAAACAAAAACTAAATAACCCCATTAAAAAGTGGGCAAAAGACATGAACAGACACTTCTCAAAAGAAGACATATAAGTGGCTAACAAACACATAAAAAAATGTTCCACATCACTAATAACAGTGAAATGCAAATTAAAACCACAATGAGATACCATCTCACAAGAGTCAGGATGGCTATGGTTAAAATGTCAAAAAAACAACAGGTGCTGGTGAGGCTGCAAAGGAAAAGGAAAACTTATACTCTGTTGGTGAAAATGTAAATTCATTCAGCCTCTGTAGAAAGCAGTTTGGAGATTTCTCAAAGAACTTAAAACAGAGCTACCATTTGACCCAGCAATGCCATTATTGGGTGTACATATCCAAAAGAAAACCAATCTCTCTACTGAGAAAACACATGTAGGTTCATCACAGCGCTATTCACAATAGCAAAGACATGGAATCAACCCATTAACGGTGGATTGGATAAAGAAATTGTGCTGGAGGCCATTATCCTCAGTGAATTAATACAGGAATAGAAAATCAAACACCACATGTTCTCACTTTTAAGTGGAGACTACCAGATGGGAGAGGGAGGGAGCGGGGCAAGGGTTGAAAAACTATTGTGTACTCTGTTCAGTGATGGGATCATTCATATCCCAAACCTCAGCATCATGTAATATGCCCAGGTAACAAACCTGCACATATACCCCCTCAAGCTAAAATAAAAGTTGAAAAAAATAATAAAATAAAAATATTTTTTAAAAAGAAAGAAATCGTTTTACTAGAGAACAAGAATAAAGACCATCTCTCAAGCTTCACCACCTCCAATGTTCTGACCATGCCTTGGTGATAACTTTAATAGAGTAATTTTTTAAAAGAGGAACAATGTTTTCATCAGTGTGCTTTTCTCCAGGTATTTTGAAATCAAATAGTAAAACTTGTGTGTATATTTATTTTTAAAATATGACAAATCAAGATAATATGGAAATGCTGAATGAATCATGATTTGTGTAGTGGATGAATTATGTCACCTATACAGGCCTGCGTTCCAAGATGTAGGTCTGTGATATTTGTAGGACTGTCTGGGCCAGCTCTACAGAATAAAAAAATTACACAAAGTAGGGAAAATTCCCAAAATGCCGAACCTTTTTCAGAGAAGTCAATTTGTCCTTCATTGATTTGAGGAAGAGCAAAAGGAGTAAAGGTTTCTCAGTAGGCACCAAATATGCATTTGGTCTGTTAAGACATTAGATCTTGGTAGCAAACTTCAAAGGGCAGTTTCTGGTGCTTTTTCCAGCATCTGCTTTTCTTGGGCCACACAAAACATCCACCGTGTCCTTAGGGAATAAAGCCTGAAAGAAAAAGAACAGATCTCAGTTGTTTAGAAAATTAGCTTATTTTTATTATTCTAAAGGTGAATGATTAGCCTAAAGTCTTGGAAATGTCTGACTTTAAGGATCTTGTAATTTATACTGACATGGTTTATGGTGTCTTTAAATACGGAACCAATCTGTTCTTAAATATTTAATTAGCGTGGAAGAATTAGGTGTGGTCTGTGGAAGAACGCCTTGTGCTGTCTATTGTCATTAACTCAGCACTTCTCCCCTGCCCAGACACAGCTGTGCAATGTGCAAGGGCTGTCCTGAAATAACTGGACCAACATATAAATGTCAAAACAATAAACGAATGCTTCCCTTCAACTTGATCATTTGGTCAAATGCTAACTTCTTACTTCTCTGGTGCAGTCTCACCAGTACCTAGACAGAAAAATGAGAGGTATATACCTCAACTCTCCCCATGTAAAATCCTTCACCAAGGTCAGCAATCTCCTACCCATTATTTGCTAAGAATTTTTTTTTGCCTTTGAGACTGAGACTCACTCTTTTTGCCCAGATTGGAGTGCAGTGGTGCGATCTCAGCTCACTGCAACCTCTGCCTCCTGGGTTCAAGCGATTCTCCAGCCTCAGCCTCCTGAGAAGCTGGGATTACAGGTGCCCACCATCATACCTGGCTAATTTTCGTATTTTTAGTAGAGACGGGGTTTCGCCATGTTGGCCAGGCTGGTCTCTAACTCCTGACCTCAGGTGATCCGCCCACCTCGCCTTCCAAAGTGCTAAGATGATAGGCATGAGCCACCGTGCCTGGCCATTTACTAAGAATTTGAAGACTTGACTCCATGATTCATTTTTCAACATTCACCCGATCATTTCAAGAAATTTAAAACATCCTTCAAGTTCTATATATGTGGCCTCGAGAAAAGGTTAAACTTCTCTTGAGTAATTAGAAACCATAGGGAAAAGTGCATCACACCTTAGAGTCATCTGGTAGACTACTAACAAAAAGGCAAAAGAAGAGGTTCATTAGAAGTAGCATGATCTTTGTTTGCTAATTACTATTTTCCTGTTCATTTAATAAATACTTGGTCATTATCTGTTACGAACCAGGCTCTGTGCACACATAGTGACAAGCAACATAAAGATGATTGCCTGTGTCTCTTCTGGTACTTTCAGACCCGTGGAGGACACCATCAAATTAACAGACATTTGCAATGCAGAGTGTAGCATGCTAAGACAGGGTAAATATGCATCTTTGTGACAACATGTGGGAATAGCCCCTAATTGAGCCTGAGAACAGGTGGGGAGGTCTCTCAGAAGAAATGACATATAATTGGAAATATGAAGTGCCCATAGGAATCCAGGTGACAATATCAAGGAGAAGGGTATTATATTTAGTCCCTTGAAAAGGAATAAGGGCATTTCTTGGAACAGAAAGTTGTCCAGAAATCAGGGTAAGGAGGTAGGCATTGCCAAGAGCAGTTGGTAGCCATCAGGTGATTTTCAATATACTAAGATTTATATTACAGAAACAGACTGGGAGCAATGTGGAGAGAGGATTGGAGAGCATGGGCAAGGTTAGCTACTGCAGCAAACCTGGTTGGGGGCATATACTGGCTCTCCTTTGGAAAGAAGTAATGAGGATAGACACGGAAGCCATACGGGTAGGATGGTGAGAGATGGGAGATGTCTAGAGGGAGAACCCAGTATGCTGCTCCAAGAGCTTGGGTCAGAGGGTGGAAGGTGGCAGCAGTCATGGAGACGGGGGAGTCTGTTGAAGAGCAGGCTGGGGAGTAGGCTGAATTTGATTTTGAACACACTGCCTTTTGGAACATCTAAGTACATGTGGTGGTCAAGAGTAAGTTGAAAATGCAGATCTGAAAAAGAAAGCACAAACAGGATTGGAAACAGTTTTAAATAGAAGTCAAGGAAACAAATGGGAAATTTAGGTCCTCTTTTATATGTTTTCCTAGAATTGTTTTTTGGTAATTAACTTTATAAACATCCTTTGGAATCTTTAAAGGGGAAAACATCATCTCCCACCTTTGTCTTGCAAATATCTATGACAGCTCTATAATTTCTAATGAGTTTCTTTATTTTTAACATTATTGCTGGGAATCAAAGAGAAAAGATAGCAGGGGACAAAAGAGATTGCTATAGGAGGAGCTAGGTGAAGAACACCTACACCATGAAATACAGTTTTAATATACAAAAAAGGAATAGTTCTAATCTCATAAAATATTTGCAAAGAAAATTAGATGCATGAAGAAGTACAACATCTTAGTAGGCTTTTATTGGTCCATTTTTTAAAGGTTACTTAATTCCCAGTTTACTAATTTCCAGAATTAGTGCTTTTGTGTCTTTGTTGATTTTTATGGAGTCAATTAAAGACAGCTCAGGGACATGGCAGTATTTTTCCCCAACTGTAGCCCCCACAACTGTTACTAATAACAACACAAACACAGACAAAGGATCTTTAACAAATGAGAATAACATACTGGTGGCTTGAGTAGAGTCGTGCAGGAAAAAATGTACTCTATTTTTTAGTAAGTTATCCATTTTCCCAAAAATTTGCATTGTGAAATGGAATGAAAAATCAAACGTGAACTCATATTTATTACCTACTTTTTATTCATTCTAAATTTATTTTCTAAGACTCAGAATTGTTTTTAAAACAGTCTACATTGTCAGGTCATGATACACCTTATATAGCAAAGGGAGAAAAACAGTGCAAGGCTCACATACAAAAGATACCCAGATGCCTTTCGCAGTCTCAAAAAAAATCAAGGATTCCTGTAGCAAGCGTGTGTGTTTTTCTGGTCGATTTTTAGTCAAGAGTTTGGTAGATACATTCTTGCCCTGACCAGTCTTCTAAGGTCAGTGGTTTCCATTTATTTTTGTAGAGACTGAAGAAAAGGAATGACTACCTTGTGTGTTAGTCTTTGAGGGTTGCCATAACAACATGCCACAGACTGGATGACTTAAACAATGGAAATGTATTTGCTTGTCATTATGCAAGCTGGAAGTCCATGATCAAGGTTCCAGGAGGTCTGGCCTCTCTCCTTGGCTTGCAGGCTTCTTGCTGTGTCCTTCCATGATCTTCCCTCTGTACATGGGCATGTCTAGTGCCTAAATTTCCTCTTCTCACAAGGACCCCAGTCAGACTGGGTTAGGGTCCATTCTGAAGATCTCATTTTAACTTAAATATCTCTTTAAAGACTTTATGTCCAAATATGGCTACATTCTGAGGTACAGAGGGATAGGACATCAATATATGAATTTGTGAGGTGGGAGACACAGTTTGGCCCACAACATTCTCTTGCCTCAAGTTAGCATGCAGGAGATTAAGAACAATGCTAAAGGTTTTTGAGGGAAAAAAAAAGGAAAGTTTCCTTCTACCCCTATGACTTTATAATCTACAAATGAACTAAAAAACAAATAAAACTATTCTTCTTTATGAAAAAGTAAAAATTTAAATTTTTCTAAACACAGAATGTTAAACCACAGCTTAAGAACATATTTTGGCAACCTATGGGAATCCTAATTGAGTATCTGTTAATGCTCTGTTTTCAGCAAACTCACCTAGCAAGCTTAGCAAAGAGGCAAAACCTCCAGGGCTGGTGAGTTATTTATGGTTAATTCTGAGGGTTGCCACTTCTAAATTTGTACAAGCTGCAGCTCAGTTCATGTTTTCTGTAAATAAGTACTAGGGGCATTCTAATTCCAGTTGGGTTTGGAGGTTAAGCCCCAAAAACGAGTTTTTCTCCTAAAATACTGTGTCTTCTATCTTCAAGATTTTGTATTCTTATCCTATTAAAAATCAAAAAAAGCTATGTTTTTTAAGTTCATAAGACGTTGGTATTAATTGTAGTAAAAATTAAACATTTAAAATCAAGTCTGTAATCATAAGAATAAATTGTGCTTTAAAATCTTTAAAATCTTCAAAACTGTGTGTGTGTGCATGTGTATGTATGTGTGTGCACGTGTGTGTGCGTGCACTTCTCCAGTCATTGAATTAACAACCCATGTTGCATGTTGAGTATTTTTATAGTCTGAGCTTTCTCACATTACTTTCTTCCCAACAAAATTCAATGCCTATATTACGTGTGTGTTTTTTTTAAGTAGTTGTTATTAGAAAATAATCATATAATACTGATAAGGAAACAACTTATCGAGGTATTAATCACTGGTTGTGACATACTTATCGTTAAGAGTCTTGGAAATAAACAAAATGAATACATAAAGGTAATCCCTAATGATACAAATTCAACTATTATAGCATATTCAAATTCATTAATATAAACATAATTAAAAATACACTTGAAAGTAAAGTACACATACAAACATATGTACACAAGTACTCCTGATTAACATATGATCTTTAAATATTATAATTCACATTATGATTTCACATTATGAAAACTTATATATAACTTACATAATAAGAATATTATATCAAAAAATCTTGTGAAATAAAACTTAGATATAAGGAAAATCATAACATTAATTGCAAGCTTTTTAAAAACTGTAAATAAGTTAAATTGCTTATTTAAAATGCAAGATAAAAATAGCATAGTAAATTCAAATAAATAGAAGGAATTAAACAATTAAAGTAATAGAAAAAATATGAACCCTGGCAAATCAAATTTTAAAAAAGAAAAAGAACAACCCAGTAGAAAAATAAGCAAAGTTATGAGAAAGCGAAAGTTACAAATAAAACTGAATAGCTAGTAAATATATGAAAATATCTTTAATCTCACTAATATTCAGGAAAACAGAAATTAGTACAGTGAGGTACAATTTCATACTCATCTGAATGGATAAAATAGAAAAGACTTCAAATACTAGAGAAGAAGTGAAAAATAGGAAGTCTTGTAAAATGCTGGTAAGAGTTTACATTGGCGGAATCACTCTAGAGCCATGAGGCAAACTCTGATTTGGATGAAAATGTACGTGTCCTCTATCTGTGCAATCCCACTTCTGTGTATGTACCCTGAAGAAACTCCCACACCAGGAGAATCGCTGAAAAAAGATCTGGACAATATAATAGCATTAATGTGAAAATTTTTAAAGACATATGATAAAGGCATAAACCATGCCTGTGATAAAGGATATGTAAAAGAACCAGTGAAAAAAATTGAGTAACAACTTTGTAAGAAACGTGGAAAAAATTACAAAATTCCAAATAGTGATTGCCTCTGGAGGAAAAAAAAATGGGAAAACAGAACCAGGGATTAGAACAAAGTGGATATAAAACTTAGTAAATAAATATGACACACACACATGCATACATGTATATTTAATATATAATAAGTTAACATTAAGAGCTAAACCAAATCACCAAAACCCAAACTGTTCACATCTAGCTAAAAACCAAACCAAACAAAAATGCCCTGGAGCATGGGCATCTTTAAACTATGTCACATGTGTCAGCAAGTCCTGTCTATTGTGGGTTATCTTGGGGCTTCGATCTCCTAAATATTGAAACTGTAGCCAGAATAGCTAACCTTTTCAAGCAATTATTATATTCTCCACTAAGCCAAAGAAAGGAGTTATTCTGCAGGTTGATAGAATTTGAGGGAAAAATTTAATCGTGCCCACATTAAAAGGCTTAGCCCTCTTCTAATAGATGATCTTATTCTTAGGTTATTGTCTGTGTAGCTCTTATTCAGAAACTATAGCTTGGAGCAAAATTCAAGCGTTAACATTCTTATAACTCCTTTCTCATTTCACAGTCCCACCTTGTTCTTTTTCACTAATGGGTTGATAATAGATAATCAGGTAGTTAATTATCCTATGGCATGTAATTTATACCTCTATCACTTTTATTTATTGTTTGAATTATTTTATTAAAATTGCATTTCATCACAATTATTTTATGTGTTCACCACTTCCAAAATTTTTTAGGCTTTTGATTCACTGTCCTATTATCCAATGGAGGGCACATTCAGAGCTCACTAAATAAATACTGATTCGAACTTCTTTGATCTCTTCTGGTCTCTGTTTGTATTACATTATAAATATAAAATAGTAAACTACTTGAGAACAGGGACATTATGTTCCATGTACCCTCCTTATACTACTTGCCATCATACATATAGCAATTGCTTCACATTATTTGAATGGTTGTTTAGGTAGAAGGAGAATATTTTTGTTTGTTTTCTTTACCAAAGCAAAGCTGTATTTCTGTTAATCTTCAGAGGGTACCTGTGCTTGAAAGCTAGTATTTCTTTGCAGATGACCTGTTTGTGCTCCTAGAATTAATAAACCTATTAATAGAAAACCTGTATTTTCTAGATTTGCAAGATCAGATCACTGCAGTTAGCAATAAGTGTTAGAATAAGCTGTATAAAAATCAATTCAGTTAAATTTTCTGTCTCAGAAAATGTCTCAATTTTTAATCAAGACAGAGAACTTGAAAATTTCTCTTCTATCACACACCAAAAAACTTACACAATGTTTACTGTGCATCCACAATTAAGTGACAATTAGAGATCAGCTTAAGAAAATGGAAATCATAATTATGAAAGGTAAGAGAATATGCCATCCCAAAATATGCCACTTTGACATAAGAATTATTTTGAGCTGAGGGCAGTTGAGCTACGAAAAAGCCTCTCTTCCCTCTTCCTATTTGTCTAAAAGCAGGACATAAATTGGTAAAGGTGTTCTGACTCCCCTCTCTGCCTGAATGACAGAGGTTAATCACCAGAGATGTGCCTAGACCCTTATTAGCACAGAGATGGCACTAGAGGAATCTACAAAACAGATTACTAACCAGCCCTTATCTTTCATTAGTTCCCCCATATATTAACCTTCCCACAATTTGTTGCCCTAGAAACTCAAAGTCCTTTTCCTTTGTCTCGTCACTTGTCTAAAAAATTTATTGTTCTTTTGTTAAACTATGCAAGTTCAAATTCTAACCACTCCTTTGAGTTACTCATCAACTGAATACTCCCATGCACGGTGTACAGATGGATATGTAAATAAACTTCTGTTTTTCTCGTTAATCTGTCTCATGTCAGTCTAATTTATAGGGCACCAACCAATGAACCTAAGATGAGTGGAGGAAAAAATAACAATAACAAAAGCAAAAGTTAAATATCAATTGTAGTGCTTAGACAAACTTTGTAAGACGTACAAATGTGTTTTATAGTATTACATGCTGTATTCACAGCATCTTTACAGGAAATAATTTCATGTTGAAAAATAAGCCAAAATTCTCACCAGGAGAATTTTTTAAAGGGAGCAACTGTTGTGTGCAAACACTAGTCTCCTGGGCACTGTCGAACAATACCTTCCCCGAGTGTCAGCTGCTAATTGTTAAACTCTCCAGTGAATAGTAAAACAACTGTGTCTTGAATCTGCAAAAACATTTCCATCTAATGAGTGAAGAAAATGTAATTGCACAATAATAAGAAGGAAAAGGGGCCAGTGTGTGGTTAAGTGTGCCAGTAGTACAAATGGGCCTGTGTGTGTGTGTGTGTGTGTGTGTGTGTGTGTGTGTGTATTTTACAAAGCAGAGAAAAGCAGATTTTTAAGTTATTGGTAAACTTGACATGAAAATATTAAAACGAAATGGTTCCAAAACATTTTCTTTCTCTTCAGCCAGTCTATAAACTGTCTCAGAAAGCATATGCAACTTGAGAAAAAAAGTAAAAGTAATGATCGTGTCTTTAAATACTATTTAAGCTAAAAGGCAGGATGAAAAGAAAATTATTTAAGCTAAAGCTCTTTCTATTTGGTCCTATGGTATGTATTGGGTATAGATAGATGACATCAAATTTTACAGGAAATTTAGAGAGATTCTCAAATAAACTGTATATTTATTGAAATTGAAATACTAAGGATAAAATTGATTCAGTTTACACATCAGGAAACACTCCATATGGTTCAGCAGTCGCACAAAATCTGAAAGGTTTCCCAAATTCACTCTGATATTTTCCACTTTTCTCAGCATGTTCCTTTTGCCCAGTTTCTAAATTCCTAATCAACTCTCACAGTCTTCTCTGAGGACACACACAGTGTTTTCTTCCTTTGCATGCTGAATGTCTCTTTTGGCCCTCCTCAAATGGCCGTTTGGTTTATGGTGATTCTGGAGATATCTCTCTCCCTTTATTAGAATGTGCATAGGTTTGTTTTCACACTACTATAAAGACATACCATACTTGAGACTGGGTAATTTATAAAGGAAAGAGGTTTAATTGACTCAGAGTTCTGCATGGCTGGGGAGGCCTCAGGAAACTTAGAATCATGGTGGAAGGGAAAGCAAGCATGTCTTACATTGTGGCAGGCAAGAGAGAGAGTGTGTGTGAAGTGAAGAGGGAAGAGTCCCTTATAAAACCATCAGATCTTGTGAGAACTCACTATCACAAGAACAGCATGGGAGAAACTTCCCCCATGATCAAATTGCCTCCCACCGGGTCTCTTCCTCAACACCTGGGGATTACAATTCAAGATGGGATTTAGGTGGGGAGACAAAGCCTAACCATATTATTCCAATCCTGGCCCCTCACAAATTTCATGTCCTCACATTTCAAAACCAATCATACCTTCCCAACAGTCCCTCAAAGTCTTAACTAATTTCAACACGAAGTCAAAGTCCAAGTTCCAAGTTTCACCTTAAATAAGGCAAGTCCCTTCTGCCCAGGAGCCTGTAAAATCAAAAGCAAGTTATTACTTCCAAGATACAATGGGGATACAGGCATTGGATAAATGCTTCCATTCCAAATGGGAGAAATTGGCCAAAATGAAGAGGTTACAGGCCTCATGCAAGTCCAAAATCCAGCAGGGCAGTCAAATCTTAAAGCTCCCAAATGATCTCCTTTGAATCCATGTTTCACATCCAGACCACACTGATATAAGAGGTGGGCTCTCATGGCCTTGGGCAGCTCCGCCCCTGCCCCAGCTGCTTTCATAGGCTGGCTTTGAGTGTCTGCAGCTTTTCCAGGCGCATGGTACAAGCTGTCAGTGGATCTACTGTTCTGGGGTCTGGTGGCCCTCTTCTCACAGCTCCACTAGGCAGTGCCCCAGTGGGGACTCTGTGGGGGGGCTCCAACCCCACATTTCCCCTTTGCACTGCCCTAGCAGAGATTCTCCACAAGGGCTTCACCCCTGAAACAGACTTCTGCCTGGACATCCAGGCATTTTCACACCTCCTCTGAAATCTAAGCAGAAATTCCCAAACCTCAATTCTTGACTTCTGTGCACCTGCAGGGTCAACACCATGTGGAAGTCACCAAGGCTCAGGGATAGGACCTCTGAAGCAATGGCCTTAGTTGTATGTTGGCCCCTTTTAACTACTGCTGGGATGCAGGGCACCTAGTCCCAAGGCTGCATAGAGCAGCAGAGGGGCCCTGGACCAGGCCCACAAAACCATTTTTCCCTCCTAGGCCTTGGGTCTGTGACAGCAGCGGTTGCTATGGAGGTCTCTGATACGCCATGGAGACATTTTCCCCATTGTCTTGGTGATTAACATTTGGCTCCTTGTTACTTATGCAACTTTCTGCAACTATCTTAAATTCCTCCTCAGAAAGTGGACTTTACTTTTCTACTGTATGGTCATGCTGCAAATTTTCTAAACCTTTATGCTCTGCTTTCCTTTTAAACATAAGTTCCAATTTCAGATCATATCTCTCAAGTTGAAAGTTCCACAGATCTCTAGAACAGGGATAAAATGTCACCAGTCTCTTTGCTAAGCATAACAAGAGTGCCTTTGTTTCGTTTCCCAAAGAGTTCCTCATCTCCATCTGAGATCACCTCAGCCTGGACTTCGTTGTCCACATCATTATCAGCATTTTGGTCAAAGCCATTCAACAAGTCTCTAGGAAGCTCCACACGTCCCCACATCTTCCTGTCTTCTTCTGAGCCCTTCAAACTGTTCCAACCTCTGCCTGTTACCCAGTTCCAAAATCGCCTTTACATTTTTGGGTATCTTTATGGCAGTACTCCAACCTCTGATATATTAAATTACTGTATTAGTCCTTTTTCACACTGCTGTAAACACATACCCACGACTAGGTAACTTATAAAGAAAATAGGTTTAATTCACTCACAGTTCTAAATGGCTGGGGAGGCCTCAGGAAACTTACAATCATGGTGGAAGAGGAAGCAGGCACATCTTATACAGTGGCAGGTAAGAGAGAAGTGCAAGCAGGGGAAGTGCCAGATGTTTGTAAAACCATCAGATGTTGTGAGAACTCACTCACTATCATAAGAACAGCATGGAGGAAACCACCCCCATGATTCAATCACCTCCCACCAGGTCTCTTCCTCAATACCTGGGGATTACAATTCAGTATGAGATTTGAGTGGGGACACAAAGCCTAACCATATCAGAATATAAACACTTTGTGCACAGGGATTACACTTTACTATGGGCAAGAGCCACCTGGAAATTGGCACCATTTGTCTGAAAACAAATCTTCATTATTTTGTACTGATGAATAAGAGGCCAGATTCCAGCCAGGCACAGTGGGTCACGCCTGTAATTCCAGCACTTTGGGAGGTTGAAGTGGGAGGATCATGAGGTCAGAGGATGGAGACCAGCCTGGACAAAATGGTGAAACCCCATCTCTACTAAAATACAAAAAATCAGCCAGGCATGGTGGCACAAGCCTGTAGTCCCAGCTACTCAGGGGGCTGAAGCAAGGGAATTGCTTGAACCCGGGAAGCAGAGGCTGCAGTGAGCTGAGATTGTACCACTGCACTCCAGCCCTCCAGCCTGGTGACAGATCAAGACTCTATCTCCAAAAAAAAAAAAAAAAAAAAAAAAATTAGGCCAGATTCCATAACATAGATTCTGAAATGTGAATTCTCTATTAAGTATTGGTTATGCAAAAGACGTTATCTATCCAACTCTCAACCCTGCATGGTAAACAACCCTGTTCACTCTTCTTTCATCTCCCTGACTCCTACAATGCCTTCAAACTTTACCTCAATTTGTAGCCTCTGGGAAAGCAAGAAGCCTAGTTTCTACAGCACCTAGCACAATGTCACATATAGTTGGCATGAGTATTAATAAGGACATAACAAGAATAATGTATTTTTGTTTCACTTAGAGAAAGTTATAGTCATGGTCACTTAAAGAGTTCTAAATTGTTCAGCTGAAAATGGAAAGATGTTATTAAAGACTTTTAATTGGTGATGCTGAGAAAATAATAATTTTTAGTCTTCAGGGGACATTAATTTTCAAGATGCATTTTAATTGTATTAGTAAACATGTATGTACTCAGGACATAAAAGTCACAATTGACAATGGTTATTTTCTGAAGGTGGAATAGGTACAGAATGTCTTTCTGAGGATAGGTGGATGGGTTGTCAAGAATGTGCGGTCTTCCCATGGTCTCTCTTAAACTTCCTTTTCTTAGGCCACTGAAGCCTTTTTTAAAGACTGAGTTCTGCTACGATGGTTACTTGTACATTTCACCTCTCTGTTGTCAGTACTGAGAAGAGGTGAAAAAGAAAATGAGACTCAGAAGGTCAAAAGTGCTAAAAATGTACACATCAGATTGCCTAGACCCCAATTTCCATATTCACTCTTTCCATGTATCCCACACTCTCCTGAACACTGTGAAAGCAGCATCCTATGTGTAGACTGTATTTCAGTGGTGTGACCAGAACTGGTAGGCAGCAAAGACTGTCACTAGGGTGACTCAGCCTCAAACACACTGACAGCCTGGGCCTCTTCCCATGAGAATAAAATCCCCTCCCATAGAGGCCGAACAATGCCAAGTAGCAGCTCCACAAGAAGCTGTTGTTCTCTTTAGGTAAATTGTTTTCACCTGAACCCTGGATTTTTCAGACACTTAAGACTCACAGGTCTTCCTCCATATGGAAGGTATATACGCTTAATTCTCTTGATAAACTGAGAAAGGCCTGATAACTTAAAAATAAGTACAAACAGTTCTTGGAATGCTAAGGTAATAATAAGGGTACCTATTACACGTACTTAAGGTGAAAACAAACTAAGTGTTAAATTATAGTACAACTCCACAAGAGGAAGTAGATGACCATTCAAAGTCATGTTCTCACAGAACATATAATAACAAGGGGAAATGGTCATCATTCAATGTTAAGTGAAAAGAGAGGGATACATAACCACATCACTACAAATGCTATATTAGTATGCTACAAACGTCATAAAGTATGTTTTAATGTGTATAGAAAACAAAAGCCAGGAAGAAAACACACCAAAATGTTAGCAATAGTAATCTTAGTAGAATTTCTGGTGACTTATAATTCTTTCTTAAATTTTCTATTTTTAAAGTTTTTATAATGAATACAGGTCAACTTTTAAATCACAAAATAAAAATAATCATTGGTTTTTAAAATAATAAATTTGAATATTTTTATAAAAATATAATTATGGAGAAAAGTGGCAAGTACCACTACACCACATTGCAGGGAAGTGGTCGAGGGACTGGGCTCTGGAATGACTGTACAGTCTCATGACCTTAGGTTAACTTCTCTGAGCTGTGTATCCTTGCCAATTGAATATGGATACTGTATTTCATCAAACTAAGATTCTATGGATTGTGAGAGATATATGTATACCATCATTTTATGTACAAGTAAGAGTTTTTAAAACTACTGCCAATACTCCATCTTAAGGCAAATTCTTAAGGCAAATGTTTTTCATAGATATGAAAAAAAAATGCGTCAGAGCTTCAAAGAACTATGGTAATATTTGTACTTACTTCATAAAGTTTTGTGAGAATTAAATAAAACAATCTATGTAAAGGTCTCAGAAGAGCATATGATACTTAATAAACACTTAACAAATGTGAGCCATTATTGCAGATTCACTTAGGATGGCTAGCAAAGACCCTGAGGGTGAAATTTGAGAGGTCTGAGGGTGGCTATCTTGAAAACCTGAAGCCAGAGTGTGCTACCCTTTCTGGCTAGGAATGAGAGCCACAAGGAGAAAATACAGCCATTGTTTTAGAAAGCAACATTACATAGGATTCTTGGACATGGCATTCTTAAATAAATGGGTAAGAAGTTAAATGTTTAAGGTTGAGAAAAAAAAGAGGAAGTGGAAGAAAGTTTGAGGTTGGCTTAAGTATTAACAATCGTCAAATTATCTCTGTATCCCTAATATTTATTGAGTAACCACAGGACACAGAGAGCCCTGTAGTTGCATGGGTGAAGTAGAAATAAAGCTTCAAAGAAAAAAAGCACATTTGCAGCTTTTTTCTTAGAACATTCCAAACAAGTAAACAAAATAAAGACATACATATAGGAAAATATGCAATTTATGTGCCTATAATAGTTTGCATAAATGTCAATAGAACAGTCAATAGAATAAAGACAAGTACAAAAATGAAGGTGTGCTAAAATTATTTTATTAAATTATTAATTGATTTATTAAATTGTTAAATTATTTCACTTTTTTTGAGCTGCAGTAAGACTCCAGGAAGTTAAGCACTTTTTGAAAAAGACCTATTATGACTAAATGTAAAATATTCATCATTATCTTGGCTTAAGAGCAAAACTAGTGAAAGAGTTACTAAAAGCATTAAAAAGCAATACGTTTCATCATATTGCTCACTTAAGGGTTAAATGTATTATGTTTTTAATTACTCACGTATAAAGTTTCTACCAAATATTTACCATGTGGGTTTTTAAGTTCAATGAATATAAAAGCTCTGGCACAGGCTTCAGCTAGGAAATGAGGTAAAAATGTTGACCAAGTGGGAGAAATCTGGCAAAACAAGTCAATCAGAACCCTGACCATTGAGCCTTTTCAGGTTTTGTATAGAACAAATGTTGTATAGAAATAAGATGTGACCTGGAAATGGTCCCAAAAATTGAAATACTCTACAGTGCCAGGAACCATATCATGTCAAACAAAGGGGAAAAGGAACTGTTAGCAGAAAGACATTTCTTCAGTGTTATGTGCCCTTAAGAGACAAATTAGTATTAGAGTGTAGAGCAACAGCCATAGTGGGGTCTGAAATACACCTTTAGCTTATGGTGAATTTTGAGGCTCAAGAGAACAAAGCACATTATTTTGGGGTATATTATAACCTGGAAGAGCTGAGTGCTTCGAATCTGTCCTCTAAGTTGCCAAAGTGCATAACTTTCTCTCGGGGAAAGATTCGTCGATGTGCATCAGATGGGGTTGAAGGGAATGACTGATGTTCAACATTTTGTGTGGGTGTTGATTTGCAAACAAGGAGTGATTTTTTAATCACAGATTGGCATCTGTGTTTGCCAATTTTTTTTTAATCTTGGTTTTCATTTTAGAACAAAATATTTCAAGTTTTCATAAAATGGTCGATTTCTTTGAATACTAGAATGAAAGAAGCTTCATTCGTCTCCTAGTCTGCATTACTCCATGTAACCCCTTTAGAGCAAGAAAGGCATGTTGAAGTGCTGCAGTGGGGAGGCCCTGTGGTCCATACTGAGCTGCTTCTTAACATATACTCACTCTTGACTACACTGTCTTAGAACAAAAGGAGTTGTCCAACCTGTGTATGGGTGGCTCCCATGGTCATGAGCCATGACCCAAGCCTTGGGTCACTGGCCCAACGAGTGATCAGTAAGCATGCCTTGGTATGGGGGCAGTTTTAATCTTTGGACCAGAGGGAATAGCTCTTATTTCTACAGGTACCAGGCAGGTTGTGTAAATGAGCTCAGGGAAGCTGCAGTGAAAAATCCATTGAGCAAGTGCAATGATGAATGTTGACTATTGCTTGGCCTCAATGAGGACAGAAAAGGGAGTGAGAGAGGCTGTGATGACCCAGAGAAGACAGGCTCTGTTTTAAAGGGGGAGCCACCACTCAGCTCCCATTGCTTTTTGTGAGGAAAATGGGCCCAGGTGCCAGCTCCTCTGAATTTTCTAGCAGGGCTGGCTTCCAGGGCATGCATCCCCTGCAGTGCCCCAAGGCCAGCGCTCAGAAAGACTCACACCTGGTTTAATGCTCTGCTGTCCCCATCTTGAAATTCTTTTTTATTATTATTATTTTTAATTTTTCTAGAGACAGGTCTCACTTTGTGGTTTAGCTTGGAGTGCAGTGGTACTATCATAGCTCACTGCTAACTCAACTTCCTGTTTTCAAGGGATCCTTCTAGGAGCCTCAGCCTCCAAGTAGTGGGGATGACAGGTGTGAATCACCATGCCCAGCTAATTTTTTAATTGTTTGTAAAGATGTGGTTTTGCCATCTTCCCCAGGCTGATCTTGAAATCCTGGACTCAAGCAATCCTCCCACCTTGGCCTTTCAAAGTGCTGGGATTATAGGCCTGAGCTACTGCGCCCAGATGAAATTCTTAGTAATTTTTGAACAAAAGGTACCTGGGCTTTTTGTTTTGCACTGGATTTCAAAAACGATGTAGACAGTGCTACTTTCAAGAGCAGTTATACATGTGTAGTTGTCTACAAAATATGCCAATTTTTAAATATTGGCAACTAATTGAAACTTTGAAATATAATGAATGCTACACATCTGCAAGCTAACTGGTCTAGAGGTGGCCAATATGTTCACCCCTCTAGATTGCCTCAGCAATTATACTAAAATCTTAGAACTTGGAGCTATGATGTCTTAGATGCAACTGGCTAATCCCCTAATTCTCTGGGTGAGGAAACAATCAAAAGAAATGAAAATGGAAATAGAGACTGTCACTTACAACTTCCACAATACAGGGCCCATTGGGAGCAGCTTTCCTGGACAACACTGCCTATGGCAAAAAGTGCAAGGAATTGGAGTTTCATGGCATCTGTGATAGTGTACACTTTCTGCTTCATCACCTTAATTTCCTGGGCTGTATTTCAGTCAAGAAAGTTTTGTTTTTTGGTTTTTGGTTTTTTTTTTTTTTTTTAACCTCTTACTGACTTCATTTTTTTTTGCCAGGGATTTAAGCCTTTGTTGATTCTATTATCATTTACACAGTAATTATCCAAGAATAACTCTTATTTTTTTTATTTTATTTATTTATTTTTTTTTGAGACAGAATCTTGCTCAGTCACCCAGGCTGGAGTGCAGTGGTGTGATCTCGGCTCACTACAACCTCCACCTCCCGGGTTCAAGCACTTCTCATGCCTCAGCCTCCCGAGTAGCTGGGATTACAGGCATGTGCCAGCATGTCTGTCTAATTTTTGTATTTTTAGTAGAGATGGGATTTCCTCATATTGGCCAGGCTGGTCTCGAACTCCTGACCTCAGGTCATCCGCCTGTCTGGGCCTCCCAAAGTTCTAGAGTTACAGGCGTGAGCCACCTCACGCAGCCCCAAGAATAACTCTTGACTTAGCCAGAAGCAAGAAATACATTACCAGATCCTACCCAAGGTCTGCAGGTTTTCATGTGGGTGATTTCTTTCTTTTCCCCTTCCTTCATGCCATCAGCTTTGATAACATTCTAGGTGATGTAAGAAGGGAAAAAAGTAGCTTAAACAAATGTAAAACCATATTCTAGTTTAACTGTTTTAATCTTCTTTATATTAGCACATTAGAAAGATGTGCATTCCTGGGTTACCAGACATTATATGGACTGGCTATTTTTATAGATTTTAATTTGTGTTGAACCCATCCTAAAAAAATGTAAAATAAACAACATCATCCCTTTTCAAGAGTCTCCCAGTGTATATTTCTTTGCCTTTATGCCCCCATTTTTGTGTCTTTCTCCTTGCCCTGTTCCATGGCATCTCATAAGAAAGGAAAAATCTTGTGAGCCATCAGTAACTGAATATGTGCTTTGACAGATCCTGCAGCAGACAATGAATACATTTCTGATAGGGAAAATTTATACTTGAAGCTGTGCTAGCTTAATCATTTCATCCCTGTTTGCCTCAAAGTCTAATTTTCAAAGTAGATTAAACTTGTTAATGAGGCAACAGGATTTAGAGACAATTTAGTTGAAAGATATTGTGATGGGTAAGACAGGTGATTGCAGAAATGGATTTGACAAAGACTACAAAGCCAACCGTCACAATAATAGAGCTGAGTAGAATAGAGCCCGAGTTCCAGACAGATTCAGGGTTTGGTTTAACTTAAGCCATTTTTCTTTGGATTGCTCACCTCTCCCTTGTGAGGGGGTCTGCTCCTGCCCAGGTCACTCTGAGCAACCCGGTGAATGTTTCTCCTCCAGCACTAGGCTGGATTTCCCTCTAGCAGAGACAAAGGGTGAGGAGACAGGGCTGTGTGGCGGATGAGTGAGATGTTTTGGGGACGCAGCAGGATGCGGATGGTGTGACTGCTCTTTGTGCATTCACAGCGGCAGCCTGCTGGGCAGCCCAGCTAACAGTGCCCTGTCTTTGCTCTTTTGTTGTTTCGTACCATGTGGTGCCAGCAATATTCTGGCATCTGACACCGTCAGCAGGTGTCCCTAAAATACCAAGAAACCCTGGGAAGACAAGAGGAGGAAATAATGTCTGAAGCCACACAGGGCCTTGTGCCACCATTTCACTGGAATTGACTTTTGTTATTTGTTTATTGTTTTTTAAATCAAAGGGTGCCACCCTTCTCTTTGTGGTTCTTTGAAGATAGCAAGATTGCACTCTTAGTCTCTGTTCTTAAGAAGGGTCATGTGTGGAAGAACAAATAACCCAGAGGTACTAAAGGGAGCTGGATGGACTTGAAAAAGCAGCATTTGGAATAAAACAAGTGAATACCACCATCTAAACAAAGCAAGAAAGATGCGGTTTTTACTTAAGAAACGGCTGTTATTAGCCAAGAAGCCATGTGAAATGTTCTTGCCTTCATGTCAGTCGTGGAGACTGGAGCTGTCTGGAGGAGAGTCAGGGAGTGAGTGGGAGACTGCTAGTAGAAATAGTGAGAGTGGGCCGCCCTTTCAAGACATGTGGCCATGAATGAGAGCACAGGGTGAGAGCTTGAGGGGCATGTGCAGTAAGAAGGTGGTTCTTTTGTTGACTTGTTTGTGTGAAAGGAAAGTCTTAAGCATATTTATAGCTGTGAATAATATTGAGGAGAGAGTTGAAGTAATAAGAGGAGGAAACCACAAGGGACAGACTTGACCGAGCTTAGGGAGGTGGCATTTGAGATCATTTTGCAAGCCCCTTAGTGAACAAATAAGACAAGTGAGGCTCAGAGGGAAAAAAAAAAAAAAAAAAAAACACACACACACACACACATCACACACACAGTTTACTGATTTATCTGAAAAATGTGTCATCAAGCAAATCATTTCAGTGTATTTGCTGGTTTCCCATGTGAATTTTGTTATAAATGAAGATTCTATTGCTGAGCAAGACCTTGGGTTCAAATAGATGATAGGCAGGAACAACAGAATGCAATTAAAAAAAGAAAGATATAACTCTTACTTTAGCGTGAAAAAATTAAGCTGAGTCAAGAGCGACATGTATGTGCTATACATATGAACTGTACAAAGGGTTTCCATGTACCTCACTGTACCGAAGGAGTAAGATATCATTTCTGTGTATCATAAATTTGTCCTGAAATTAATATTGTAGATACTTTCAGTAGAATGTAACCTCTATAAAAGCCAGCACTTAGTCTTTCCTGCAGTGGTCTCCCCAGAATCTAGAATACGGCCTAGATAAGTAGCATTCAATAATAAAAGAATATTTGTTTGACCAGGTTTGGTGGCTCACGACTGTAATCCCAGCACTTTGGCAGGCCGAGGCAGGTGCATCACGAGGTCAGGAGTTCGAGACCAGCCTGGCCAACATGGTGAAACCCTATCTCTATTAAAAATACAAAAATTAGCTGGGGGTGGTGGTGGGTGCCTGTAGTCCCAGCTACTCAGGAGGCTGAGGCAGAGAATTGCTTGAACCTGGGAGGCAGATGTTGTATTGAGCCAAGATCGCACCACTGCATGCTAGCCTGGTCAACAGAGCAAGACTTGGTCTCAAAAATAAACAAACAAATAAATAAATAAATAAAATTGTTGAATGAATACATGAAACAAAGCTGAATCTTCTCCTTGACCTCTTATAGGCATCTAAATGTTAAAACTGAACTTATTTTGCACCCATGTTCACCCCACACACTCTTTACACCCACAAAAGAATGTTATCTTTCTTTGTAGTGCCTATTTTATTTTACTTTTATTTTTATTTTGAGAAGGAATTTCACTCTTGTCACCTAGGCTGGAATGCAATGGCACGATTTCGGCTCACTGCAACCTCCACTTTCCAGGTTCAAGCGATTCTCATGCCTCAGCCACCCAAGCAGCTGGGATTATAGGCACTCACCACCATGCCCGGTTAATATTTCTATTTTTAGTAGAAACACGGTTTCACCATGTTGGCCGGGCTAGTCTGGAACTCCTGGCCTCAAGTGATCCACCCACCTCAGCCTCCAAAAGTGCTGGGATTACAGGCGTGAGCCACCGCGCTCGGCCATAGTGCCTATTTTAATTAAAGATGTTTCCATTCACCTAGTCAATAAAGCAAAAAAACAGGAAACATCAGTGATTCCTCTCTTGTCTCCATTTCTAGAAATAATGGGTTCCCACATTCTCTCAATTCTATCTTGGAAAAAGGTTGATTAATATTTTCCCTGCTCAGCATTCCCACAGTCCCCCTCTGTGCAGGCCTTCATCATCTCTCAACTGGTCCCGTGTTTATTTTCCCCATCAATCCAGTGTTATTTCCTAATTTCCATCCAATGGTTAAAAGTATGACCCATGATTTTCTACAGAACAAATTTCCATGGTGCAGCCTTTAAGAGTGCACAATCTAATCTCTTGCTATGCTTTGTGTTTCATTACTTTCCACCATGCACTTTTGCCCATTGGAGGTGGACCCATACTTTCACAGTCTCATGCCATTTCTCATGCTGTTTCCTCTGTTTAGAATATCCTTGCCTCCTAGCCATCTGATAAAATCAAAATTATTTTTCACATTTTTCCTCCATTATCTTTCCTCCAACTCATCTTCCAAGGAGCTTCTTCCCTTGAAATTCACGTAGTGAATAGTGCATTATATTTTTGCTGCTGACAGTATTTCTTTTAAAGACCTGTCTATTGTCAAAAGATATGGAACTTTATGATAGAAGGTGAAGAGAAAACAGCCAATTTAATGTTTAAACCCAGTATGTCCATATTTAATGGACATAAAATATAAACAGATAAGATGTTTGACTTCCCTCATAACTAAAATAAGTCAAAATAGCTGTATGTCATTTTGTACCCTTCTGATTGGCAAAATATAAAAGTTTTATTTAAAGAGCAGAACTTGTTTGAGATCAGCCTGACCAACATGGTGAAACTCCGTCTCTACTAAAAATACAAAAATTAGCCAGGTGTGGTGGCAGGCGCCTGTAATCCCAGCTACTCAGAAGACTGAGGCAGGAGAATCACTTGAACCTGGGAGGTGGAGGTTGCAGTGAGCCAAGATTGCACCACTGCACTCCAGCCTGGGCAACAGAGTGAGACTCCATCTTAAATAAATAAATGCTCACTGCAACCTTCACCTCCCAGATTCAAGTGATTCTACTGCCTCAGCTTCCCAAACAGCTGGGATTACTGGTGCCCGCCACCACACCCAGCTAATTTTTGTATTTTCAGTAGAAACAGGGTTTCACGATGTTGGTCAGGCTGGTCTTCGAACTCCTGACCTCAAGTGATTCACCTGCCTCGGCCTCCCAAAGTGCTGGGATGACAGTGTTTTGTTTTGTTTTGTTTTTTAATCTCTATGTTTGGTGACCAAACTCTCGAGTGGCTGCAGTTTTCTTATCATTGCTGCCTCTAAGCATGGCCCTGGTTCTCTCTTATGGTTGCAGTCTGTGAAGCATTTCTGTACCCTCCTGGAGTCAGTCCCATAGTAAACCCTTCACCTGGTCACACAGGCTCAGTCCTTTTATTCAGAGGGTCATAAAACAACTTCACAACAGATGGAACACAGAGGGATTTAGCCATTGCCCAACTTGAGAGTGAACTTGGAACTTCCTCCTTCCCTGGGCCTGTTTGCATTTCTGTACTTTTGTTTTCTTGGTCTGTGTTTACCTGATATCCATTGGCTATCCAATTCCTGACCTTACTTCTAGCCTTCATATTTTCTTCCTGGAGAGCCTGGGCAGCTTTCCTTATTGAAGCCAGTCCAACAATAGCTATTAAGAGCTCAGGCCGGATAACTCTTCAGTGATTCAAAACCCATCTCTGCCACTTACTAGATGTGACTTCTCACCTAAACTCTGCCACTCACCTTGGCCTATCTTCTGTGCCTTAGTTTCCTCTACTGCAAAATAAAAAGGCTAATAAGAGTCTCTACCACATAAAATTCTTATCATATTCTTATGAGTTAATATATGTAAAGTGCTCAGAATAGTATCTGACATGCAGAAAGCACTGACTAAGCATTAGCTCTCATTATTACTTCAGAGACACTTAGGTCATTCTGGGAAGAAAAGGCAGTATCCATTATTTAAATTTGAAAAGACACTAGTTATGTAAATTTTACATCAAAGATAAACTATATAAAAGGAGCAGTTTGCCACCTACTCAGAGAGAAATGCTTCTGTGTAAATATTAGAAATCCTGTCTATATAGCCAGGTGTGGTAGCTCACACCTGTAATTACAGCATTTTGGGAGGCTGAGGTGGACAGATCACTTGAAGTCAAGAGTTTGAGACCTGCCTGGCCAATGTAGTGAAATCCCATCTTCACTAAAAGTATAAAAATTAGCAGGGCGTGGTGACGTGTGCCTGTAATCCCAGCTACTTGGGAGGCTGAGGTGGGAGAATCACTCGAACCCAAGAGGCAGAGGTTGCAGTGAGCTGACATCACGCACTACTCCACTCCAGCCTAGGCGATAGAGTGACACTCTGTCTCAAAAAAAAAAAAAAAAAAAAAAAAAAAGACATTGAATTTACTTGAAACTAGTAAGCCTAGACTGCCTTATTCTCCCCAGTACTATAGCCAGGATTCCCACCTCCTCAGCACTCCCAGCTTAGCAGTTCGCAAGCCACAGGGGCTGGATGCTGACTTCAACTGGCCACTGTGATCTAGGGTGATCTCCAGAGGTCCGTCCAGGCTGACTCACCTCTGTTCAAGAGAATGTCTGGAAGATAGCCTCAGGAATTCCAGAATGTAGAAAGAATTGGCTCTACTGGGACAAGAAAGTGATTTAATTGGCCCTGAGAGAACCTTCCTCCACTGCCTACAAGTACCTAAATACCATCATTAGAGATTCATATTTTTGGCCTTAGGCTCCTATAGCCTTTAAAAATAATGAAATGTTGCCAAATGAGTAATTTATACTTGACTTAGGTTAGAGATTTGTAAGGCTCATAAAGAGGTGGGGAGAGATACAAGGCCAAGGAAGCAGGAACAAATCTTCAGCTTCTCAGTAATACCTTTTCCTAAAGCCAGTCCTGTTTCCTAAACTAAATCAAGACTTACAGCTCAGGATTTTCCACCTGAGAACATTTTTTTTTTGTGAAGAAGAATCTTTCAGGTAGGACTCAGAAAACCCAAATAAGACCTTTCAAGTCTTTAGTGAAAACAAGATCATTTACATTTATTATACCTACCAGACTTTTATACTTAACTCACATCCACACTTGGAGAATTACAACAACAAAAGAAATAGAAGAGGGTTTATCTGCCTTTTCTGATAACATCTGCTAACTGACTGTAAAGCAATAGTAGTTTATAGCTTTAAGGCTGGTTGTAAAATAAAGGCCTTATGGATTATAGAGTTTGGGATCAGCACTGCCGCCTGAATCCGTGGCTTCTTTCTTTGCATGTGGTTTCATGATCACATTTAATCCCTTTATCTCTGGCAGGTGTAGAGCCACCAGGAACATTGCATATATTTGGACATGGGCACCCAGCTCAGGGGCAAGTGGGGACTAAAATTCAGCTACATTCTCCTGGTCTAACTGAGAGCCTTGACTCAGGAAAAGGATCCCCCCAAAGAAAGAGTAATTTTAAAAAATTCTCTTAAAGGTACTTCCAGGGCTAATGCACAAGAATGCATCTTTCTCAATGGGCATCTTTTGCTGATTCTCACAAAGGTACTCCATGGCGTGCAGTAGACATCTTGGTGGATATTTTACTTTCCCAGAATTTGGAACCCCTTACCTATAATAAGGAAATTCTCCCTTCTATAGGTCTTCAAGGAAAGCAGAGCCCACCATAGAAGCAGGCCAACGTCCCTTGCAGCCTGGATGAAATAATATGATCAGTCAGATGTACATTCCCTGCACTGTGAGTTAGGAGTTTGAGAGGCACAGGAAAGGGCAGGGAGAATTCCTTGGGGCAGTAGCAAATTCTGGTTTCCAAAGTAGCAGAGGGCCAGGTGCGGTGGCTCATGCCTGTAATCCCAACAATCTGGGAGGCCGAGGCAGGCGAATCACCTGAGCTCAGGAGTTCAAGACCAGCCTGGCCAACATGGCAAAACCTATATCTACTAAAAATACAAAAATTAGCCAGGCATGGTGGCGGGCGCCTGTAATCCCAGCTACTCCGGAGGCAGAGGCAGAAAAATCACTTGAACCCATGAGGCGGAGGTTGTGGTGAGCTGAGATCACACCACTGCACTCCATCAAGCCTGGGCAACCGAGAGAGACTCCGTCTCAAACAACAACAACAAACAAACAAACAAACAAAGCATCAGAGGCAGAGGTTGCAGGAGCAACAAGAAGCATGTGTCCCTGGTGCCACCGTGGAGGCTTTGCAATCTGGGCCACCTGGGACTCTAGTTCTGCCAAAGGATTGGGTGCTTGTCCTGGCTTCTGTAAATCTCCCTTGTCTTTGGCCTGTTTTCCAATCTCATTCTCCAAATTTCTCACCAGTAAATTATTTTTATTAAATTGGTGTCTATGATTTACAACTAAGAACCCTGAGCAGGGATTAGGAAATTATTCTAAAATGTTATCAGAGAGGCTGATTCAGCTTCCTACCACCATGCAAACCTGTGTACCTACTTCTTCGAGACCAACATACACCTAGCTTTGGGTCAAGTCGTCTCTCACTAGCTCAGGAATCCTGGAACATCAACTATTTATGATACTTAATATCAACTATTCATATATCAACTATCCATGTCTCTCTTGCTTTGTTATTGCTGTTTTGTTTTTTTGAGACGGAGTCTCACTCTGTCTCCCAAGCTGGAGTGCAATGGCACAATCTCGGCTCACTGCAACCTCTGCCTCCCAGGTTCAAGTGATTCTCCTGCCTCAGCCTCCTGAGTAGGTGGAATTACAGGTGCGCACCACCACACCTGACACCTGACTAATTTTTGTATTTTTAGTAGAGACAAGGTTTCACCGTGTTGGTCAAGCTGGTCTCGAACTCCTGACCTCATGATCTGCCCACCTCGGCCTCCCAAAGTGCTGGGATTACAGGCATGAACCACTGTGCCCAGCCTCTTTCTTGTATTTTTAAATTTCCCTTTTTAACTAGATCCTTCCTGTCAACACTTGAACATGGTTACATTGTTCCCAGTTAAGAAAAATGACTTACATTGAGCCCACACATCTGTCTAGCTAGTACTGTGTCTCAGAGTTTATCAACTGGTTTGCCAGAGTATTATGTGTTCCAAGAATGGGTCGTAGGTGTTCTGTGGTATATTGAGGGTTGTAAATATTTATGGTAATAAAAAATTAAACCAGTTTTATAACCATTCAAAACTTAACAGCTAAAATTAAATTTGAACACTTGTTTTATGGTCCCCTCTCTGCTGAAGTTAATAATTCTTATTTTGTGCTCAAAATGTTTTCCATGATACCAGCCCCAGAGTGCAAACACTAGTGCCTATCATGCATGCCTCCTCTCCTTGACTTCCCCTTCAATTATTCTCGTCAGTCTGGCTTAGTCACAGTTCATCCTGCTGAAGGTACATGTAAAATAGTGCATGATTTTGCATTTGATTGAACGTATTCACATTTTCACAATTTTTTTCTTTACGCATAAAGCATATGTTTGATTATTACCTTGGTTTTACATGACAGACAGGAGAAAAGGTGGGTGTAGCCCTTAAGGGGAGCACCTGTTCAGCCTGTGGAAGAGAGGCCTCTGCAGTATTTTCTCACATGGGGGAAGTATTGGCTGTTATGTGAAACACACAGTCACATTTACACACTCTGAGAGGTCAAGATAGCCTTCAGAGCCACAAACTTCTGTGGTGTCCACCCAGATGTCTCCATCTCATGTTTTGGGGTCCTAGGTGGTCCCAACCAGAGCCTCGGCTGAGCCCTCTGTTGTCTTTGAAGCTTAGCAACCCTGACTATAAAACTCTGAGTTTGCTCCTCACTGCAGCTATTCTACCATAACAGGAGGGGGAGACACTTTGTAAGCTACTAAAGATGCCTGGTGGTCCTCACACTTAGTTCTTAACTGTTTGGTAACTATCATCAGTTACCCATTATTCTCTGTAGGCTTCATCACAGCAAACCAGTTCATTGTTTTAAAATGCTGCTATCCCCATGCTGAAAGAGTCTGAATCTTTGCACCAACCCAGATGTTTACGGTCCACCAGAATATTCTACCAAGTTAACACCAGTGGAAGTTTCAGCAACTGGACTACTACCTCATTCCAGGGACTATCTATGCCCCATATACTACCCAGAATGGGATCCTCAGTATCCCTTAGAAACATTATTTTCCATATATGTAATAATGTAAAAAATGTTAAAATTCTTCCCTTTCTCAAACACATACCCCTCTCCCAACCAAGAATTCTTAATAAGTTGTCTACGCTTTCTGACTCCATTTGCTAAACTCAGCCACCTTTTTTAAATTTCACAATTTTAATAGATAATACATTCCCAGTGTACAATATTCAAAGCATAAAAAGCACCCGGAAGCTGGGCATGGTGGCTCATGCCTGTAATCCCAAAACTTTGGGAGGTTGATGAGGGCAGATCACCTGAATTCAGGAGTTTGAGATCAGCCTGGCCAACATGGTGAAACCCTGTCACTACTAAAAATACAAAATTAGACGGGTGTGGTGATGGGCACCTGTAATCACAGCTACTCTGGAGGTTGAGGCAGGAGAATCGCTTGAACCTTGGAGGCAGAAGTTGCATTGAGCCATGATCACGCCACTGCACTTCAGCCTAGGTAACAGAGTGAAACTCTGTGAAAGCAAGCAAGCAAGCAAGCAAGCAGGCAAGCAGGCAAGCAAGGAAAGAAAGAAAGAAAGAAAGAAAGAAAGAAAGAAAGAAAGAAAAAGAAAGAAAGAAAGAAAGAAAGAAAGAAAGAAAGAAAGAAAGAAAGAAAGAAAGAAAGAAAGAAAGAAAGAAAGAAAGAAAGAAAGAGAGAAAGAAAGAAAGAAAAGAAAGAGAGAAAGAAAGAGAGAAAGAAAGAAAAAGAAAGAAAGAAAGAAAGAAAGAAAGAAAGAAAGAAAGAAAGAAAGAAAGAAAGAAAGAAAGAAAGAAAGAAAGAAAGAAAGAAAGAAAGAAAGAATCTGGAGTTAGAATTCTCCCTCTCAATCCTTTCCTCAGGCCCATAGTCCTTCTTAGAGATAATCATTGTTTCCAGGTGTTGTGTACTTTCAAAGATGTCTGCTTATGTGTTTATGCACCACCCACTTTTCACCCCACCCTTTCAATGATTCTATTCCCAGCTCCCCAAAGGCACCATGGCACCTTCATCATGAAACCATTTGAACCTTTATTGCCTGTGACCACTCAGCAGCATGCAGCACTGTTGATCACACCCTTCTAGAAACACTATTCCTTTGGGTTCCATGTCATAACACTCTCTTGATTCCTTCCTCCAAACCCCCATCCTTCCATTCATTCTCTCTCAGGAGGCTCATCCTTCTTGATCCTTCATTAAATCCTTCATTTCCTCACAGCTCAATCCTATGCATTTTTTCTCTTTTCACTCTCTGGTGTTTCCAGAGACAATCTCTTCAATTAAATGACTTCATTTACCATTATCTGCAGATGACTTCCTGATTTGTACAGTAGTACCCCCTTATTCACGGTTGTGCCTTCAGAAGTTTTGGTTACCCACAGCAGAGTACAATAAGATAATTTTGAGAGAGTCCGCAGTCACATAACTTATATTACAATATATTGTTATATTTTTTCTATTTTATTGTTAATAATTAATAGTTAATCTCTCACTGTGCCTAATTTATAAGTAAAACTTTATCATAGGTGTGTATGTATAGTATAGGAAAAAACACAGTAAAATATCTATAGCGTTCAGTTTCAGGCATCCACTGGGGGTTTTGGAAAGTATCCGCTGCAGATAAGGGGTGACTAACCTAGTCACCTAGACCTCCTTGACCAAGCACCACACCCATATAGCCAAATTCCAAGTCACATAAACGCATACCTCAGAGATACTGCAGGTTTGATTCGATACCACCACAGTGAAGTAAATAATGCAATAAAGTGAGTCACAGTAATTTTTTTGGTTCCCCAGCGCATATAAAAGTTATGTTTACACTCTTCTATCATTTATTAAGTGTACAATAGCTTTATGGCTTTATGACTGTTGCCCACTTAATAAACTATAGAATAGTGTAAACATAACTTTTATAACAATGTAAACATAAATTTTGAGCCTAACTTTAATAACAACCTTTATAACTTTTATAACAAAAACAATGTATATGCCTTAATTTAAAAATAATTTGTTGCTAAAAAATGTTAACAATTATCTGAGTCTTCAGCAAGTGGTAATCGTTTTGATGGTGGAGGGCCTGGCCTCGGTGTTGGTGGCTGCTGATTGTTCAGGGTGGTGGTGGTGGTGGATGTTTGCTGCACTGATTGACTCTTGCTTTCATGAAAGATTCTGTAGTATGCCACACTGTTTAACAGCATGTTTCCCATAGCAGAACTTCTTTCAAAACTGGAGTCAATCTTCTCAAACGCTGCCACTGCTTTATCATCTAAGTTTATGTAATATTCTAAATTCTACTTTGTCATTTCCACAATGTTCACAGAATCTTTCTCATCTACAAGGAGCAACTCATTCATTCAAGTTTTATCATGAGATTGCAGCAATTCAATCACATCTTCAGTCTCCATTTCTAATTCCACTTATCTTACTACTTGCACCACAGCTGCAGTTACTTCCTCTGTTGGAGTCTTGAACCCCTCAAAGTCGTCCTTGAGGGTTGGAATCAATTTCTTCCAAACTCCTGCTGATGTTGATATTTTGACCTTCTCCCATGAATCACAAGAGTTCTTAATAGTCTAGAATGGTCAAACCTTTCCAGAAGGCCTTCAATTTACTTTGCCTAGATCTATCAGAAGAATCATCATCTATGGAAGCTATAGCCTGACAAAATGTATTTCTTAAATAGTAAGGCTTGCAAGTCAAAATTACTTCTTGATCCATATACCAAAGAATGGATGTTATGTGAGTAGGCATGAGAACAACATTAATCTTGTATATCTCTATCAGAGCTCTTGGGTAACTAGGTGCATTCTCAAAAAGCAGTAATATTCTGAAAGGGGGACTCCACCTCTGGGGACAGGGCAATAACAAACGCAGCCGAAACCTCTGCAGACGCAAACGACTCTGTCTGACAGCTTTGAAGAGAGCAGTGGATCTCCGAACACGGAGGTTCAGATCTGAGAAGGGACAGACTCCCTGCTCAAGTGGGTCCCTGACCCCTGAGTAGCCTAACTGGGAGACATCCCCCACTAGGGGCAGTCTGACACCCCACACCTCACAGGGTGGAGTACACCCCTGAGAGGAAGCTTCCAAAGCAAGAATCGGACAGGTACACTCGCTGTTCAGAAATATTCTATCTTCTGCAGCCTCTGCTGCTGATACCCAGGCAAACAGGGTCTGGAGTGGACCTCAAGCAATCTCCAACAGACCTACAGCTGAGGGTCCTGACTGTTAGAAGGAAAACTATCAAACAGGAAGGACACCTACACCAAAACCCCATCAGTACATCACCGTCATCAAAGACCAGAGGCAGATAAAACCACAAAGATGGGGAAAAAGCAGGGCAGAAAAGCTGGAAATTCAAAAAATAAGAGCGCATCTCCCCCGGCAAAGGAGCGCAGCTCATCGCCAGCAACGGATCAAAGCTGGAGGGAGAATGACTTTGACGAGATGAGAGAAGAAGGCTTCAGTCCATCAAATTTCATAGAGCTAAAGGAGGAATTACGTACCCAGCGCAAAGAAACTAAAAATCTTGAAAAAAAAGTGGAAGAATTGATGGCTAGAGTAATTAATGCAGAGAAGGTCCTAAACGAAATGAAAGAGATGAAAACCATGACACGAGAAATACGTGACAAATGCACAAGCTTCAGTAACCGACTCGATCAACTGGAAGAAAGAGTATCTGCGATTGAGGATCAAATGAATGAAATGAAGCGAGAAGAGAAAACCAAAAGAAAAAAGAAGAAAAAGAAATGAACAAAGCCTGCAAGAAGTATGGGATTATGTAAAAAGACCAAATCTACGTCTGATTGGGGTGCCTGAAAGTGAGGGGGAAAATGGAACCAAGTTGGAAAACACTCTTCAGGATATCATCCAGGAGAACTTCCCCAACCTAGTAGGGCAGGCCAACATTCAAATCCAGGAAATACAGAGAACGCCACAAAGATACTCCTCGAGAAGAGCAACTCCAAGACACATAATTGCCAGATTCACCAAAGTTGAAATGAAGGAAAAAATCTTAAGGGCAGCCAGAGAGAAAGGTCAGGTTACCCACAAAGGGAAGCCCATCAGACTAACAGCAGATCTCTCGGAAGAAACTCTACAAGCCAGAAGAGAGTGGGGACCAATATTCAACATTCTTAAAGAAAAGAATTTTAAACCCAGAATTTCATATCCAGCCAAACTAAGTTTCATAAGTGAAGGAGAAATAAAATCCTTTACAGATAAGCAAATGCTTAGAGATTTTGTCACCACTAGGCCTGCCTTACAAGAGACCCTGAAGGAAGCACTAAACATGGAAAGGAACAACCGGTACCAGCCATTGCAAAAACATGCCAAAATGTAAAGACCATCGAGGCTAGGAAGAAACTGCATCAACTAACGAGCAAAATAACCAGTTAATATCATAATGGCAGGATCAAGTTCACACATAACAATCTTAAGCTTAAATGTAAATGGACTAAATGCTCCAATTAAAAGACACAGACTGGCAAACTGGATAAAGAGTCAAGACCCATCAGTCTGCTGTATTCAGGAGACCCATCTCACATGCAGAGACATACATAGGCTCAAAATAAAGGGATGGAGGAAGATTTACCAAGCAAATGGAGAACAAAAAAAAAGCGGGGGTTGCAATACTAGTCTCTGATAAAACAGACTTTAAACCATCAAAGATCAAAAGAGACAAAGAAGGCCATTACATAATGGTAAAGGGATCAATTCAACAGGAAGAGCTAACTATCCTAAATATATATGCACCCAATACAGGAGCACCCAGATTCATAAAGCAAGTCCTTAGAGACTTACAAAGAGACTTAGACTCCCATACAATAATAATGGGAGACTTCAACACTCCACTGTCAACATTAGACAGATCAACAAGACAGAAAGTTAACAAGGATATTCAGGAATTGAACTCATCTCTGCAGCAAGCAGACCTAATAGACATCTATAGAACTCTCCACCCCAAATCAACAGAATATACATTCTTCTCAGCACCACATCGTACTTACTCCAAAATCGACCACATAATTGGAAGTAAAGCACTCCTCAGCAAATGTACAAGAACAGAAATTATAACAAACTGTCTCTCAGACCACAGTGCAATCAAACTAGAACTCAGGACTAAGAAACTCAATCAAAACCGCTCAACTACATGGAAACTGAACAACCTGCTCCTGAATGACTACTGGGTACATAACAAAATGAAGGCAGAAATAAAGATGTTCTTTGAAACCAATGAGAACAAAGATACAACATACCAGAATCTCTGGGACACATTTAAAGCAGTGTGTAGAGGGAAATTTATAGCACTAAATGCCCACAAGAGAAAGCAGGAAAGATCTAAAATTGACACTCTAACATCGCAATTAAAAGAACTAGAGAAGCAAGAGCAAACACATTCGAAAGCTAGCAGAAGGCAAGAAATAACTAAGATCAGAGCAGAACTGAAGGAGATAGAGACACAAAAAACTCTCCAAAAAATCAATGAATCCAGGAGTTGGTTTTTTGAAAAGATCAACAAAATTGACAGACCACTAGCAAGACTAATAAAGAAGAAAAGAGAGAAGAATCAAATCGACGCAATTAAAAATGATAAAGGGGATATCACCACCGACCCCACAGAAATACAAACTACCATCAGAGAATACTATAAACACCTCTACGCAAATAAACTGGAAAATCTAGAAGAAATGGATAATTTCCTGGACACTTACACTCTTCCAAGACTAAACCAGGAAGAAGTTGAATCCCTGAATAGACCAATAGCAGGCTCTGAAATTGAGGCAACAATTAATAGCCTACCAACCAAAAAAAGTCCAGGACCACATGGATTCACAGCTGAATTCTACCAGAGGTACAAGGAGGAGTTGGTACCATTCCTTCTGAAACTATTCCAATCAATAGAAAAAGAGGGAATCCTCCTAACTCATTTTATGAGGCCAACATCATCCTGATACCAAAGCCTGGCAGAGACACAACAAAAAAAAGAGAATTTTAGACCAATATCTCTGATGAACATCGATGCAAAAATCCTCAATAAAATACTGGCAAACCGGATTCAGCAACACATCAAAAAGCTTATCCACCATGATCAAGTGGGCTTCATCCCTGGGATGCAAGGCTGGTTCAACATTCGCAAATCAATAAACATAATCCAGCATATAAACAGAACCAAAGACAAGAACCACATGATTATCTCAATAGATGCAGAAAAGGCTTTTGACAAAATTCAACAGCCCTTCATGCTAAAAAACGCTCAAAATAAAAGAGCCCACAGCCAATATCATACTGAATGGGCAAAAACTGGAAAAATTCCCTTTGAAAACTGGCACAAGACAGGGATGCCCTCTCTCACCACTCCTATTCAACATAGCGTTGGAAGTTCTGGCTAGGGCAATTAGGCAAGAGAAAGAAATCAAGGGTATTCAGTTAGGAAAAGAAGAAGTCAAAGTGTCCCTGTTTGCAGATGACATGATTGTATATTTAGAAAACCCCATTGTCTCAGCCCAAAATCTCCTTAAGCTGATAAGAAACTTCAGCAAAGTCTCAGGATACAAAATTAATGTGCAAAAATCACAAGCATTCTTATACACCAGTAACAGACAAACAGAGAGCCAAATCAGGAATGAACCTCCATTCACAATTGCTTCAAAGAGAATAAAATACTTAGGAATCCAACTTACAAGGGATGTAAAGGACCTCTTCAAGGAGAACTACAAACCACTGCTCAGTGAAATAAAAGAGGACACAAACAAATGGAAGAACATACGATGCTCATGGATAGGAAGAATCAATATCGTGAAAATGGCCATACTGCCCAAGGTAATTTATAGATTCAATGCCATCCCCATCAAGCTACCAATGAGTTTCTTCACAGAATTGGAAAAAACTGCTTTAAAGTTCATATGGAACCAAAAAAGAGCCCGCATCTCCAAGGCAATCGTAAGTCAAAAGAACAAAGCTGGAGGCATCACGCTACCTGACTTCAAACTATACTACAAGGCTACAGTAACCAAAACAGCATGGTACTGGTACCAAAACAGAGATATAGACCAATGGAACAGAACAGAGCACTCAGAAATAATACCACACATCTACAGCCATCTGATCTTTGACAAACCTGAGAGAAACAAGAAATGGGGAAAGGATTCCCTATTTAATAAATGGTGCTGGGAAAATTGGCTAGCATTAAGTAGAAAGCTGAAACTGGATCCTTTCCTTACTCCTTATACGAAAATTAATTCAAGATGGATTAGAGACTTAAATGTTAGACCTAATACCATAAAAATCCTAGAGGAAAACCTAGGTAGTACCATTCAGGACATAGGCATGGGCAAAGACTTCATGTCTAAAACACCAAAAGCAACGGCAGCAAAAGCCAAAATTGACAAATGGGATCTCATTAAACTAAAGAGCTTCTGCACAGCAAAAGAAACTACCATCAGAGTGAACAGGCAACCTACAGAATGGGAGAAAATTTTTGCAATCTACTCATCTGACAAAGGGCTAATATCCAGAACCTACAAAGAACTCAAACAAATTTACAAAAAAACAAACAACCCCATCAAAAAGTGGGCAAAGGATATGAACAGACATTTCTCAAAAGAAGACATTCATACAGCCAACAGACACATGAAAAAATGCTCATCATCACTGGCCATCAGAGAAATGCAAATCAAAACCACAATGAGATACCATCTCACACCAGTTAGAATGGCGATCATTAAAAAGTCAGGAAACAACAGGTGCTGGAGAGGATGTGGAGAAATAGGAACACTTTTACACTGTTGGTGGGATTGTAAACTAGTTCAACCATTATGGAAAACAGTATGGCGATTCCTCAAGGATCTAGAACTTGATGTACCATATGACCCAGCCATCCCATTACTGGGTATATACCCAAAGGATTATAAATTATGCTGCTATAAAGACACATGCACACGTATGTTTATTGCAGCACTATTCACAATAGCAAAGACTTGGAATCAACCCAAATGTCCATCAGTGACAGACTGGATTAAGAAAATGTGGCACATATACACCATGGAATACTATGCAGCCATAAAAAAGGATGAGTTTGTGTCCTTTGTAGGGACATGGATGCAGCTGGAAACCATCATTCTTAGCAAACTATCACAAGAACAGAAAACCAAACACCGCATGTTCTCACTCATAGGTGGGAACTGAACAATGAGATCACTTGGACTCAGGAAGGGGAACATCACACACCGGGGCCTATCATGGGGAGGGGGTGGGAGGAGGGATTGCATTGGGAGTTATACCTGATGTAAATGACGAGTTGATGGGTGCAGCACAGCAACATGGCACAAGTATACATATGTAACAAACCTGCACGTTATGCACATGTACCCTACAACTTAAAGTATAATAATAATAAATAAATTTAAAAAAATAAAAAAAAAAATAATAAAGGAAAAAAACAAAAAAAACAAACAAAAAAACAAAACAAAACAAAAAAATATTCACACAAAAAAAAAAAAATTCTGAAAGGGGTCTTTCTTTCTGAGCAGTAGGTCTCAACCGTGTGCCTAAAGTATCAAATAAAGCATGTTGTAAACAGATGAACCAGACTTTGTCGTTCCATTTATAGAACACAGGCAGAGTAGATTTAGCATAATTCTTAAGGACCCTAGGATTTTTGGAATGATAAATGAGAAAGTTATCAGCTGCAGTTAGCCCTTAACAAGAGAATCAGCCTGCCCCTTGAAGCTTTGAAGCCAGGCATTGATTTCTCCTCTCTAGGTATGAAAGTCCCAGATGGCATCTTCTTCCAGTGGAAGGCTGTGTTGTCACCATTGAAAATCTGTTGTTTAGTGTAGCCACTTTAATCAATGATCTGAGCTAGATCTTCTGGATAACTTCCTACAGCTTCTACCTCAGCAATTGCTGCTTCACCTTACACTTTTATGTTATGGAGGCAGCTTCTTTCCTTAAACCTCGTGTATTAATCTTTACTAGCTTCCAACTTTTCTTCTGCAGCTTTCTTACTCTCTAAACCTTCCTAGAATTGAAGAACGTTAGGACCTTGCTCTGGACTAGACTTTGGCTTAAGGAAATGTTGTGGCTGGTTTGGTCTTCTATCTAGACCACTCACGTTTTCTCCATATCAGCAACAGGGTTGGTTTGCTTTTTTATTCACGTGTTCACTGGAGTCGCACTTTCAGTTTCCTTCAAGGACATTTTCTTTGCACTCACAACTTAGCTAACTCTACGGCACAAGAGGCCGAGCTTTCAGCTTATCTTGGCTTTCAACATGCCTTCTTCACTAATCTTATTCATTTCTGGCTTTTGATTTAAAGCGAGAGACCTGAAACTCTTCATTTTACTTGAACACTTAGAGCCATTGTAGGGTTATTGATTGACCTAATTTGAATATGCTTGTGTCTCAGGGAATAGGGAAATCCAAAGAGATGGAGACATATGGGAGAACAGAGATGGTTGTTTGGAGCATCAGAACACACACACTATTACCACCGATTATGTTTGGTGTCTTATATGGTTTGTGGTGCCCCAAAACAATAACAATAGTGATATCAAAGATCACTGATCACAGGTCACCATAACAGATATAGTAATGATGCAAAAGTTTGAAATATTTCTAGAATTACCAAGATGTGACAAAGTTACCACATGCTGTTGGAAAGGGCACTGATAGATTTGCTTGACATAAGATTGACACACACTTCCAAATTGTGAAAAATGTGGTATCTGAGAAAAGCATAATAAAACAAAACATGCCTGCATTCTCATGGAAATCTCAAAAGCTACTCAAATAATTCAACATTCTTCAAATAGAGCTACATCTCCTTGATACCAACACATGTAAACTTGTACCCACCTTACGTCAGTGATCCTTATATAGGGTTACTCAACTCAGTGTGTACCATTATAGTCCTCCCAGCTGTAAGCTGAAAACTGGGACTCATCCTGAGTACCTCCCTCACTTTTCCCACCCTTATCCAAACCAGCACCATACCCTGTTAATGTTAACTCCTGAATATCTCTAGATCCAACCTCTTCTCTCAGCTTCTGCCACCATTACTCTGGTCTCATCATAGCATGGCTAAGTTATTGAATTAGTTTCCTACCTGGTGTTCCTGGATTCATTCTGTCCTACTTAAATTTATTCTCTACATTGAAACCAGAGTGTATTAGGGTTCTCCAGAGAGAAACACAACCAATAGGATATACATACATACATATTTTATATACATATGAGAGAGAGAGAGAGATTTATGTTAAATATTGGCTCACATGATTGTGGGGGCTGGCAAGTTTGAAAGCTGTAGGGCTGGCCGGTAAACTGGGAATGCAGGCTAATTAGTTGATATAGTTTTCAGTACTAAATCTGCAGGATGGGGCAGCAAGCTGGAAACTCAGGCAGGGTTTCTAGGTTGCTTTATTGAGGCATGATTACTTCTTCTTCAGAAATCTTCAGTCTTTGCTTCTAAGGCCTTCAAAGAATGGCATGGAGCCCATCCACATTATTAAGGGTAACGTGTTGTACTTGAAGTCAACTGATTAACATGTATACATGTTAATCATACCCACAAATACCTTCACAACACATTTATGCTACTGTTTGACCAAACAACTCTAGCCTGGCCAAGTTGACACATAAAGTTACCCATCATGCAGGGTGACAGCTGTAAGTCTCCATTTGCTTATGTGTGTAATGGGAATAGCAATAATATCTATTTCATGGGGCTGTTGTTTGTGTAAATGAGTTAATATATATGAAACACCTAGAACAATGCCTAGCCCACAGCATGAACTAAATGTTCACTACTATAAATATTAGTATTGTAAATCTGATCCTATTGACCACCTGCATAAATCATTACAATCACCTCCCGTTGCTGTTAACCTCACACACCAGGCTTCTGTCTGTCTTTGCAGACTCCCACTCTCTTTGCCCGAGGCCCGCTGGATTTCATCCAGGCCCTGGTGCTCACCATTTCTCTTTCCATTGCAAGACCTTTACACACAGCGTTTCCTCTGCCTTAATGCTCTTTTCTCCCTGCATTACCTAATTAATGCCTCTTATCCTTAAGTTTCCCTTCAACTGTGAAAATCTTTCCTAACTTCCTTAATGAGGTCACTTTTCTTATCATAAGCTCTCAGAACGCCATGTGTCATTCCCTCATAATGCTTGTCACAGTTGGCAAATGACTGCATCTGTGTGATTATTTTAAGTCTGTTTCCATAACTAGATTCTAAATACCATAAAGCAGATTATGATTGTCTTGCTTTTCCCAGTATTCCCCGGGTTGCTAAGTTTATCTGTGATAAACAAATAATGGCTTCATACATTACTGCATGAGGCATTTACCCACTCATAGCACCAACTTACAAAGAACAAAGAGAAGAAGCAAGGCCCAGTCACTGTGTGAACTCATATGACCATTTCACAGCTAGAAAAATGGAGGAAAGAGACCAAATCAAGTACACAATTTACAGCTGTACTCAGAACAAAGGAGTCAGCTAATATTTCATAAGATAAGAAAAACAATACAATAAAGTCACATTAAATCATGATCAAGGGGCTCAAATCCTTTGACACTTTTGTGTGCTTATAAAAAAAAACCACTATCACATAAAAATTGTGCTAAGTATAGATGTACTAAATGTAAAAATGAATCATGAAGCTCTTTCTGGAGCATTTGCCAGTTCACAAACAAACAATGCCTCATGGAGCTTATATTCTTGGGACAACTAATGTTCCCAACTGCCTTTTTCCTTAGTGTGGAGAAAGATCTATCCCTTGAGGAGAAATCCATGAGTTATTTTGTGCCTGAGATGTTTATGTAGACAAACTGTGAATTGTAGAAGAAGCTATAATTTATAGCTTACCTTTCACTCTTTTCTTAAATATTAACAAACATGTTTTGTTATTATTTGTTAAATAATAAAACATGTTTGTTAATATTTAACTCAACTTTCTGAGAGGGTCTTCTCCAGTCTAATGTCTCTATGGTCAGACACAGGAATCTGTATTTTAATTAGTTCCCCATATGATTCATATGTGTCCTTATGTTGGAAAATTACTTCTAGGATTCTGGAATTTGGTTGTGCAACAGAATCACCTAGGAAGTTTCTCCAAAATACAGATCACTTGAGTTCCACCTCAGCTCTGGTGAATCAATCTGTAGGAATAGCCAGGACGTTCATTTTAAAGGATTTTTTTTTTTTTTTTTTTTTACCAGAACTCAATGTAATTTTTAATCTGAGGAACTGTGCCTTCCTTCATTTCCAGAAATTTGCCCACCATTTTTACTTCAAATATAGCTGCTCTCCCATTCTCTCTTCTTTTTCTCTGGAAAACACATTAGATTTTATCGAAGATTCCCTTCTCTACTCCATGTCTCTTAAATGTCCTTCCATATTTTTCATTTCTTCATTTCTGTGGATTTTCATGATTTTCCCCACATCGTCTATCAATTGACTAAGTCTCTTGTCGGCTATACCTCTTCTATGGTTTTACACATATGTGTTTCCATTATTATAGTTTTTTACATTTTATTTGATTCTTTTGCATGACCGAGCCTTTTTGCCTTCTTTTTATCTCATGTGGTTCCTTACCTAGACAATGCTATTTATCAGCCTCCAGTCTTGTGCATACTGGAATGACTTCCTTCCTGTACCCCTTTCTTCCTAACCTGCCTAATTTATTAGTACTTCAAGACTCAGCTCAGGTAATATCTCCTCTAGTAAACCTTCCTTGAACCCCAGTCTCACCTTGGTGTTCCCAGAACACCCTACATAAAGCCTGTCACAAAACATTATATTGAAAATTTATTATATATCTGTTTCCCCCATAAGACAAAAGCTCCAAAAGGAAGGGATTATGCTTATTTCCTTTTGCTTTATTTACCCAGCATCTGGCATATAGTACATACTCAATAAATGTTAGTTGAATGGAACTAAATTATTGAGAATTGCAGAAAAACGGGCTCTTTCTAATGAGCTGTATCCTCTCTTAAAATTTTCTCTGCTTTGGAAAGTTTAACCCAGTGAGAAAAACATGCAAGTCTTAGGCTAAAAAGTGTTTTAGTAGGTTATGTACTTGGAAAATTGGGATGAGTCCAACAGAAATGTTCAATTCTTGCTAAATGCTCACTTGACATTCCCAGGTTAAATACCACTTCTAGTAGAACTTTCCTTATTTAATTTATAGCTTTTCTCCCACTTACTCTATCATAAAAGATAGCAATAAAAGTCCCATCAAGAAATAAAGAGAGCTATTGAGAAAAGTAATAGAGAAGTGACTAGATGCACCATTTCTTTCCTTAAAAATATGTACAGTGTGATGCCAGTCTGGGACAGAAGGAATAAACAGAAACCATACAAATAATCAAAGTCTGTCTAGTAACTATACTTCCCATTAAGCCTTTTCAGATAACACATCAAGATTCCTTCTTTTCATACGTTAGAATAACAGAATACTTCAAGATCCCATAAGACTTTTTCCCCATAATGGACAAAAATTAGGTTAGCCAGCAAAAATCCCTGAGATATTTTATACCACAAAGATGACAAGTTTTCTTTCTCTTTTATAGGATGTGTATTTCTGCGTTAAGTAGACACAGGGATTAGAAAGGATTTAAAGCATTTAAGAAGTATGGGTTACTTTTTTTTTTTTTTTTTTTAACATCTTGGGTATTTTTTTTTTTTTTTTGAGACAGAATTTTGCTCTTGTTGCCCAGCCTGGAATGCAATGATGCCATCTCGGCTCACTGCAACCTTCGTCTTTTGGGTTCAGGCGATTCTTCTGCCTCAGTCTCCCAATTAGCTGGGATTACAGGCATGCGCCACCATGCCCAGCTAATTTGTATTTTTAGTAGAGATGGGGTTTCTCCATGTTGGTCAGGCTGGTTTCGAATTCCCGACCTCAGGTGGTCCACCCACTTCGGCCTCCCAAAGTGCTGGGATTACAGGCATGAGCCACTACGCCCAGTTCATCTTGGGTAGCTTTTGAAATAAAAATAAACTATAATTTTAAGCAAAAAAAAAAAAAAATTTCCTGGCCAGGCACAGTGGCTTATGCTTGTAATCCCAGCAGTTTGGGAGGCTGAGGGAGGTGGGCAGATCATCCAAGGTCAGGAGTTCGAGACCAGCCTGGCCAACATAGGAAAGTCCCGTCTCTACTGAAAATACAAAAATTAGCCAGGCATGGTGACAGGCGCCTGTAATCCCAGCTACTTGGGAGGCTGAGGCATGAGAATTTCTTGAATCTGAGAGGTGGAGGTTGCGGTGAGCCAAGATTGTGACACTACACTCCAACCTGGCAACAAAGTGAGACTCCGTCTCAAAAAAAAAAAAAAAAAAAATTCTTAAAGTATTCTTTTTATTCTCTCTGTTCCACACCTCACTTTGAACATTTGAGGCTCAAAGCATTTGAGTTAATTCATGAGTATGTAAACCCTGAGGTGGTTTTAAAAATTCCATTTGGCATTTGGAGAAAGTGAACATCCAGGCACTTGCCTCAGATTTCTCTGTTGTTGATGGAGTTAGGAAAAGGACTTAGATTTTTTTCCTGCTAGATTTCTTTGAAGCCTATGAAAGTCACTGAAATAACTGAAAAATTCACTGAGTGTGAAAACAGGTATGGAAACATTTTTAGTTGTTTTGATCTGCAAGGAGTTTTAAGGGAGTTGTGAGTGGGAAATAAGAATCAGAAGGACTGGGGTTTTTTCTCTGAGTCAGAGACAGAGGGAGTGCTGGAGCATTGAATGACTTGGTGCAGTTTGATATTTTGCTTACTATTTCTTCATATCTACCCCAAGAAAGGAAGCTGCTATACTCTACAAATTCCTTAACTGCACTGCAATATTTATAATTTCAAAAACCTGCAATTCCTTTGCTTCAACAAATCTCTTTCTCTCTAAAGCTGAAACTGGCCTTCTACAGAAAAAAGGCAGCTATGTTACATGGACCAAGTTCTCATGGGAACCTCCCCATCTGCAACATTCTGGAGTTACTGCCATCCCTGCTTCCCCCAACACACTCATGCTGGCCTCAGTGACCTCATGTATACAAGCATACACATGTCCGCAAGGACACTCACAGCTTTTGTGGCCAGCACCTGGCTGTTGCCTAAGATACTCTTCCAGTTGACAGTTGATCTTTACAGTCGTACATATCAGAACCAACCAGAAAGCCTAAAAGTCAAATTACAGTCTTATGCCCAAACTCCCCCAAACTCTGACTGAGTAGGACTGGAGAGAATCTGGAGCATGTGTATTTTTAAAAGAGTCTTCAGATAGATCTGATGTGCAAATCCCAAACTATAGAACAATAGGGGAAACCTTTAACACAACTTTTTCAAAAGAGTAGAAGATTGAAAGAAGCTCACCACTGAATTAGCTTGTCTGATGGTAATTTCTTTTCTAACAGCTCCTGAATATTTATCAAAGTTTTCCTATTTCTTATCCTAATGCATTGAGTGATGTCTGCTTGATGACTTTAGGCCTGGCCCTGTCATTGAGGTTTTGCATTTCCCAATAAAAGCATTATAAGTCATAGTGACAGTAGTATAGACTCTTCCTTTATTTAAAAAAATAAATAAATAAAAGGAGGAAGGCTCTAAGTGAGACACAAAGACACAAAAGGAAAGCTTAACTTAGAAATCTGTGATAGAAATTGTCCTACCAGAATAATATAATAAGATCTGAGATGGCTTCAAAATGTTTTCCCACTTTGAAGCCTATGTGTCTTTGGCAACAAAAACAAAAAGTAAGTATTTTGGGGAAGAGAGAATGAAATTTATAATTAAAAGGTAAAAAGTTTCAGTTAATTTGGAAAAGGCAAGTATTGTAAGTATAGTGCTACCATGATCACTACTTCAAGAAATGTCTGCTGCACAGTAACCAAGAGCTGGAAACAACCCAAGTGTTTATCCGTGGATGAATGAGTAAACAATACATATACATACAATGGAATAGTATTCAGCTTTAAAGAGGAAGCAAATTCTGACACATGGTACAACATAAATAAAGTGCTAGATTTGTAATGGAATTAGAGAAGACGCCTTGCTGGAAAGTAAATTATGAATGAGGACGTCATGCTAAGTTAAATAAGTCAATCTCAAAATAAATACTGTGTGATTCCACTTATATGAGGTACCTAGAAGAGTCAAATACATAGAACTAGAAACTAGAATTTTAGTTGCCAGAAGCTGGAAGGAGGAAGAAATGGGGAGTTGTTCTCTAATGGGTATTGGACAGCTTTGCAAGATGAAAACTTTCTGGAAATTGGTTGCACAACAATGTGCCTATATGTAATACTACCGAATTGTACACTTAGAAATGGTTAAGATGGTAAATTTTATGTTATGCACTTTTAAATCACAATTTTTAAAAAAAAGTCTTCCAGTTGAAAGTCAAATTCCTTTGTGACTCAGAATAACTGACGTTGTCAGTTTAGATAAGACACTATAAAACTGAAATTAGAGCAAGTAGAGGTCACTTTCAACTTTGACGCACAATATATGAGCAAAATTAAGGAGCATATTATTCATCTGTTTGTTCTTTTAAACAGTCAAAAAATATGTATCTGTTGTGCATCTCCTGAGCTTTAGTTTTACAGAAGCTTGGCTGGCCTTGGGTCAGCCTCACTCTTACCTAGAAGAAACCAGAGTCAATCCAGGGTGTACCAAGGATGTATTTCTGGGCACCAAACATCTTCATATCTGAGTGGTCTTGTTTCAGGCCATTGTCACTCCCACTATTACAAAGGATGATCAGAAAGTTCAAGTTCAAAACATAACTGATTAAATTTGACTCCCTTGAGATTTCTGGGTCAGGACCATAGCAGGAAACTCACCATTTATCTACACTGGGAAATCCTCAAACTCCTCTGTATTAACAACTCATATGATTATTCCTAAATTTTACATTCTCAGACTCTGGGAAGTTGTGACACCACAAGTCACTAGTGAGAGATGAGGCAAGTGGTTTTAAGCCAAATCCACAAGTTCCCTCCCTACCTGTTATCACTGCATATCTCCCAGAGATGAGCATGTGTTGATGGAAACAGGCTTAGAGGGCTACCAGATAGGATACTGAGATCTACTTAAAGATCCTTGCTTGGGAGTTCAGCTTCATGTGCTGTCTTTTCAGTGCTAGATTTGTAATGGAATTAGTTAAGACACCTTGTTGGTGAGTAAATTAACAAGATAGTCCTTGAATCCAAAAAAAAACAAAGAATAATCTGTATGTGATTATTTGTTTTAGAGCAAGGGCATTTGTTTAGGCTTGTTAAAATATGCAATATGAAACTTACTAATATCTCCATAGTAAAAGTTCACATCACCACCACGCCTTTTCCTCTCTCTCTATTTACATGCTATTTATAAGTATCAAGTGCTTCTTTTATCGGGTCATGTCTTGGCAACCTCACCTTGCATACATATAACCCAATTCACTTGCAACATCACACTCTGAAATTAAACTTATGTTCTAAGGACTATTAAAAATAACTACATATAAATCTAAATATTCTTGTCTCTCCACCTATGAAACATGGCTTCATAACATGAACAAAAAGCTTCTCTGAATAGGGGAGAAGGATAGAACAAAAAAAGTAACTAAAATCACAGCTGAAATGTTGAGTATGAGAAATGAAACTTGATTTAGAGTGCAAATACTGCGCGAAATTCAGACCATTTCCCCAGGTGCTCAGCTACTTCCACAGAGCAGGACTGACAGCTTTAAGTAAAGAAGTTTTCAGCTGTAGCCTACTACTGCTATTTTTCCCATCATTTTCAAAGGTTTAGGGTGTAGGTTGCCCTAGTGGTCAAGGACAGGAGCTGCAGGAAAGCTGAAGGGAGAGGTTAAGCTAATGATTGTCAGACCATTAGACTCTAAGGTTTTAACTCAGAAAAACAAGGAGTGATTTTGTTTCAATATTGGAAACATGGAGACATGGTTTTCTTGTCATCAAATGGGCACAGACTACAGTGTCATCCATACTAGATCAAATATCTTCAGTACACATTTATAAAATGGTATGAATATGGATGGAATTGGGAAGGACTATAAAATATGTTGGCAAGGAGACCCCCAAAGTGACCTTGTCTTGTAGCTATCGGGCAAATGAACTTGAAGGTAGTTCAGCTTTGATCGCTGGGTTATATCTATCGTTGTCAAGATCACATGTTTGTAATTTATTTGCAGATCAACTCCTTTATTTGCTTTGTGCCTATAGTACCCTGAGGAACTTGGTTTCTCTAAATAAAGAACAGGATAGAATTGTAGTGGCACTTGCTGTCCCCTCTGAGCCTTTTTTTATACTATGGTGCTCCCTGTGTTAGAGTAGGTAAGTGAGAAGAGGAAAATCAAGAACAGAGAACTTTCAGGGTAGGAATAACAACTAAACTGTTGAACACTATCTGCAGTTCTAGATAAAAGTAGTTATTCTCAGCATGTGCAGACCATATAGCATCGGTTCTATAGCTCAGCAACAGTATGTGGTTATGAGTACCCCAAGAAAAAAAAACCTCTGCTTCATCAACTTATTCTAACTTCTTACATTGCCCAGTCAGTTTGATATTTTAGTGAATATTACCTTTCAAGTAAAAGAGTCAAGAAGGAAAACCACATCTTGAGCCAGAAGCCAAGTTTGATGCTTTAATTTTTAGTAATTTCTCCATATGCATTTATGTCCTTAGTTAAATTAACTATCACATATTGCTTCTAAGGAAGTCAATGGAAAATTTTACATTTTCTTAGGAAAAAACTTTAGCTTGAGATTCTTGCCTCTACAAAACCATTTTTTTTTCTGTTTCCAGACACATACTAGATGAAAGCAATGGGAAAAATTAAAGAACTGACTGATTTAATTGCAGCTATATAATATTCAAATTACAGATAATACTGTGAAGTCATGTGCTTACATGATTCATTGCCAACAATCAATTACTTTCTCAGAAGTTTTACTTATAAAGAATAAATATTCTAAAGTATTAATATCAGTAACACTATTAACTAATACCATGCAACTCAGCAATTTTCAAAACAGTCACCCACATACTCCTTTGCTTTTAACATGGAAAACATGTTTATATGAGATCATGTCCATTTCACATTAAACCTAGACATTTCTTCTATAAATGTCTAAGTTAACTCTGCCACAAGAAAGCTGCAGTTTTAAAAAAAATATATTGTATTTTATGAGAAAATAAAACATGTCAGAGAAAACCTCCCATTTGGCCATTTTCTCTAATTTCTCCTGTACAGTGTGTGAGCTATTTCATGCAGTTATAAGCATCATTTCTCCTCTTATGATAATTTTCCTTTTCTCTACTTTGGTTTCTTTATCATTATAAGTTGTTTTAAGGCCAGTTCTTGTACGTCACTGAACCTGTATCCCATGTAATTTCACTGCTTTCAGGGCAGAGCGGGGTTTGTAAAGAAGAAGAATATTCATTGGGAAAATTAATTTAATTAGGTTTTCCTTACTACACCAAAAACCCTAAAGGTGAATTAAGTACCTTGGTGCTTCAGTACCTCAATTTTCCAGTCCTTGAACACATGCCTGTGCTTTCTGATCCCAGATAAGTCACAGATGGCCAATAGCTGTTTTTTCTTTCGGAAGAGAGCTTCAGTCAAGTTCAAAGAGAGTGCTGGACACAGAAAAAGCAAAGTATCTGACCGATTATAAAGTTATTACTCTTCATTATTTTTGTAATCATGTTAGAAGAGCTTAGCAGCACTTTCACTAAGCAGGTATGGGAATTCTTTTTCACCACTTGTAAATTCCATCCTCTCTGGTTTCTGTGCTCTTCTACTCACGGCACTTCTTACAGATGTCTGCCAATGATATTATACCAACAACTGTAGAGGTAGGGCTGAGAAACTGAAATTGCTTCATATATAGCTTTGGCCCTGTGGGCGCTTTCTGTCCCCAGGGGGAATTGGACTAGAAAACAGCTTCTTGCCAGGCACTGCTAGGTGTGACAGTGCACTTCTCTCTCTGTTCTCAGGGTGTGATTGAGATCGTAAGACCAAATCTGGTAAAGCCAGATCTCCTCCTTGGTCTACGTTTTCTCTTCGCACGACCTGCTTGAGCTCTCAGATTTGTTCTTTGCTATGCTCAGCCAGTAATATGAAAACTTATTTATTGTACGATAGGTTCTTTCTTTCTCAAAAATCTTGATTATCAACTTCATTGATGTTTACTGGGTAAAAAGATGCGGCAGTATTACCCAAAGAAAAGAATCTGCAAGTAGAACCTCCTTAAACTCAGAAATGGGTTGGAATATGGCATATAGCATAATGCTCTGTGAAAACAGGTTTGCTAGTAGACATTGATCCAGCTTTTTTTGTTCTTTCTTTCTTTTTTTTTTTTTTTTCCAAGTTAGCAAGATCTTAGCTGCCTAGACCATTCTATCAACTTCCTGGACCTTTCTGCCTGTCTATGTATACTACGTAAAGGGGCCTGAGTCCAGTCTTCCCCAGCTCTCTATAAAGGGGGCTTTAAGTGAAGGTTGCCTGCCAAAAAGTCTTGCTGCTTCTGATACTGGAACCTTACACTTAAAAAATCTTAGGTCCCACTCCAGATTCCCATGACATAGCCATCCCATTGCTCTTCAGTTCTTATGGCCAAGGAGCAGCATAATGTGGGGTCAGGAAAGGGGGCAATAAGACAAGGAATCAGAAAATCTGGCTCTGAGTTTTGCTTCTTGGAACTTTATATTAATGAATTTGGCAAATTATTTCATTTTTATCTGTTTCTACTTCTCCATTTCAAAACACTGGACAGTTTGTCCCGTAAGAGGGCATCCAATTCTGTGTCATCCAAGATTTGATGATTCCATCTGACTCTAATTCATACTGAGTGGTCAAGTCCATGTCTATAAGACTTCATGGTCAGAGGTTAGACACTGCTTTCACTTGCTTTAAAATAAATTTATAGAATCTGAAATGCCTTGGCCATGTGTGATGTTTAACGCCTGTAATCCCTGCACTTGGTGAGGCCAAGGCAGGCAGATCACTTGAGGTCAGAAGTTCGAAACCAGTCTGGTCAACATGATGAAACCCTGTCTTTACCGAAAAATACAAAAATTAGCTGGGAGTGGCGGTGGGTGTGTAGTCACAGAGAGAGATTCTGTCAAAAAAAACCCAAGAAACTGAAATGCCCTCTTATCAAAACTCCCCACAATGTAGGACACTGGGTAAGACACTGACTGAGGCATGCACAGCATTATGATAGAAAGCAAAGTCTGGAGATAGAGCACAGAGATTTAAATTGTGACTCACCACTTCACTTTGGGCAAGATACTTAAATCTTTCTGTGTCTCAGTATTTGCAACTGAAAATAGGATTTATAATACTTCTCCCTCATTGGCTTGCTGCAAAAATGAAATGAGGCGTGGTGGCTTATGCCTGTAATCACAGCACTTTGGGAGGCTGAGGCAGGTGGATCATCTGAGGTCAGGAGTTCGAGACCAGCCTGGCCAACATGGTGAAACCCCATCTCTACTAAAAATACAAAAAATTAGCTGGACGTGGTGGCGGGCGCCTGTAGTCCCAGCTACTTGGGAGGTTGAGGCAGGAGAATCACTTGAACCTGGGAGGTGGAGGTTGCAGTGAGCTGAGATCACACCACTGCACTCCACGCTGGGCAATAAGAGCAAAACTCCATCTCAATAAAATAAAATAAAATAAAATAAAATAAAAGAAGCTAGTACATATAAAGTTCTCAGAATGATGCTTGGCATATTGTAGGTGACCAATAACTGTTAACATCTCTCTGGAACACTCCCAGCAATGGCCTGTCTACCACATGCAGGGGAGGGAAGCGCACTGTATTTTAGGGCAAAACATTCCAATTTTTGGACAACTCTACTATTAGAACGTTCTATCTTATCACTGGAATTCACCCTAAGTGTAAGGTTATCCCTTTATCTTGTATTAATTCGTAGTTTCTCTTAAATAAACACTTATACAGGCATCCTGTAAAGCAGAACATCTATTGTCAAATGCCACTTCTGTATCTAATAACTATTTATCCTACAGAGGGAACGAACTGAGATTTGGCTCCAACTATAAGCAAATTCTTCCCCTATAGTGAGTCAGGTTGTTGGTCGAATTACTGGGATTTTGTTTTCTTTTTATTATAAATCCCAAACCTTGGGTTTCAGGAGTAACTAAAATATATTTCTATAGCATTTTGCAACATGAAATAAAATGAGTCGGGACTCAGATGGGAGGGCTACTGCAAAGAACTGAAAGGTGTTAGCTTTGATTTCCAAGATCTGACTCTCTTGGCCATCAAGCATCTACCAGTGGGATCGGGCTCTGGGTCAAGGTTAGGGTGAGTCCTAAGGGTCTGTGTATCAACTAGCTCCGCAAAACTTTATCAAATTAAATAAGAAAAAGCTGTGTCTTATATTTGTGATGTTTTTCATTTGAGGCATTTGTAAGAAAGGTTCATCTGATCCATCCTTTGTCACTTCAGATGACTCAACAGAATGGTCACAATAACAAGAATCAATTCAGGATACTCCAAGGAAAGATACTAAAGGGAAAGAACAATACCTGTCTCAGAGTGCCCTTAGCTGGGCTCATCAAATCTTCCCTTTATTTCCTAGGTTCTCTAGGGATATCTTGGCAACTCATGCAATAAATGCCATCACACTTCACCGGCACACTTCAATGCAAAATTTTTATAACCAAGCTGTCACATTGCCTTTCTAGGTTACCTTTAAGTAACTTAAAAATAATAATAATAATATGGTGCTATTGATCAGTGCAGACTCATGTTGTCATTGGAAAAAAAATCAACGTCTGGAATAAAAAGACCTTGGTTCAAGTCCATTTAGCTGTCTACTCACTGTACAACAAGGATTAGGTCCAGCTGAACTCTCTTGCAGCTCAACTTCCTTGTCTACATAGAGAGATACTAACACAGATGACAGGTTTCATCAATGGGCAGTGGCTGCTGAAAGTGTGACTAAATGATTGTGAATCCAGGGGTGCAACACAGCGTTAAAGAATCCCCAAATCAAAGGCCTGCCATGAACTGAAAAAGAACATACATGACACACATTTGACATCCCTAGACTTTAAAATATTCTCCTGAGGGTATTATAAATACAAAACATGTAAAATTGACTTTTAAAGACAAGTTGTATCCAAATTCTATCACTATTTATAACTTTCATTACTATTACTGATTGGCTATTAGAAGAGAAATGCAAGGAAGAACCCTTGTATACCTTCTGTATTCAAACCAAATTCTCTTTTACGTCTTTAGTAGTAAGCATTTTCTTAGTGGGCCACTGAAGACAAAATCCCTTTGTTATACAGGCTCTTAAGTGAAGGAGGCTGGGATGGACAGAGTAAACTTCAGATAAAGTGGGAGGAAGCTCTGCCCTGGCAGGCCCAAGAGAGAGCTGCTGTGAGGAGCAAGAGGCAGTGCCTTGGAGTGCTCCTCACATCATTACACGCAGGCAGTCACCGACTTTGCCTAGGCACCGGGCCAGCTCTGGCAGGAGATTGAATCAAGGCTATTTGCATGTCTGTTTTCAGAACATTAAGTTTTGTCTACCCATCCAAAGTGAGGAGGAGATCAATGCAATCATGCGGAAAACTTAATTTCTAAAAAAAGAAGAAGAAATGAAATGTCTTGCTTTCAATTAAGTACAAATTTTATTTTCTGTAAAGTATGACAACTTCCATTTTATTTTCTGTAACATTTCAATTATTCACTAAAACACTAAAGTATTCTTAGAGAAGGTGCTTAGAAAAGATACCTTCTCTATCCTTAGTATCCTCTAAAGTATCCTTAGAGAAGGTGCTTAGTGTTTTAGTGAAGAGTTCAAACTTTCTCTTATGTGTTTTAAGAGTAATGACAAAACCAGAAAGACATAACTACTACATGGCATAGTGCCGGGTGCTGTCATTTCTATGTTATGTCCTTGGATTCCCACAGTAGTCCTATGACATGAATCTAAGGCTTAGAAATGTCATGGGCCAGGCAATTGGGTAACTGCCACAGTTTAAAGTATGTGGAAATACCCAGAAATTTTAAACAGTGCTGGCAACTTTGTGTTGACCCTCTTCTATGAATAGTTCCCTGGTTATTTCTAATTCTCATTAACTTGGAATAATGCAAGCCATTCAGCAATACGATACGAATAGATATTTCCTTTTCAAAACATTGCACAAATACATGATTTCCTCCCTCTTTCCACCCAGTAGGAGCAGTAGGAAAAGAGCACAGTAATAGGAATTTACCTCCAAGCTATAAAGCCTTCCTATCCTTTCAGTAATCACCAAAGAGAGTTCCTAGTTACTAAGGAGACCATAACAGACTGCATTAGATTCAAGTATGACATTTGGGTTGCCTGGCTAGTGAACGGCAAACAGCAAGGAAAATATTATTGTTGCTGAAATCATTTGATGTCTATGACTAATAAAAAACATGTTGGCAAATTGAATTGTTTGAAATGCCCAAAGGGCTTGGTTAAAGCTATGAATTAATAGCAGAGAGCAATTCTTTCTGAAGAAAAGAAAAAAAAAAAAAAAGATGAAGATGTTGAACTATTTTTAAGTGTATCTGAGTAATCAAAAGGTCCCAACAGAAACATTAGACAGCCAATCTAAGTCTTTTATCCAATTTTTAATTTAAATTTAATTTTCCCCTCCCTTATAGCTAAATATTAAAGTGACATTTTGATTCACATCATCCTTGAATTCTAAGGGACCCACAGGCTTTCTTGGCCTTCTTATCCAACTTCTCACAAATACCAGAATTATCTTTAAACTGTACCAACTACACCAACCCTGGAGGCTTTGAGGGCTGAGATGTTCATTTACTCATGTGCTGTGCCCCTCAGGGAGCTGGAGAAAGCCAGAAGTGGAAAGAGTTGAGGGAAGCCCAACTTCCAATGACCTCTCAACCCAGGTCCCACAGGTCACCAAGGGCCTGTCTGAAGATGTCCATCCAGTCCCTGCTTGATCTTTCCCAGAGCAGGAGGTCTTTGCCAGGATGCATCCTATCTTGTTCTGGATGCAGCTCTGATTGTCGGAGGGTTCTTTCTCATGTTGTGCCAACGTCTGCCTCCTCATGGTTTCTACCCATTGTTCTTCGTGTTATCTTGAAAACAACATTGTTTGACTCAGCTTCCTCTCCTCTTGAATAGTCCCTTAGGTAACTAAAGTCAACTGCCATGACTGCCCTGTATACTGTAATGTCTTCTCCAAACTAAATAGTCTCAATTTCCTTCTCAGATTATAAGGTAAATATACAAATATTATAATAGAAGAGATAGAACAATACAATCACCGTAAAAGACAGACAGGAACGTGTTTTCTGGTAATTGAATATTTTTTTAAAAAGAGTTAAAATGTGTACCTAGAAAGGTGAAATTCTTAACTGATATTGAGAAACCCTGTCTCTGTTCACTGAGTTCCTGAATTCTATTCATCAAATTATTCCATAAAAATGAAAATGTAGCTTGGTAAGCCTTTTTCTTAGTGACAGACACCATGGCAGCTCCTAGTGACTGTTCATTAATTCTCACCTCACTGCATTTATTTTTTCTTGTGTTTATTTACTGTCAATGCATACTATGAGAAAAGTTTCTGGAAAAATACATATCTGCATGTGAAGAGTTGTGACATGATTTGAGAATCTGAATACCATTTATTAAGAATTAAGGGAGGGGCAATGTAAGGAAGATAAATCTTAGTTCTTTCTCCCCCAATATCCTATAATGAAAAATTGCAAACATACAAAAAAGTTGAAATAATTATGTAGTAAACACGCATATAAGTCAAAAAATAGATTCTACAATGAATATTTTGCTATCTTCTTCATCTTATCAGGTATCTATTTTTTCTCTATCCAACTGTCTTATTTATGCATTTCAGTGCAACTTGCTCTCATTAGCACACCTAGTCCTTAACATTTCAGCACACATACCATTGTTAGTTCCTTTAGGACACTTTCTAGCACTCCTTTCGCAATCTCTCTTGTCTTATTTTCCCTCATTCTCTCCACTTTCTCAATTTTCATTTCTGTACCCTTCCTCCTACTCTATATCTCCAAAGTTCTAAATTGTAAAAAGAAAGTGTAGAAATTTAAGCATGGAAGAGTATTGAAGAGGAAAAGGTCAATGGTGACCATCCAGGACCTCACAAGGTGCTGTCACTGCAGGCCTGGGATAGATAAGATCCTCATGAATAAGCTGACCCAAACCAGCTCACAAGAGACAGAGGTATATATTAAAATGCCAACTTAATAATTGAAAAACACAGCTGTCCAGCTGCCAAATAGTCAGACATATTTCTTGGTCAGCTCGGTCTCTCCTGAACTAATGTACATGACAGGCCAAATTATGAAGCCTTTTAGTAAATAGAGGCTCAGAAGAAGGGAATTCGTTAGAAGGTCTTCATGACTTGGAGGCAGAGACTTCATCAGTCTTCATGTTTCAACATCTGGCCAGCATCATGCCTGACACCCAGAGGATGCATCCTAATAATTAGTACTACCTCTTTACAAGTACTGCCATGAAACCCAGGCCTTTGCGTTGTGGCTCAGGGTACCTTTCACATGGATTGTGCTGGCTGAACCTTGCCTAATTCTACCCTCTAACTCCCCTTAAAGAAGTTCCACGCCTACCATTCTCCTTCGAGTAACACATTTCCTTTAGCCCTGTTTATGCCATTAACTAAGCTTTAGTGAAGTCCTGATCTTCCTGTTTGGGGTCTAGAAGATAACCTGATCTGAGTGACCTCCCACAGGTTTAGATCTCATAAATAATCCAGATGATGTATGTAGTCATACTGGCAACAAAGCAAAAAGTGAAATGAGGGGTCTTTGAAATGAAAGGCCCGTTTCTATTTAAGACCGTTTTTGATAAATTGATTTTACTGGTGTTACTCTCAAAGAGTAGAGTAATTCCCTGCTGCCTGAGTATACTGCCTTCAGAGGCCAGGGAAGAACGTGATCTTCCCTAGTGAGCAAAAACCATCCCTTCCCTATCTCAAGATTTATGTCTGATAAGAAATGTTAGTAGATCATTTTCTGAGCTTCCTAATTACCAGCACACAAAGACTTGGCAAGGTGAGCTCTTCAATGGAAAGGTAGCTATACAAAAGCAACACGAAAGTACAAATGCAACACCTTTCACAACAGATAGCTTTTCCAAAGTAGCAGATAAATCCAATTTTAAAGAATCAAATCTACTTTGAAACCCTAAAAGGAACTTTTGAGCCATGAAGTGTCAAGGTGAATCCTTCAGTTATGTAACAAGTTCCTGATGCAGCTCTCCCAAAGATTTAGGTCTCATAAATCAAATTATTTTAGAGCAAGGCATCCCTGTTCACTACTGCTTAAAAACCATTCTTATGCTTGACCCTTTCTTACCCTTGACACTTTCCCCATATGGATCCCATACTAAATATCAGAAAACACCAGCATTTGGTGGTCACATCACACATTTTAGAATGTATCTGAAAGCAAACCATTATAGTGTTGAGGGGGAAATGACTTAGAATCAAGGCTCTATTTCACAGGAGTCTACTTACAGATGGGGAAAAAAAATCTGATACTAGTAGGCATTAGTACCTCAGTGGCAAATGCCAACTGGCAACTAGAGTTCTTCTAATTGCCTCTATTATAAGCAACAGGGTTCTGACCCAGATAAAAACTCTTCAAAAGTGTAAAAGATACTATGATGTAGAGAGTGGGCTTTTTTTGTTGAGGGTTCAAACGCTCTGACAGGAGCACATACACTGTTTCACAAACCTCGAACAGGACTCAATCTAGATAAACAGGGAGTGTTTCATCTAAGCAGGCTTCAAAGGCAGCGTTTGTTCGGACATCTTTCCTTTTATTTCTTTGATGCGTCTGTCCCCAGGGATGGAAACTCTTATTTTTTTATTTTTTATTTGTTTAAGAAACTAAAGCATGAAAAGAAAGTGAAAAAGCTACAAACTGATTTGGCAACAGCTAAGCAAGAGGCTGCCATCACAGTTCTGGAACTCAATGAGAAGATAAAGACTCTATGTGAAGGAAAGCCAGCCCCTAGAGGTCAGTATTACCACGTGACAGATCCACACTGGCCCATCAGCTGGGTGATGTATGTAGTTGTATTGGCAACAAAGCAAAAAAAAAACGAGGCCACAGGCCTGGCCTGACCTCTGTGTGGCACCAATAGATACAGCACATGAACTACTAACTCCAGGCTGGATTCACTTTCACCTTGAGAGGGGCAGAGAATGAATAAGCGGTTTGCTCGTTAAGGGAAAGTCTTTGAGGCTGAAGAGCTAGACTGAAATAGATCTGAGAAGTGTTGCTGGACAAGCTGGGTGGTAGTAAGGGGAGGGCAGGGCATAAGAAGTCAGGCAGGCGCCTGCAGGGACTGGGCTCTGGAGTGAGACAGAGCTGTCTGAAAACACAGGCTGACAGACTAGGGCACGGGGAAGAGAAGATAATCTTTTTTTTTTTTTTTTCCCAATAGGCAAATGAACCAGAAACAAGCAGGGAAGGCTGGCTGGAGATGAAATCTGGGTAGTTCAGAAAATTGTGAATAGCCACATTGGTTCTGATTTTTTAAAAAAAGACTTCTCCAGCTAACAAACTATAAACACACCGTTAGGCAACAAACAAGCAAACAACAAACAAGAAAACCCCAAATCTCAGACTGTTATTTTAGCAAGAACACTAGTTAACATTTAATATAGTACCATGGGCCAGGTATTTTGCTAAGCATTCCATGTCTATTTAATTCTAAGAATAACCTCTAAGGTAAGTACATTTACGAATTCCCTAAGAATAAGCAGCGGCTTAGAGATGTTCATTACCCTGCCACTGCACAAGCAACACTTGGAGAGTTAGCCTCTAGAGCAGCAGCTGACTGTACCCTAGTGTGCCTTTCCCATCTTTGGGAGACTCAGGGCATTCCCTCTGCTATGTCGCAGTAATATCAAACTTCATTCCTGCCTGGTGAATCTCTTGCAAAGCTGTGGTTCCCTGGGAAAAATGTCTTCCTTTGATGTGTGCCACTCTTGCAAAGCCAGGAACATGTCATCGTTCTTACTCTGGCTTCCTTTATTACTCATAAGTAATTGTGGAAAAAGAGGAGTAATGCAGAACCAAATGGAGGAGAAGGAAGCAGGTGAAGTGTAGTTTCAGAAAGGGAGACACTCCCAGCACCCTGACTACATGGTAAAGCTTTTCATATGAATTTGATTTTCATTTTCAATTTTGAATAGTGCTTTCCCAGGATTCAAATGCACGTAACACTGTGAACTTGAAACATAGTTTTTTCTTTCAATAAAACAACATAAAGGCAGTTTGTAAATTTGCTTTTACCACCATGAAGCCTAAAAGAATAAAATCTGTTAGAGAATATTATCCATTTAAAAGTCCTTATTCTGAGGCATTAGCCAGATTTTTCACTGGTTTCATTAGAAGAAACTGACAATGATTGTAGAGCACATTGGAGAAGGTTCCCCAGCTCGCTTAAGAGAAGCTTTCAACTTTTCAATTGCATTTTAAACGCCGTGCAAAGAAAAATAATCGCAAGGTCTCTAATAGTTTCCTTTTTTCAATATTACTTACTGTCTAATGACAATTTTGTCTCTCGGATATTTTGAGAGGGCAAAATTTAAATAATACTGAGGGACTAGGACTCTAATGGCTTGGGAGAGGGAAGAAAACATTAAATCCTACCCTTTTTTTTTTGCCCATTATTCTGTTTGTGTGTGTGGTTTTTTTAACTACCTGTAGAGAAAAACATGGCTACTCATGAACAGATGTAAATTTAAGATTTAAATAAAGCCATCCATTATGGATCAAGACAGTGATTCTCTTTTGGAGCTACATGTTGCTTCTCTTATTTGGTGGGGAAACTGACTCAGTTGACTGACATGTAGCACCAAGATCCTAAATCAAATATTTGCACAATCTTGCTCTTCCGCAGGTCCCTTGCAGCCTCACCCAAATTCAATAGTCCGTGAGATCGTCAAGGCCATTGTGGTCCCAGCATAATATTAACCAGCATTCTCAGAAACCTTGGTAACCTTGGCCTCTGAATTCACTTCAGAATAAAGTCTGAAAAGATCTCCAGTAACTTTAACACACAATGACCCCTATTTAATCACAGGACAATTAGGGCTGACCCACCCCCCACACACACGTTTCTGGACCTAGAACAACACCACTGCCCTGATTATCTTGTAAAATGTTTGTTTTGGGTTTTCAGACCTCTGTTTGCAAATGAGCTCCAGTCATAACAGCTTAAGGAGAAAGGGTGATTTACTGGTGCATGTAAACAAACCAAGAGAGAGCACTGCACTAGCCTTAGAGTCAGATGGATTCCAGTCTAAAGGACCATCAGGAAACTTCTGTGTCACTCACCTCTGCTTCTTTCTGCATTGAGACTTGATTCTCTCAAGCTAGATGTCAGAAGAGAATGGAAATATGGCCACAAGCAGCTATGGGCTGCCCTCCTTATCATATAATCTCCAGGGAGGAAAGAAAGCATTTTTCCACTAGCTCCAGTTGGAAAGTACAAGAAAGAAATCAATCCTAGCTTAGTTGGGTACCCATCTGTGGATATGAACCAATCTTTGTGGCCAGGGCTGAGGAAATAAGGTTGGACAAACCGTAGTCATGTCTCCACCACTGGGTGGCAGGATAGAGAAAGTAAACATGGGGAAGGAGAATGCTCCAGCTGCCAGCTCCCACCAAAAGCACAGAGCTGGATTAAGAGAAATCCACTTTCTTAAAGGAATATCTCATTACTGGAAAAGAGTGATAGGCAAAATCAGTATCTCCTAGCCAGGCGTGGTGGTGCATTCCTGTAATCCCAGCTACTTGGGAGGCTGAGGCATGAGACTTGCTTGAACCTGGGAGGCAGAGGTTGCAGTGAGCTGAGATCTTGCCACTGCACTTCAGCCTTGGTGAAAGAGCAAGACTCTGTCTCAAAAAATAAAATGAAAATAAATTTAAACAAACAAACAAAAAACATCTCCAATACACCTTCAACTAGTGGTCAAGTTAAAATATAGTGTAGGCCAGGCATGGTGACTCGCACTTGTAATCCCAGCACTTTGGGAGGCCGAGGTGGATGGATCGCCGGAGGTCAGGAGTTTGAGACCAGCCTGGCTAACATGGGGAAACCCCATCTCTACTAAAAATACAAAAATTAGCTGGATATGGTGGTGGGTACCTGTAATCCCAGCTACTCCAGAGGCTGAGGCAGGAGAATCACTTGAACCTGGGAGGCAGAGGTTGCAGTGAGCTGAGATCCCACCACTGCAATCCAGCCTGGGTGACAGAGTGAGACTGGGTCTCAAAAAGTAAAATAAAATATATATACATATATATAGTGTAATATTTACTGAGCCACCCATACCATGGGTATTTGTACTTTAAAAGTCGATTCTTCTTCAATGAACAAAAGACTGTCATGGTCTAAGAAATAAATCTCCAATGGTATAATTTCAGACCCCATAATAAATAGAGTGAACCACTTTAGAAAAGGAGTCCCCTTCTAGCCTTCAGTAAGTGATACATGGTCACCTACTCTGAAGGCTTGCTTTGTTTTAACAATTATATGGCGAGAAGGGAAAAAAAGTGTTGATTCTAAGTGACATTTGTTACCTAGATTAGCATTCCACTATTTCTCTGTTATAGTTACAAACTGATGCTTACAGTTCTAATAAGCAGATTAATGAAATGTTTCCAAATAAGTTAAAACTCCTTTTTACCTCTGTGTGATTTTTCCTTGTTTGGTTCATTTTCTAAGCAGTCTATAGGTCATTCAGGTCTGCCATTCAGGTCTTCTGATCAGAGGAATCAGAGGGATCTTCCAGAATATTAGGAATATTTTTAGGCATATTCATATTCAAATTAATGAAACTGTGTGCTATCAAATTTCTTTTTTTAAAAAACCTAAACACAGTAAACTATTTCATTGGCAGTGTGCTTAAATTACCTCCAAAGAAATAAACGATTTAAGTCTCGATGGAAAGTTCAGCTGAAAAGAAAAGCACCTTTATTACAAAACTGGCACAGCGGGAAACTTACCTACAGCCTGAGTGTTGTTTGTTGATTTTACTTTGTTCAAATAATCACAACCCAAGGCGGATTCCTCCATCATTTCCACACCTGAAATGCTTACAGCTCTATTCAGCAGAACTCAGTAAAAACACCTATTGTATCCCTTCAAAGCTTGAGTTCACCTTTTGGTACACTTCAGTATGCTGGAACCTAAGGTTAAATTTTAAAACAATCCTTGTGGCCAGTCGTGGTGGCTCACACCTGTAATCCCAGCACTTCGGGAGGCTGAGGCAGGCATATCATCTGAGGTCAGGAGTTCAAGACCAGCCTGGCCAACACGGTGAAACCCCATCTCTACTAAAAACACAAAAATTAGCCAGGTGTGATGGTGGGTGCCTGTAATCCCAGCTACTCGGGAGGCTGAGGCAGGAGAATTGCTTGAACCTGGGAGGTGGAGTTTGCAGTGAGCCGAGACCGCACTATTGCACTCCAGCCTGGATGACAGAGTGAAATTCTGTCTCTCTCTCTCTCTCTCTCACACACACACACACACATACACACACACACAAAACAACAATCCTTGTTTCCTTTGGCTTAGAAGGACAGTTACTTTGCAAAAGACCTTATTGACTGTGTCCTGTTGTTGGTGCATGAGTAGTTACTTGATCTGATGAAAATGCCTGCCTTTGACCAGAACATCAGGAACTTGGTTCATAGATTTCAAGCTAGCATACTTAAGGGAATGCATCCTTCTGAACTTTTTTCTTTTAGTGTCTTTTTCTTTTCTCTCTTAATACACGCAGCTACCAAATAAAGTGTCTAGCCTACATATGCATGTCCCTATTATCTCAATGAAAGTCCTGGCAACTCAAAAGTTATCTCTTTGTTTTACTCCCATTAAGGAGGTACTCCCCAGGTAGTGCTGGTACATCCCAGGGTAGGTTTATCCAAGACTCAATGTCTGAATCAAGCCAGCTACACTTTTGAGGGGAAGCCTGTAATAGGATTGACATTTTAGTGATTTTTCAGTGACACATAACTTTTTAAACACTAGACAACTTATCCCATTTATTTTAAGTATCAGACTATTGCTGTCCTACATTCTTGAGAAAGTCTGGAAATATATTTCTTTGCCGACACCCCAGAGCCAATTTTCATCAATATTTTAAAGTGAATCTTTTATCATGATGCTCACCCCTAGGCACAGAGTTCAAACCTTCTCTATCTTGCAGTATTCTTTTTACCTCTCCACCTGCAAACTTCCTCAGGATCAAAGTTCCTGTGGCAACCAGGTGTTAGGAAAAGAGGGATTTGGAGGTGACAAAAATGTTCTGGAATGAGATATAGCAGTGATTGCATGGTATTTTTAATATAGTAAAGCCACTGAACTGTACACTCTAAAATTGCTAACATGGTGAATTTTATGTTATGTGAACGTTATCTCCATTAGAAAATAAAAAAGTAGTGACTAAAGCAATCCTAACACTGACTAAAAACCCTGTCAAGTGTAAGTGTATTTTAAAGAAAGTGCATTGGGCCTAAATAAAATCTTGAGTTGGCAGCATTCCAAGCGTTTCGAGAGCGGTCATGTTAATATTTACTGGAATAAGACTAGGCTTGAATAGTTGTCCACTTGTGTGTAGGTCTGTTGAACAATGCCACCTTTTCCTCTTCTAATTTCTCCCAGCCTAGCTCTTTCAAAGCTGTTATTTGCCATACTAGCAACCAATTATTTGACCATGAGTTCTACAGGTAACCTTCTTTCACCACTGAACACAGATATTTGTTTTCCCAGTCTACCTAGGGTTTTCTAAGAAAGTAACTAGTCTGGTCTTGGAATTTCACTGTTTCAGCTGCTGGGACTTCGTCAAAAACCACTGCTCACCATCATCAGACTTTATGGAGCTCAGGTTGATATGTAGTCAAAAGCACAGTGTTTTTGCACTTTCTGATCCCTACTGTCTACTATGTCCAAGGGTGCTATTGCCTTGACAGAAAATTAAGAAGTGACAATGTGCTAGCAGCCCTCACTCTCAGCGCCTCCTCAGCCTTGACGTCCACTCTGGCAGCGCTTGAGGAGCCCTTCAGCCCGCCACAGCACCGTGGGAGTCCCTCTTTGGGCTGGCTGAGGTCAGAGCCTCCTCCCTCTGCTTGCGGGGAGGTGCGGAGGGAGAGGCATGGGGGGGAACCGCGGCTGCGCGCGCGCTCACGGGCCAGTGCGAGTTCCAGCGGGCGCGGGCTCGGTGGGCGCGTGCTCCGCGGGCTCCGCACTGGGAACGGCTGGCGGGCCGGCCCAGCGGGCCCAGGGCAGTGAGGGGCTTAGCACCCAGGCCAGCAGCGGCAGAGGTTGCGCGGGGTCCCCCAGCAGTGCCGGCCTGCAGGGGCCGCACTCAAATTCTCGCCGGGCCTTAGCTGCCTGCCCGCAGGGCAGGGAATCTGCAGCCCGCCATGTCTGAGCTCTTCCCCCTGCGGTGGGCTCCCCCGCGGGCCTGAGCCTCCCCGACGGGCGCCGTCCCCTGCTCCGTGGCCCCGGGTCCCATCCACAGCCCAAGGGCTGAGGAGTGCAGGCACCGCTCAGGACTGGCGGGCAGCTTCACCTGCAGCCAGGGTGCAGGATCCACTGGGTGAAGCCAGCTGGGCTCCTGAACTGGATAGGGACTTGGAGAACTTTTATATCTAGCCGGAGGATTGTATGTGCACCAATCAGCACTCACTGTCTACCTCAGGGTTTGTGAATACACCAATTGGTACTCTGTATCTAGCTAACCTAGTGGAGACTTGGAGGACTAGCACTCTGTAACTCTGTGTCTGGCTCAAGGATTGTAAATACACCAATCAGAACTCTGAGTCTAGCTCAAGGTTTGTAAATACACAAATTGGTACTCTGTATCTAGCTAACTCTATCTAGCTAACTAGCGCTCTGTGACTCTGTCTAGCTCAAGGATTGTAAACACACCAATCAGCTGTCAAAATGGGCCAATCAGCTCTCTGTAAAGTGGACCAATCAGCTCTCTATAAAATGGACCAGTCAGCAGGATGTGGGTGGGGCCAGATAAGGGAATAAAAGCAGGTTGCCTGAGCCAGCCAGGGGTAACCCGCTGGAGTCCCCTTTCGCAGTATGGAGGGTTTGTTCCTTTCCTCTTTGCAATAAATCTTGCAGCTGCTCAGTTTTTGGGTCCACGCTGCTTTTATGAGCTGTAACATTCACCCCAAAGGTCTGCAGCTTCACTGCTAACAGCGAGACCATGAACCCACCAGGAGGAAGAAGCTCCAGACACATCTGAACGTCTGAAGGAACAAACTCCGGACATACCATCTTTAAGAACTATAACACTCACTGTGAGGGTCCACAGCTTTATTCTTGAAGTCAGTGAGAAAAAGAACCCACCAATTCTGGACGCAAAATGACAAGAGATGTCTCCCCCACAGGAATCATTACCCCAGGATTTGCAGGAAGGAATTTACTTTTACAGCACTACCACTGAATTTTCAGATACAAAAGCTACTCCAAGGTGGGATATTTTACATTTAGACCAATACACACCAGCAATTAACAGCAGGAAAAAATAAGAGAGCATAGGAGTGATCAACTAAAGGTGTACTTTCTAAATATGATAAATTCCTAAGGAGTTTTAATATTTGCCTCATATAAATAGCTTATATTTAACTAAAAAGTTAAATATTAAAAAATCTATAGGTCTCATTCAGAGATTGCCTGTTGGTTATCTCTAACTTTGTCCACTGAAAGTATTTTCCTGAAATAGAGCCACTATACCCCTAAACCAAAGTCTTCTTCCTGATTTCAGAAGTTCCCACAAGGATAAGCATCTGTTTCAGGAGTCCCTGCAGAGCTTAGAGATTTATTGCACAGAAGATCCCAAGAAATGTTACTTCTTTCAGCTGAAGGCTGTGGCCTAATTCAATATGTACAAATTTAGTGTGATTGTGATTTTCAAAATGTCATTTTAGAGACCTATAGGCTTAAACAGCACTGAGATAAAAACTAAGCATTGATCAGGACTTTGTTGGTTGCAAGTGACAGAAACTAAAATGAAACTAGTTGAAGGAAAGGGATGTATGAGCCCTTCAGGCTGGTAAGGAGGCTGAACCGCAGGCTTTCTAGACTGCTCCCGTGGCCCCTCCTTGCCTGTTGATCCCATGTAGACTACTGCAGGCACAGAAAGGGAAAGGATCCCTTGGCTGTCCAGTAACACTCTATAGTGAACATTTACTATTTCTGCTCAGAACCACTTCCCCCTTCTTTCAGTAACAGAGGCATGATTTCTGTTACTGAAAGAAGAGGGAAGAGACTACATCTCAAAAAAAAAAAAAAAAAAAAAAAATACAGAAAGCTATCTTATGTCATTACCATAAATTCTTTTTTTTTTCTTTAGGTAGTTAACACTGGTTTATAGTGCTTGCAATCAAAGAACATTAATTCACACCCGACTCCAGGTAACAGAGCTTCCTTCTCACAGTCTACAAAGAAATCTCAGAGAAGGAATTTGATTGCCCCCGCTCATATCACTTTCTTACTCCTTAGATCAATTACTGCAGCCAAGGCAATGGGATATGATCCTGGATCACACCTGAGTCATGTGCCAGAGGTGAAGGGCTAGGGAGTGTTATCAGATAAAAGAAGATGAGGAAACTTTTGGATAGAAGACAAAATACACCTCTCACCATGCCTTCTAAACTGTTTTTAGTTAAACCTTACAAACTTGGAGAAGAGAACTATCCACTGTTTTATCTTGTCAGGAAAGTACACAATTTCTCTTTTTTTTTCTCCCTCTCATTTTTACACTACTTATTTATGTCCTTGCTTTGTGAGAGGTCTGGAAATCTGTTTATTTTGTAATTAACAAAGGGCAAAAAGATCTACTCTGAAATTTTTGGTTGGGGTCCAGTGTTTTCTAACTACACCAGCTGTGGGAATTCAATGATGTCAAGGTCCCCTCCCTCCTTTGTTTATAAGACTAATTTTGGAATTAGACCATTATCAGGAAATGGTGTTCCCTTCCTTCTGTCCATTCCTTAGGAATGGTACTTTTTGTTTGTTTGTTTAAAAAAAAAAGTCTTCTTGCCTCTGTATCCAGAGAGGCAAGCACCAGCTAAATGTCAGACAAGGCACGAGGGAATTGGAGCTTGATCAATTTCAAAGGTTTCCTTCTTAGCTACAGAGATTGCTCTGATTACCTGAAGGGCATGTACTGCTTGGGAATGCTGCTAAATAGCTCAGACTGGAGCAGGGGAGGAAGATCCTTCCTTCCAGGATATTTGCAGAACAGTCTTGGGCACTCCTTTGTCAAACATCAGCAGATGGACATCAATTTGTCAACATAAGCTGAATTGGAGACTTTGGGGTTGCAAACAATTGTCAGCCAGCTGTCAATAGTGGAGCAGCTGTCCCTGGTATAAACCACTTGTTGACAAAGAAAAAGTGAATGGTGTTCTCTCCTGTCACTCCCCAGAAACCTCACTATTATTTTATTTAGTAACTCAGTGTTTCCTGATAGGAGGTTAAGGATAGAGATTAGCTACGTTGGTCATATGAATACATTTGGAGGAAAGAGTAGATATTTTTAGGGAGCTTGAGCTCATCAAATCAAATTTAGAAAGGATGCACAAAACCAAATTCTGCTGGACAAGCAGGAGACTTCTGTTTGAAGGCACAGGATTTATTTCTGGCCAGTGGGATAATGTTATATGTATCTAATATGTATATTAGACATATACCTCCGTGCATTATGGTAATCTATGTGCATATGGTAATTTACTATAGTATTCTAAAGATACACTGGCTTGGACCAGATTACCCTACTATGCGTCTAAATTCCTCAATTAAATAAAGCCATAATTTGATATTTGCCAAAGAACATATAATTAAAAAGAAAAAATGTGAGAGGAACAGCATTCATTTTTCCTTAGTTGCCTTGTATGCAGTTGGATCCCAGAAAAGTATATTATTAACTCAGCCAAGCATAGGAAACGGGTCTGGCAAGACTGAAAATGTTACTGCTCTTCTGCACGTGCTTTTCTTAATCCCAGAAACTGTGGCTATAAATGTCCCCTGACTCCCCAATTTTCCACTAAGACCTGGAAGTCCTGCTATGCCAAGTTATCATCTGAATCTGGGCACACTGATAGAGCATCTGCTCCATAAATATGGTCAAGACATGTTCCAGGGGCTACTTTTTTTCCATGGCTTTCCTGGTGAATAAGTAAGGAGCCCCGTTCCTATTCTAGAGAACTTTGAATAGAACTTGGAAAACAAAGGAAGGAGGAGCCCAGCCACAGACTGAACTTGCATTATTATACTGTCAACCCTTGAACAACATATGTTTGAATTGTGCTGGTCCACTTACACCCAGATTTCCTTCTGCCTCTGCCCCCCCTGAGATGACAAGACCAACCCTTTCTCTTCCTCCTCCTCCTCAGATGCTGAAGATGAAGATATTGGATGCATTTTTCTGCTTAATGGATAGTCAATATGTTTTCTCTTCCTTATAATTTTCTGAATAACATTTTCTTTTCTCTAGATTGCTGTATTACAAGAATACAGTATATGATACATATAACATAAAATTTGTGTTAACCTGCTGTTTATGTTATCAGTAAAGCTTCTAGTCAACAGCAGGCTATTAGTAGTTCAGTTTTGGGGGAGTCAAAAGTTATATGTGAATTTTTAACTGTGCAGGAGGTCAGCAACCTTAACCACTGTGTTTTTCAAGGGTCAACTGTAAATTTATTGTAACTCAAAAAGGTAGATTGCTGAGGCCAAGGAAATGAAAGGATGCAAAGAGAGATGACAAGAGAAATACATGTATGCTTCAGGAATGAAAGAAAACAAGAATTGTTACCAGTCCTCAAAGGCAGAACAAGTACTTACAAGACAGATCAAGGGGATAAAACTTAGCTTCTATAGAATCACTATGTTATAATCTGTATTATCTTAACTCTTAAAAAGGCTGGGTGCGGTGGCTCACGCCTATAATCCCAGCACTTTGGGAGCCCGAGGCAGGCAGATCACTTAAGGTAGGGAGTTTGAGACCAGCCTGGCCAACATGGGGAAACCCTGTCTCTACCAAAAATACAAAATTTAGCTGGGTACGGTGGCGCAGGCCTGTAATCCCAGCTACTCTGGAGGCTGAGGCATGAGGATCACTTGAACCCGGGAGGCGGAGGTTGCAGTGAGCTGAGATCACGCCACTGCACTCCAGCCTGGGTGACAAAGAGAGACTCATCTCAAAAAAATAAAAAAAATAAAAAATCCCCAAATTTATAAGGCAATAGGATAACAAAAGTTTTTATCACACTAGGCTGTCTATAATAGGATTCTGACTTCACACAAACGTATCATCCTCTAAGTTGACTCACAATATGTCAACCTATTTGACAATGCCTTCCAGTCCCTTTATCCCTGCTGACCAGAACAATTTTGATGGCTGTTCAGAGTAAATAGGTTTTTGTAACTTTGGATGAGTGCCAAAACCTCTGGAAAATTTCTGACAAAATGTAGTTAACTTTCAATATGCTTTTATTTCATGTTTGTAAGGTTTTGCCACAGCCAGACATTATTCATTTTCATTTTAAATTATGTATAGCATTAATTAATTCATAATGCTTATTTACTATTTTTTAAAGATTAACAAGCTTTTAACATAAGAACTCCTTTAAAATACTTATTTTTAATTTTCAAATTTTAATACTTTATATATCTATTGTGATCATATTGTTAGATCTGAAAGTTAGGACAGCCAGGGATGGTGGCTCACACCTGTAATCCCAATACCTTGGGAGACCAAGATGGGTGGATCACTTGAAGTCAGGAGTTCGAGACCAGCCTGGCCAACATGGTGAAACTATGCCTCCACTAAAAATACAGAAAATAGCCAGGCGTGGTGGTTGGTGCGGTCCCAGCTACTCAGTAGCTGAGGCAGGAGAATCACTTGAACCTGGGACACAATGGTTGCAGGGAGCCAAGATCACGCCATTGCACTCCAGCCTGGACAACAAAGTGAGACTCCGTCTCAAAAACAAACAAACAAACAAAAAACAAAAACAGAAAAAAAAAAAGTCAGGACATCACTTGGGATAAATTCTGACATATAAATTTATATTCATACTCAAAGATATTTGAAGTCAGGACCATGCTCCTGAATACTAGATCTAGTATCACTCTACTTCTAATTCAAATAGGATTGGATGCGAGTATGGAAATGCCATGTTTATTTACTGTTCTCATTTATGGATGTTAACCACTAAGTGTCACATAGTCATAGAAGCAAAAGTTAGAATTGAATATACTTTTAATAGAATGTGCTTAACTCCACAAATCTAAGAGATTGTCAAAGAAATTGAGGGAAATATACAGCTGACTACTCTGAATGTGAGAATCAGTGCTTAGTTTTATTAATTGTAGCAGAAGAAGACAAAGTATTTAAACTAGAACTTATATAATCCATCTATCTTGATGCTATAAACAAAATTTCCAGATACAAGGGGCTAATCTTTTCTTTTTCATAGCCATAACTTTTACTTGTAAGTCCCAAGAGAGAGTCAATAATTGAATTTCAGCAAAGATGACCTTCTTTTGAGGTTGTTTTTGATCTGAAGCCAAAGGGAGATAATTTATTTAGCAGAAGCTGTGGGTTCTAAACAAAGATTCGTATGTGGAAATAATGGCAAACAAAATAAATTACCTTAATTTATTCATCAATAAAGCAGTATCAAGATGCTAAGAATTCACATCAGAATAAATGCTTATGGGAATGGAAACTGGTTTGAGGTTTTCTTTTTTCCTTTTTCATGAGCACATGCTGCTGAATGCTTTCATTTATATTGTATAAAAAAAGCTTTCATCCTTTGAAAACATTCCTGAAGAAAACTGATCTATCAGTCTTCTATTGCCTCAATTATGTCAGCTTTCATTTTGGTTAATTTAATCTAAGGCAATAAATAAGTAAACACTCTTATCCCTTTTAAATGATTTATTTCTCATGTATATTTCTTTTTCTTCTTTTTTTTTTTTTTTTTTTTTTTTTTGAGACAGAGTCTTGCACTGTCCCCAGGCTGGAGTGCAGTGGCACCGTCTTGGCTCACTGTAACCTCTGCCTCCGAGGTTCAAGCAATTCTCCTGCCTCAGCCTCCCCAGCAGCTGGGCTTACAGGAGCCCGCCACCACGCCCTGCTAATTTTTTTAGTTTTAGTAGAGACGGGGTTTCACCATGTTGACCAGGCTGGTCTCCAAATCCTGACCTCAGGTGATCCACCCACCTTGGCCTCCCAAAATGCTGCAATTACACGCGTGACCCACCACATGTCTATTTCTGTCTTGGTTAAATTTTATTTGTATTATTCCTGGGTTTATTACATGCATCCATTATAGTAAAAACTCTTTTAAAATTAAGTGTTTATGAAAATTAAGCAAGAGTGAAAAAAATCTTGATTGAACTTCGAATCAAGGAAGGGGAAAACAAAATAAATAAATATACTAAAGAATTAAAATCCACATGCAATGAGCAAAATCCAAACCTAACTGAAATGTAAGGCCGGTGGCAGTGGCTTACCCCTGTAATCCCTGCACTTGGGGAGGCCGAGGTAGGCGGATCACCTGAGGCCAGGAGCTCGAGACCAGCCTGACCAACATAGTGAAACCCCATCTCTACTAAAAATACAAAATTAGCCGGCATGGTGGTGCGTGCCTGTAATCCCAGCTACTTGGGAGGCTGAGGCAGGTGAAGGTTGCAGTAAGCTGAGATCGCACCATTGCACTCTAGCCTGAGTAACAAGAGTGAAACTCTGTCTCAAAGAAAACAAACAAAAAAAAGAGAAATGTGATAGTAGTAGCTCTAGCCATTATGCAACTACAGGGAATTCTCCCCCAAGGCATCACTCTGCTCTGTACCTGCAGGCGTCACATTATTTCCTCTTTCTAGATTGTCCTAACCCTTACTTCCACCCCATCTGCTTTGTCTTCAGATCTTTCTTAAAGGAAGTCTTTTGTGACTGTCTCCATCACCACTACCACCTCCCATCCTTTTCCTGACCTCTGCATGAATTATACACCCATAAACCTTATGCATATGACAATCAGAATATCTATTATAGATATCTTTTTGCTTTTCATTTTTTATCAATGTACTGTAGGTTTCTTGAAGGGAAACGAAGATAATGTCTTATTTCTCTTTGTATTCATGGCCTATCTAAGTGCCTGATGCTTGATAGTCATAAGATGTTGGATAGATGGATATTGAATAAACCTTAATGGAACTGTGTCTTTGTGGGGTGTTGCTTAATATGCTTTTTTTTTTCTTTTCTTTTTTTATTATACTTTAAGTTCTAGGGTACATGTGCGCAACGTGCAGGTTTGTTACATGTGTATACATGTGCCAAGTTGGTGTGCTGCACCCAGCAACTTGTCAGCACCCATCAACTCGTCATTTACATCAGGTATAACTCCCAATGCCATCCCTCCCCCCTCCCCCCATCCCCTCCCCATAAGAGGCCCCGGTGTGTGATGTTCCCCTTCCTGTGTCCAAGTGATCTCATTGTTCAATTCCCACCTATGAGTGAGAACATGCTGTGTTAATTTTCTGTTCTTGTGATAGTTTGCTGAGAATGATGGTTTCCAGCTGCATCCATGTCTCTACAAAGGACACGAACTCATCCTTTTTTATGGTTGCATAGTATTCCGTGGCATATATGTGCCACATTTCCTTAATCCAGTCTGTCACTGATGGACATTTGGGTTGATTCCAAGTCTTTGCTATTGTGAATACTGCCGCAATAAACATACGTGTGCATGTGTCTTTATAGTAGCATAATTTATAATCCTTTGGGTATATACCCAGTAATGGGATGGCTGGGTCAAATGGTATTTCTAGTTCTAGATGCTTGAGGAATCGCCATACTGTTTTCCACAATGGTTGAGAGTTTATAATCCCACCAACAGTGTAAAAGTGTTCCTATTTCTCCACATCCTCTCCAGCACCTGTAGTTTCCTGACTTTTTAATGATTGCCATTCTAGCTGGTATGAGATGGTATCTCATTGTGGTTTTGATTTGCATTTCTCTGATGGCAAGTGATGATGAGCATTTTTTCATGTGTCTGTTGGATGTATGAATGCCTTCTTTTGAGAAATGTCTGTTCATATCCTTTGCTCACTTTTTGATGGGGTTGTTTGCTTTTTTCTTGTAAATTTGTTTGAGTTCTTTGTAGGTTCTGGATATTAGCCCTTTGTCAGATGAGTAGATTGCAAAACTTTTCTCCCATTCTGTAGGTTTCCTGTTCACTCTGATGGTAGTTTCTTTTGCTGTGCAGAAGCTTATACAACAGTAACAGACAAACAGAGAGCCAAATCATGAATGAACTTCCATTCACAATTGCTTCAAAGAGAATAAAATACTTAGGAATCCAACTTACAAGGAATGTAAAGGATCTCTTCAAGGAGAACTGCAAACCACTGCTCAGTGAAATAAAAGAGGACAAAAACAAATGAAAGAACATACCATGCTCATGGATAGGAAGAATCAATATTGTGAAAATGGCCATACTGCCCAAGGTAATTTATAGATTCAATGCCATCCCCATTAAGCTACCAATGCTTTCTTCACAGAATTGGAAAAAACTGCTTTAAAGTTCATATGGAACCGAAAAAGACCCCGCTTTGCCAAGACAATTCTAAGCCAAAAGAACATAGCTGGAGGCATCACGCTATCTGACTTCAAACTATACTACAGGGCTATAGTAACCAAAACAGCATGGTACTGGTACCAAAACAGAGATATAGACCAATGGAACAGAACAGAGCCCTCAGAAAGAATACCACACATCTACAGCCATCTGATCTTTGACAAAGCTGACAAAAACAAGAAATGGGGAAAGGATTCCCTATTTAATAAATGGTGCTGGGAAAATTGGCTAGCCATAAGTAGAAAGCTGAAACTGTATCCTTTCCTTACTCCTTATACGAAAATTAATTCAAGATGGATTAGAGACTTAAATGTTAGACCTAAAACCATAAAAACCCTAGAAGAAAATGTAGGTAATACCATTCAGGACATAGGCATGGGCAAGGACTTCATGTCTGAAACACCAACAGCAACGGCAACAAAAGCCAAAATTGACAAATGAGATCTAATTAAATTAATATATTTATTAATCATGAAGTGACAAAGAGAATTTGCTTACGAAATGAAAATATGTAAAGGAATCTGAGTGGTAGATTTCCCAGGGAACAGATTGTACTTTCAGATTGCCGGTAATATTCATGGGATCCCTAGACAGCTGCTGGTTCCCAGGTTTAAGAAGATTATCAGATCCTGAGATTGGTTTGAAAGATGGAAACCGCTTTTCCAAAGATTATGAGATCCAGAGAAATCTAGCATGGGTGACTCCATCTTGCTTTTAGCCTCATAGGCTGGCATTCTTGCTCATTCCTGGGTATAGGCCAAGCTAACCATGTCCTGCAGGCTGCATGTGGCAGCCTACGATGATTTTGAATGTGGCCCAACACAAATTCATAAACTTTCTTAAAACTATGAGACATTTTTGCAATTTTCTTTTCTTTTCATTTTTTTTTTTTTTTTTTTTTTTTAGCTAATCAGCTATTGTTACTGTTAGTGTATTTTATGTGTGGCCCAAGACAATTCTTCCAGTGTGGCCCAAGGAAGCCAAAAAATTGGACACCTCTGGTTTAACTTGAAGGCAAGGATGATAATAGCCTCCCTAGAACTAATCCCCTCCTTATACCCAGACTGAAATCATCTTTGTAAGACTAATGAAAGACCACGAGATTAGGATTATGTGAAGGACCTGCCTTTCTATAATCCGTTGCTGCTCAGGAGTCATGTGACTAGAAGTCACAAGACTTGTGACTATCCCAGTTACCCCTGTAGATAACATTACTATTATAAAACGTATGATTGGCCTTTTGAGATGTTTTATAGATTTCTGCATTCTGGCAACCAACGAACCCCACCTGGATCCATCATTCATAAGTCAACTGGTCCTGTGACCCCCACCTGGAGGCAGACTCAGCACACAAGGACCACTTGCCACACCCCTTTGATTTCACCCCCAACCAATCAGCAGCATCTATTCTCTAGCCCCCTGCCTACCAAATTATCCATAAAAACCTTAGCCTCTGAGTTCTTGGGGAGGCTGATTTGAGTAATAACTCTTCCGTGTGGCTAGCCTAGCACTAATTAAACTCTTTACTGAAACATCACAATCTCAGTGAATTGGCTTTGAGCAGTGGGCAGAAAGAACTCATCAGGCGACCACATTATTAGACTGATTTTGACTTATCTCTAACTGTGTTATGTTATGACTTTTCATTTCATGAGCTCAACTCATATAGATGGCACATGTATTTAGAGGGCTTGTAATCTAGAGCTCAGTGTTCAAATCAGAGCTTTATCACTAAGTTGGCCAATCCTGTAAAACTGAACTGAACATTAATCCCAAAGTCCTTTCTATTCTACTGTTTTTTGCTTTTTTTTTTTGAGACGGAGTTTTGCTCTTGTCACCCAGGCTGGAGTGCAGTGGGGTGATCTTGGCTCACTGCAACTTCTGCCTCCCGGATTCAAGCGATTCTCCTGCCTCAGCCTCCCAAGTAGCTGGGATTAGAGGTGCCCACCACCATGCCCAGCTAATTTTTGTATTTTTAGTAGAGATGAGGTTTCACCCTGTTGGCCAGGCTGGTCTTGAACTCCTGACCTCAGGTGATCCACCCACCTCAGTCTCCCAAAGTGCTGGGATTACAGGCATGAGCCACCATGCCGAGCCTCTATTCTACTTTTTAAATTGGTTGGCCTCCCTACCCTAGTCAGCACCCTGGGCCAGCACCTGGCACCTGTGTTGGCATGCCTATCCCTTCAACTACTTTGAACCTGTCTATTCTGCACACCTCTTTCTGAACTCTTCCTGACCTCTTCTGGCCATGCCACTGGTCAACAGTTTTATAATTTTTTTTTTGATCCAATATTCAAGGTAACTTTTCTGGTTCTTACTGCATTCCTTAACTAATCAATATGTCCCTTGATGGATGTTTGCTTTCAGCTCTTTTAGGTAATACCCTGCCCAATTCTGGTCCAGTCCTTAGTATTGTCTCCTGTGTGGTCTGATGTTCCCACCAAATTGATCTGGATCTCACAGATACCAAGATCTCTTGTCCATGTATGGTGACTCACACTTGTAATCCCAGCACTGTGGGTGGCCAAGCTGGAGGATGGCTTGAGCCCAAGGGTTTGAGACCAGACTAAGCAGGATAGTGAGACACCATTTCTATAAAAATTAAAAAAAAAAAATAGCTGGGTGTGGTGGTGCATACTTATAGTTTCAGTTACTCAGGAGGCTGAAATGGGAGGATCACTTGAGCCTGGGTGGTCGAGGCTGCAGTGAGATGTGATTTTGTGACTTTCCCAGTCACTCCTATAGATAAGCATCACTATTGTAAAACCTAAGATTGGTCTTCTGAGATGCCACTACACTCCAGCCTGGGCAACAGAATGACAGTGAGAGACCCTGCATTTAAAAATAAATAAATAATAAATAAAAGGCTTAGGAATTTAACCTTCAGTGGTCTGGCTGAAGTCCACTGTTGCTTACCTTCATCTAATCTCTGGTCCTTTGCAGATAGTCTCATAATTTATTTTCTTTAACCAACTCAATGCTTTACATTTAAGACAGGTTAATTATGTAGGAAGATAGCTTTGGGAACATCATTTTCATAGTCAAAAATTCTTCCATGGATTCCCATTGCCTGTGAAATAAAATTTACATATTTTAGCCTGACATTCAGGGCACTCTATGAACTGGCCTCAACATGTATTTCTAGATTTATTTCTTAAAACTTCCTTTCTTATACTCATATTCCCTGTCTCCATCATTTGCCCAACAAAACATCTGGTGGAAGCTAGCTATCTCTGTTCTCCACTGCTACCTGGTTGGTCTCACTTTGTTTGCGTGGTTATAGATCTCAGATGAGCATATAATTTTGCTCAGCAAAGCAGCCATGATTTTTTCCCCATAGATTGCTTTCTCACTATTCTGTACCCTCACACTTCTCTTCAAACTTCTCTCCTCATTCCCTGCATGTACACCCAGGAAAATGACCTTACGTGTTTGTTTTGAGACAGAGGCTTGCTCTGTCGCCCAGACTGGAGTGCAGTGGCGCAATCTCGGCTCACTGCAACCTCAGCCTCCCGGGTTCAAGCAGTTCTCCTTTTCTCAGCCTCCTAAGTGGCTGAGATTACGGGTGCCTGCCACCTCTCCTGGCTAATTTTTGTATTTTTTACTAGAGACAGTGTTTTGCCATGTTTGCCGGGCTGGTCTTGAACTCCTGACCTCAGGTGATCCATCTGCCTTGGCCTCCCAAAGTGCTGGGATTACAGGTGTGCATCACTGTGCCCAGCCAAAAATGACCTTACTTATGACTCATTGAGCATCACGTGCCATCCGTGAGGGATTCTTATCTTTTATCTTTCCGCTACCAAATCTAAATTCTTGCTTCTTCACTTGTGTTCTCCTGATTGCTTTTTGTTAGAGTGAAAAAAGTATCCCTCCTCCCTTTCAAGGTCTCTTGTTCCACCTAGTGCTCCAGACTCATCATTCTCACCTTTCCAGTGATGTACATATTTGCGTTATCTTATGCATGCATCATACACTCCTCTTTACTAGCTCATTACTGTCTGCATAGGAACATGTTGGTATTCCACATCTCTGCAAAAACTTCCTTTGATGCCTCATTTCTCAGTCTCTTTGTCCCACTCTCACCTTAGAATAAGGTCAACATTGAAAAGATTATCTCCACACAGTATCTTCACTTCTTCACCTCCCTCTCATTTGCTGTTTAATCCACCCCATTCTGTTTCTTTCCACTTCATCTACATGAAGGTATTCAACTAACAGTGCTCTTATGTATGGCATTTACTATCTTTTAGCTTATCTAACAATTTTTGTCCATTTCTTCCCATTGGACCACGAGCTCTTTGAGGGTATATATCTTCAGCATATTTGTATCCTCCCACAGTACCCAGTACTGTTGCCTTGCATAAAGACAGGCAGAAAACTTTGGGTTTTTAGCAGAGTACTATTAACAGGAATGGAAATGAAAGATGTCGTACAAATTACTAAGCCTAAAAAAGCCGAGAGGCTATAAAGAATGTTGGTTACAATAATTATCATTTGAAGATTGTTAAGTGCTTATGTCATAATCAAATTGTAAATTATCTGATGCTAGCATATACTTGGAGCAGTGGAGAAAGCCCTAAAATTAGACACTAAACATCATAGAAGCACATGATTTCAAAAGAAAAGGTAGACAATCCTGAGATAATTAAGGTGCTGTTGTTTGTTGTTTTGTTACCATGTAATTCTGATTACATGAGGAAGATTAACTCCTGGATGGAACTAGCAGAACAGAAAAATACAGATGTAGTTATTTCTAAATTTATAGAGAAACTGGTTTAGTATCTAAGATACTGACATTTGTTGAGCTGTAGCATGGATTGAAAATGCCTTTAAAAAAATCTATATGAACTCAGGCCGGGTGCAGTGACTCATGCCTGTAATCCCAGCACTTTGGGAGGCCGAGGCAGGCGGATCACAAGGTCAGGAGATCGAGACCATCCTGGCTAATAGAGTGAAACCCCGTCTCTACTAAAAATACAAAATATTAGCTGGGTGTGGTGGCGGGCGCCTGTAATCCCAGCTACTCGGGAGGCTGTGGCAGGAGAATGGCGTGAACCCGGGAGGCAGAGCTTGCAATGAGCCGAGATGGCGTGACTCCACTCCAGCCTGGGTGACAGAGTGAGACTCCATCTCAAAAAAAAAAAAAAAAAAAAAAAAAAAAAAAAAATCTATGTGAATTCAAAATGTGGTTCCATTATAATCAGAAGTGTGTATGTACATTTTAGGTATGTAGGTGATGTGGGAGGAATTTTAAATTTTATCTTTGTGAGCTCTAATAGTTCACTTGGCAACTGGCAGTGCAGTCCTCTGACATCATTTTCTCATTGTTGACTAGTTTTATGAAGATGTGGCATTGTTCTAGAGATAAATTGAATAATTACGAATTTAAATAAAGTACTCAGAAATCTGTGTTATAGTTGGCCAAATGTGCAAATAAATATTTTATTTTATTTTTAAATGCAAGAGCTGGTTAAATAGAAACACATAGCTCAGGGTTAGGAAGAGAAACAGTATAGAGTAGGTTTGTATGAAAATAAAAGAACAGAGAAAATAGTGCTCCCCATTGTCTTGAGTGACACAGAATTGGCAGTAATCCAAATACCACAGGAGACAAGATTAATATTAAGTATATCTGTCAACATCCTGTTTGAAAATCTCAGCCAGGATCGGAGATATCTGAAAACATCCAAAGGGGGTTTCGCTTAAGAATGAGTCATAGTCTCCATAGCAGAAAGCCCTAAAATATCAGTATCGGGTGTTAGAAGTCAAGCAGACCTTAGAGATCATCTTGTCCAATCTCATGTTTTACAGATGAGAAAACTGGGGTCCAGACAACCCTCTCTCCACCCAGCTACACTGGCAGGCACCAGGAAGTAATGAACAGTAAATGGATTTGGAACTATATAGAATTAGGACCAGATCCCAGCTCAGTCACTCAGACAAGTCCCTTACTATCTCTGAGCCTCAATTTTCTCAACTTTAATATCAGAATCAAAATAGCTACTTTGCAGAGTGGTTGTGAGATTAGGAGCAATGCACATATAAATCATCTGACACATAGAGAATCAACAAATGCTAGGTCTTCCTGCCCATAGTCCTGTGATTAGTGACAGAACAAGGACACCCACTACAATCCAAGTGTGTTCTCAATATACCTTTAGAGATCCCCAGTCAGTTGACCTCTTCCAAAAAGGTGGTGGGGAGGAGTTATTACACTCTTCTATAAACACGTAGGCCTTTGATAATCTGGAAATATCAAATGAGTCAGTATTTTATAAAATGCCAACTGGAACTTACTAACTTTTCCAGAACATCAACATGACGAAGGATAGTTTAACACAAGGGGCAGAAATCTAATAAACATTTATATATACAGCCCAAGGAACCTTTCTGAACTGAATCTTTCATACTTAAGTATGTGTGGAGATGGGGTGTCAATGTTGCATATATGTATACCAAACCAGGTTTTATAAGTTATACAATGGCTTATTTTTTAAAATTCAGCAATATCGCATTAATTTATCTAACATTTAAGACAGACCTCCTGTATCTAAAATAAAAGTGGAAATTAAAGAAAAAAAATTTCATGCCAAATTAAAACTGACTTAACTTTGGGGGGAAAAAAAAATCCAAAGCTTTAAATATTGAATGAATTATAGCAAAAAGATAAAGGGAAATTGCTTAAGTCTTTATGGTTTGTAAAAGAGTGAGACAAAGCTGAAATGTTTATTTGTTCTAATTACCTATCTCCCTTGCAGGTATATATGACATGGAAATACAGGCCCTACTACTTACAGGATAGACTTAATGACTCATGGGCAATCTGATTGCTTAGATACTTTAGTCCTGTCTAATTTTAACTCATTTGTATAAATGTAGTCATTAGTCGTGACATGTTAAATTTGAATGGACAATGTAAGTTTCCACAGCCAGATTCTACTGAATACCTTCTCAGGATAGTCCCTTTGAAAATGAATGAGAATCTAAATCTATAAAGGAATGCTAAGTAACTAGCTTCTCCAAGTTACTACTTGCACTGTTTCCAGGTACCTAGAGTCACCAGTATGGTAACATAAGATCTAAAGAGCTAAATATGTAAGATTTTAGAACTAGAAAGGTTGTTAACAAGGCCACAAATTCGCCCACAGGTGAAATCCAGCCAAGCAAAGTGTTTTAATTGTTCCTTAAAGTATTTGCTCATGCTATATGTTAGATACGTTGCAATGGTCTCAACCACTTAACAATCAAGAGACTTCACATTAAAAACAAGATTTCCAGCTTCCTTTGAAAAGTTAGATAATCTGGCAACTCTGGGCTAAAATCTTTTTTTTTTTTTTTTCCTTCAAATTTTATTTTGAGTTCAGGGGTACATGTGTAGGATGTGCAGGTTGGTTACATAAGTAAACGTGTGCTGTGGTATTTTGCTGCACAGATCATTCCATCACCTAGGTATTAAGCCCAGCATCCATTAGCTATTCTTCCTGATGGTCTCCCTCCCCCCACCACCTTCTTCTGACAGTGGGCCTGAATTCTTGCATGGCAGTCTTTGGTTAGGGCTGAACAGTGGCCACCCCTTAAATGCAATGAGTTCTCTCCAGTTGCCCCATCTCCCATTACTTCTGATGGGATTACACAGGCTGATCCTGCTTGCTGACATTGCCTTCACAGCTCCTGCTCTAGTCCAAATTCATATTTTACAGAAAAAAAAGAAAAACCAATGCCCAGAGAGATCAAACGATTGAAGCTAGCTCCAGAATCCAGATCTCCTAGCCAACTATACCTTTTCCCATTTCAGAAAGTCTTGAATGAGTGTTTGTTTTAATGAGTATTCCCTAAGAAATGAATAAGCACAAAAGTAAAATCTAGAGCACGATTTACAAGAGATTAAATACTTAGGTAAAAAATAGTAGGTCTGGGTGTGGTAACTCACTCCTCTAATCCCAGCACTTTGGGAGGCCGAGGTGGGTGGATAACTTGAGGCCAAGAGTTCGAGACCACCCTGGCCAACATGGCAAAACCCTGTCTCTACTAAAAATACAAAAATTAGCCGGGCATGGTGGTGCGTGGCTATAGTCCCAGTTACTCAGGAGGCTGAAGTGGGGGTATGACTTGAAGCCTGGGAGGCAGATGCTGCAGTGAGCCGAGATCATGCCACTGCACTCTAGCCTGGGTAGCAGAGCCATACCCTGTCTCAAAACAAAACAAAACAAAAAAAAGTAGTGCCAACTCAGACAAAAATATTACTGATATCAGTTGCTGCTTAGCTTGTTCTTAGAATGTTCTTAGAAGGAAGACTAATTATTAACAGGCAATTGGTTTTGTATAATTTTTTTAAATCTCTAAATTGGCTTTATTTGAATCTTGAATGTTAACATACATAAGAGTCCACTTGGTGGAATTTAAGTCCCTAGGTCCTTTTTGAAGAGATTCTGAATGAGTATGTCTGTGTTGAGATGCAGGAATTTGCATTTTTAAGTGAGTATCACAAGAGATTGATTGCACTTACCCATCAGAGTAATATGTCACTTTCAGGTGGGTGTGGTGGTGCCCTCCTGTAATTCCAACACTTTGAGAGGTCCAGGCAGGAGGATCATTTGATGCCAGGAGTTAGAGACCAGCCAGGGCAACACAGTGAGACCCCTGTCCCTACAAATAATAATAATAATGATGATTAATAATAATTTTTTAAAATTAAAAGTCACTTTCACTTTTTCAATTCTCATCTTAAGCTTCAGACCTTAATCATGGTACTCAGTTCCCCTCCATTCAAAGAATGAAAATTTCCTGCTTGTAGCTCCTGATTCTTTTCATTTTGTTCTTCTTTTTTTGTTGTTTTTTTTTGTTTTTTTACTTGAGATGGAGTTTCGCTCTTGTTGCCCAGGCTGGAGTGCAATGGCATGATCTCGGCTCACCACAACCTCCGGCTCCCAGGTTCAAGCAATTCTCCTGCCTCAGCCTCCTGAGTGGCTGGGGCTACAGGTGTGCATCACCACACCTGGCTAATTGGTTTTGTGTGTGTGTGTGTGTATTTTTAGTAGAGACGGGGTTTCTCCATGTTGGTCAGGCTGGTCTCAAACTCCTGACCTCAGATGATCTGCCCACCTCGGCCTCCCAAAGTGCTGGGATTACAGGCATGAGCCACCACGCCCGGCCCATGAGTCACTGCGCCCAGCTGATTCTTTTCATTTTCTGTGTTTCCTGTTTTGCGGTTTATTAAATAAAAACCCAAAGAAGATATAATGACTGGTATAGTACAAAGGACCAATTCCATAAATGTAATTGCTCAATCAGAATGTTTTTATAATGGTGACTAGGTTACTAGTATAGAGTATCTCCTACAGACTCTACTGACTTTGTTCTTCCTTCTAAATAATGCTTTCTTTGAATTGAAAAATATTTCCTTTATGGAGCAAATGTACCAGAAGTTTTTATAGCTTTAGCTTAAAACTGCAGGTCAGCTTTTGTATTTCTTCTCTAATGTCTCTTTGAAAAAAATAAAAAAAGGTTTTTTCATCTTCTCTGCCTTTTAAATAGACTTTTGGTATAACCAGACAAGCAAAATAAATAGCTACACAGTAGTTTCCTCACATATGACTATTATTTGATTCCATCTAATGAACTAGATATTATATCCTACTTTATATCAAAATCACTTTATTTTACCTAAGGCAATTTTAAAGTGAAAATTTCTATATTCAGCCCCCCAAAAATAAAAATCAACAACAAAAAATCAGTCTCTTATAGGAAAGAGGGATATGCCATAAAGGGATATAATGTCTCTCCACAATTAATTCATATTGAAACGCTGCAAAAGTAGCACCAGATAAAGGGAAAAGAAAGTTCACTGAAGCATGGAGTTGGATTCACAGTAGGATATTTTTGAAGGTGAAAGTTAAGGCTCTCAGGTTCTAAGTGCTTATAACAGAGCAATTCTTGATGTAAAAGCAGGCATATCTAATCAGGCCACTTTTAGAGGAAGAAATAGGACCTCGGAGGATTTTTAATACTATTCAATGGAAAAAAACTTGTGTATATATGGAATAATGCAATTTTAGAAAAAGTGCATACACAGCATTTTGGGGTTTTTTCATTTTTCCTCTTAGGAATTAGCCTTTAGAGAGGATTCTCATTTTTTTTTCTTTTAAAATTTTGCATTAGAATAGGTGTTCTACTGTATGAAAACACTTTTGAAAAAAATCATTTGAGAGTGCGAAAATATTTAAGAACATTTCAACTTCTCATGTAGTTTACTTCAAAAGTAACCTTTATAATATTAGACTGTAAGTTATGCTGCAAAAGTAATTAATTGGCCTGATTCTATTCAGTAAGTAAGACTCTCCCTGGCATCAAATGAGAAGCTTAACATACTGGGCAGTATAACAGTAATCACTGTGAAAGAGCGCACTTTGGCTTTATGATTCACATAGGAACTTAAGAACTGCTTAGCTTAAAAACTTACTGGAGTATATGTAATGGCCTGAAAGAGACCCTAATATGGTCCAATTTTTTTTATTTTTTATTTATTTTTATTTATTATTTTTGAGACAGAGTTTTGCTGTTATTGCCCAGGCTGAAGTGCAATGACGCAATCTCCATTCACTGCAACCTCCACCTCCTGGGTTCAAATGATTCTCGTGCCTCAGTCCCTCAAGTAGCTGGGATTATAGGCGCCCGCCGACACGCACAGCTAATTTTTGTATCTTTAGTAGAGAGGGGATTTCGCCATGTTGGCCAGGCTAGTCTTGAACTCCTGGCCTCAAGTGATCCGCCCACCTCGGCCTCCGAAAGTGCTGGGATTACAAGCGTGAGCCACCGCGCCCGGCCCAAATATCTGTTAATAAAGGAGAGGAGCTGGTTTAGTTCCTTGATTCAGAGTTTCCTATATAATGGAAAGCTTGTTTGTAGGTGCAGTAATTTTTAAAAAGGAAAAAGAAAAACTGAAATCATGCCCTACTTTTAGCAGTGGTCCTGCTTTGCAGGTGTGAGGAGGAGGGAAGAGGAAGGGAGAGGTGGAATACAAGAGAAGGAGCTGAGCATGAACACAGCAGAGCATGCAAAAAGGTTTTTTGACTCCATGAAATGCCGAGATGTGGATAAAGCAGCCTTCCAGGGAGCCCATTTCCATCCCTGCATGGCACCCTCCGTGCTCAGCAGTTGTCCTACAGCGAAGGTGGGGCGAGAGAGGGAGGGAGAAAGACAGAGGTTACTGTGACTGAGATGGTTCAAGGGTAAATACGTAGTAATTCTGTACTTACGACAAAAGTATGGTTTTCTAAGTAACCCCTGTGGCTCTAAGGCACACAGGTCATATCTAATGAGGACAGATTTTCACTGCGAACAAGGGTCCCTAACCTCAGTTTTGCCTTTTCTTTGTCACCTGTTCTGGCACCAGGGCAGTGGTTACAGTGAAAGTGAGTTTCTTTGAGTCAACTAGCTGTTTAGAAAGAAAATACATTTTATGAATGAGGAATGACTCACAGACACCTTTTGAAATTTAGTTTCATATGTTATAGAATGCTGCTAATTTTGAACTCCAGAGCAAAAGTTAGAAATTATGTCTTTATTTCTCTGTTTTGCGTTTTTGGAGGGGTGAAGAGGGGGAGCTTCTTTTCAATAAAGCGAAAGAAATGCTCTAATACAGAGGAGAAAAGAGGACCAAACAGGGACCATTCTCTATGCAGACATTTGTCTGAGGAGAGAAACGTGTTCAAGAAAAGCAGTGGAAAGGTTAAGGGACCATCCAAAGAGAAACCCAAGCCCTGCTCTGAGGCTGTTGACCAAGCTCCTCATCAGCCTGGACAATGCACATGCTGGCAGGAGAGGAAATGTTTGGAGAGTTTCTGGAACAACATGCGGGCTGGCTTAATCGTAAAGCCTCAAGGTTGGCAAGCCAGAGGGCCTGCTCCCGAACTTAAAGAACATAAACACAGCCTCTCAACTGCCACCCATAAAAGCACAACATCATCACACTGCACCAAAAAAAAAAAAAAAAAAGGCAAAGAATTGATTTGATGAGGAAAAAAAACCAAAACAGCTTAAACAGCTGTCCATTCAAACCCAATCACCCAGCAGTGAATCTGCTGATTCTAAACTCATTTGCGGGCTTGTGGAAGCTTCGTGGAGACTCAAACCTGATCTTAATCTTGCAGGACCAGACTCACAATTTTATTGTGTTTTCAAAATCACAGCAGGTTCTCAAAACAAACTGCATGTTTATCTTCAAATATTTACCCAAATACCCTGAATGTACAGTTGTCCCATAGGAATGGCAACGGGCATCACTAGGGGACACAGGTCCTGATTTCTGTGTGGGACCTCAGGTATCCTCTGTGGTTGCCTCAAGTTTGTTTCCCCTGATGCTTAACTAATACCTTCAGATTCCCAAAGAAAACTGCCAAGCTGATTCCAAAAGTCCCTGCCTTCACCAGTGTTTAGCATCATGTGCAGTTTTAACCACCGTCTGTTGGACACATGTTAACACTTACTTTGAATATCTCGTGCTCAGGAGAAAGAGTTCAGAGTGGAAAGAATCAGAAAAGCTAGGATCAAATCCCAGCTTTGCTAATCCTGGTATTTGGGCTATGCCTCAGTTTTCTCATTGCCTTGAGACTGGAATAGCATTACAAAATTTTGTTGAAAAAAAATATGGAAATCCCCAGCCCCACAGGTGCCCCTTCCTTTTCCTGGAAGTGTCTGTTCCTCTTAGACATGCTACACCCTTAAAGCAGGGTAGCCTCCTAAACTCAGATATGCATGGAAAATGGAATTGGATTGAATCTATTATTACAAGAAAGTCAGTAAGGCCAGTGCAGATTCAAGGAGATAGGACGAGATTCCATCTGTTAATGGGATGTGGCAAGTTCACATTCCGGAAAAACATGTGAGATGGGACATACTACTGTGGTCTTTGGAAAATACGATCTGTCATCCGTGGTTTGCCATATAACCCAATTTCGAAGGTCAGAAAGTGAAAATAGCCTGTTGGTGTTTTCTTTGTAATAAATTTCAATTTCTCCTTGGCCAGACACTTAAATGAGACTAGCAGAAATGATTTTTTTATTCAAAAAGACAAAAGAGAAAAGTATATTAAACATTATAAAACATGATCACAAATGCACCTCTAATTAAATTAAATTGACGATGTTCCTGAGCCATGACCTCATGGATAGAGTGGTTTGGCTTCCTAAAGGCCTAGGTAACAAGTAAGGGGGATATGGCAAACTCTCCTATTGAATTAGGTTTCCTTAAAAATTCTTTTTTATTAAAGCAGTACTGGATAAAAGTTGCTATGTTGTATCAGAATCTCTTCGAGTGAAAAATAAATAAATACAGTTGCTGTGTGCCTCGGGTCTTACTAAACAGTCCCTCTTCTGAAGAAAAGACCAATTTGAGAAAAAAATTAACATCTGGGTTCAGAATAAAACTTTTTTTCCCCCTAGAGAACACATAATTTGGTCAAAAAAGTGTTTAAGTCTGTATGAGTTTTTTTTAAGCAGAAATATAAATTAGTCAAAACAGTGGGACATGACTTAAATTATAATCAATTTTATTCCATGTAATACAATTGGGTATCTACTTACAGAAAACAAACAAACAAAAAAAATGAACTCTTTCTTTTTATGAAGTTTGTATGATGAAATTCATTCCACCTTGTTTCACTGAAATATTCTTAAGAAATTAAACTGTTTTGTTAAATCATGACATTGCTAGGTAATATCCTAAAAAATCATTCCTAAATAATAATTATCAATGATTTGCAGTTATTTTGAATAAACCTAGGGTAGAAATAAAGTAAGGATTAGGCAGTTATTACCACACCTCTTTTTCATTTGTATTTTCATTTGTATATATGAGGGGGAGGAGCACCTTGTAAAAACTATATTCACATCCCTGCAGGATTTGACTGGTTTAGAAAAGTAAAAAAATATAGTTTAAAAACAAATAGAGAAATTCAGGGAGCCTCCCATTAGTTTAGATATGAAAAGCAAACATAATTAAAAATAAAAATAATTAAATAATCCCTGAGGGATGGAGAGAAGAGAAGACAGTTATTTTTGTACTTGCTTCAGAGAAAGCATAATGGAAAAGTATGGCATCCAAGATCTTCTCTTCATGCTCCAAACCAGTCAGGCCTTCTTTACCATTCATCTCTTTCCATTCCACACACGTTTGAAGGTTCATCTGTATTTTAAAGGCTTCTGGTCCTCCCTATATTTTAGAGGCTGCTGCTAGTATTATTTTATGCTAGTTTTTACAGTCCAAATACTATTTTGTATTCTGCAACTTTATTTTGTATTCTGCAACTTTAATAAGATCTTTTAAATTTCAGTACTACAGGGATCCCAAATAAATCCCAAATAAATTGTGATGAATAAATTGTGTGTATAAGACAGTAATTGTCGAGGAACACAAATCTTTCTTCTAATAATAATAACCACAGGCCGGACCCGGTGGCTCACACCTGTAATCCCAGCTCTTTGGGAGGCTAAGGCAGGTGGATCATTTGAGGTCAGGAGTTCAAGACTAACCTGGCCAACATGGTGAAATCCTATCTCTACTAAAAAATAAAAAATAGCCAGGCATGGTGGTGTGTGCCTGTAATCCCAGCTACTAGGGAGGCTGAGGCAGGAGAACTGCTTGAACCTGAGAGGGGGAGGTTGCAGTGGGCCGACATCCCACCACTGCACTCCAGCCTGGCCTCGGTGACACAGTGAGACTCCATCTCAAAATAGTAATAATAAAAAAATAAAATAAGAACCATATAATCTAGAGAGAGCATAACAACAGGAAGCTATAAAACAGTTTTTTTTTTTTCCATTCTTGAATCTGGGTCCTAACATTCACAACATGTTTGTTAAAGAAAACAAAACAAAACAAACAAACAAACACAAAACCAAAAAAACTTCCTGCTTTCATTTAGTTTAGGGAATGTTCTTTAACTAACGAACATAAACATTCCTTACTTGATCATCACCCCCGGTTTTCACATACCTCCTATCTGCATGCATTCATGAGACATATCATACTTGGCAGTGAAAGTCAAGAGATGAATCTGATGTTGGACTAGTCTTCAGCCTAGCATTCAACAGCTAGCATGACTATGAAGTGTGAAGTAAATGCCCAGAAGGATTGCTGCCTGCCCTAGCTACAGAAAATTTTCTGGATTCATATGTGTCATAGAGTAACCTCCTGGGCAATTAGCAGTGGTATTTCTATAAACGATGACACCAGTTACTCTGGGCAGGTCAAGCCTGTGAAGTACCCTAGTGCTTCAGCAATGGCTTTGAGAGTGTCGGTCAAAATTCTTAATTGCCTGGAATTGTTCTGGAGCATGTGAGCTTAACTTTATTGTGTCTATCAGTCAACACTCATGTGGTTGCAAGTGTCAGGAACCCAAATTAAACTTGCTTAAACAAAAAAGGGAATGTATAGGCTTTTTTTATTAAAACTCTCAGGCATGGCAAGTTCCAGATGCTCGGAGAAGATTAATGGGAGTCAGGAATCCATCTGTCTCCCAACACTGATTTCCTCTCTAATGGTTCTACTTTCCAGCATACTCTTCCATTGCTGTGAAGAGGCAGACACCAGCAGCTCCACATGTGCACTGTACATGGTTAGTAACCCCAGCGAGATAAGAACTCCTCTTTTAGAACAATCTTGCCTAAGTTCTGTAATTCACTGTTTTGGAGGAGTTTTTGTTTGTTTTGTTTTTGCTTTTGTTTTTTAGATGCAGTTTCACTCTTGCTGCCCAGGCTGGAGTGCAATGGCACAATCTTGGCACACTGCAACCTCCGCCTCCTGGGTTCAAGTGATTCTCCTGTCTCAGCCTCCTGAGTGACTGGGATTACAGGCACCCGCCACCACACCTAGCTGATTTTTGTATTTTTAGTAGAGATGGGGTTTTGTCATGTTGGCCAGGCTGGTCTCAAACTCCTGACCTCAGGTGACTCGCCCTCCTCGGCCTCCCAAAGTGCGGGGATTACAGGGGTCAGTCACCGCGCCCAGTCTTTGAGGAATTTTTTGAAGGAATCATTATGGCTGGATGATGAAAAGCTTTGGATGGGTATGTTTGGTTCATGTGGGCACCAGTGGAGCCTCCAATAAGGTCAACTGCTCCCAAATCATACAGCCTGGGAACAGAAAAGGGGGGATTACCAAACAAAAAATAGCTGTTCATTACAAATACAAATGTCAAAAACTTGGTCTGAAGTCCAATTTTAGGTGCCCAAAACTTGAGCCAATAATTTTTAAAAAGAAATAAAATCCAAAGAAATGAAAGCTTTTATTGAAAACTGTTTTGTGCAAGGTGACAGCCAGTTATTGACATTAAATTTAAATGAGAGTGAATTTCATCATGACAAAAAGTGGCTGTTATGGGTAAAATAATGACCGTCCCCCAAAAGATGTCTTCACCTAAATCCTGGGACCTGTGAATATGTTACTTTACATGGCGAAAGGGACTTTGCAGATGTGGTATGGTTAAGGATCTTGAGATGGGGAAATTATCCAGGTGGGCCCAGTGTAATCACCTGAGTCCTTAAAAGTAGAGAACCTTTCCTGCCTATTATCAGAGAGAGATGTGATAGATTGTGAAGGGCCAGAGAGATGCAGCATTACTGTCGTTGAGGATAGAGAAAGGGAGCCACGAACCAAGAAATACGGACAGCCTCTGGAAAATGGGAAAGGCAAGAAACAGATTCTATCTTAAAGCTTCCAAAAAAGAAGACAGCCTTGCCATTACCTTGATTTCAGCGCAGTGAAACCTGTTTGGACTTCCAACCTCCAGAGCTGTAAGATAATGAAGGCGTGTTGTTTAAGCTGCTGTTTGTGGTCATTTGTTAGAGCAGCAATAATAAAGTAATACACCAGCTATTCCTGCACCTTCATACATTCTGTCGTCTAAATTCTTAGCACGTGGTTTGTACAGACCACTTACAACTGCTCAGACTGAAGAGCCTCATTTTGGCAGAGACTTTTTTTTTTTTTTTTTTTTTTTTTTCCTGAGACTGAGTCTTTCTCTGTTCTTCAGGCTGGAATGAAGTGGCATGATCTCGGCTCACTGCGACCTCCACCTCCTAGGTTCAAGCGATTCTCCTGCCTCAGCCCCTGAGTAGCCAGGATGACTGGCACCCACCACCACACCCGACTAATTTTTGTATTTTTAGTAGAAACAGAGTATCAGTATGTTGGCCAGCCTGGCCTCGAACTCCTGACCTCAGGTGATCTGCCTGCCTCAGCCTCCCAAAGTGCTGGGATTACAGGTTTGAGCCTCTGCATCTGGCCTGGCAGAGACATTTAATGCTCACTGAATACATCCGCATCACCTGCCTTTCCCAGTGTCTGTGTAGTTAGGTAGGGTTGTGTGCTTTTCTCTGATCAGTGGATTGTGAGCTTAGGTAAGAGATGTCACCTTCCGGGCTCAGACAATGAAAAGCCTCTGCGCAACCGTTTGGCTTGTTCTTTTCCCACCTGGGCAAATTGGAAGACTCATGTTGAGGCAGTTAATGCTACTAGATGCAAATATCCTGAATCTCTGGGCTTCTGCTGAAAAGGAGCTGCACGGAGGACCACTGGGAGTACAGCAGATTTTGCATGAGTAAAAAATAAATTTTTATGTCTTAAGCCACTGAAGTTTCCAGATTGATTTGTTTCTGTAGACTAACTTAGTCTATCCTGATGAGTGAGAATAAGGCTATCTCAGGAGACAAAATGTTCAACCTATCAAGTTTAATGTGAAAACTAATTTCTAACTCAGTCTCTCTTATTCTATGAAGTTGCATCTTTAGGCTTCGGATTCCCTCTATGCATAATAAGGAGATATGTACTTTTATATAGCACTTAAAAAAACATTGAATATAATTTAAGTGACTGTTCCCTTTATTTGTGGTGTTTACATCATATGATGATGAATTTTAATTTAGCAAACAAAAAGAAGTTTTGCATTTTATTAAGAAGTAATACTTTTTCTGTCATTGACTGGTAATGCTGATGCAGATACTAAGCTTTCATGTCAAGTTCACAATTTATGTGATGAAAATTGCCCCTTTTCAAAATATTTCACATTTAAGATATTTGACAAGATACTAATAAACTTTAGCAAAATAGCATACTTACAGCTATCAAAAGGTGTGACTGACATGAAAAGTAAACTCACAGCCTATGTTTCTTTTCTAAGAGAATTAGAATGCAAAAAGAAAGTAAGCCAAAAGCATAGTCTGTTTTAAGTAATGGCTTAATATTTTCCATTTAATTATCCAAGGTGAGAATCACAGCTCAAAAAAAAAAAAACCAGAGATTACCCAATTTCAGCCCTTTATTTGATGGATGAGAAAACTGAGAATTGCAGAGATTAACTAATTTATGTCAGGTAGCCAATAGGGAGAGAGATATCATTCCTGAGGGAAAATCTAAGTGCAGGTAGAAAGCAGCGATTTTGTCAAAGGCAAGCTGGATTTACCTGATCAGAAATGAACTTCTCTTTTTTACAACTGTTTTTTGTTCTGATAAAATATATACAACATACAATTCACATTTTGACCATTTTCAAGTGTACAATACAGTGGCATTATACAAATAATGTACATTGTACAAATACAATGTACATTAAGTACATTCACGTTGTTGTGCAACCATCACCGCCACCATCCACCTCCACAACTTTTCCTTCTCTCAAACTGAAACCCTGTGCCCACTGAACAATAAATTCTCTCCCCTACCTGCAGGTAACCACCATTCTTCCTTCTGTCTCTATGAATTTCACTATTCTAGGTACCTCCTACAAGTGGAATCACACAATATTTGTCCTTTTGTATCTGGTTTATTTCACTTAGGAAATGTTAAGGTACATCCATGTTGTAGCATGTATCAGAATTGCATTATTTTAAAGACTGAATAGTTTTCCATTGTATGTATATACCACATTTTGTTTAGCCAATCATCCATCAATGGACATTAGGGTTGTTTCTACCTTTTGGCTGTTGTGAATAATATTGTTATGAGCACAGGTGTACAAAGATTTATTTGAGGCTAGGCACAGTGGCTCATGCCTGTAATCCCAGCACTCTGAGAGGCTGAGGTGGGTGGATCACTTGAGCCCATGAGTTCAAGACCAGCCTGGGCAAAATGGGGAATCTCCGACTCTACAAAATATACAAAAATTAGCCAGGCATGGTGGCACGTGTCTGTGGTCCCAGCTACTTGGGAGGCTGAGGCAGGAGATCACCTGAGCTTGGGAGTTAGAGGCTGTAGTGAGCCATGACCACACCACTGCACTCCAGCCTGGGTGACAGAGTAAGATCCTATCTCCAAAAAACCCCAATAGAAACAAATATCTGTATGAGTTCCTCCTTTCAATTCTTTTGGGTACATAGCTAGAAGAGAAATTTCTAGGTCACATGGTTGTTCTGTTTAATTTTTGAGGAGCTGGCACATCATTTTTCACAGCTGCTGAACTATCTTACATTCTCATCAGCAGTGCACTAGGATTCCAGTTTTCTCTACATGTTTGCTAACAATTGATATTTTGAGGGTTTTTTGTTTTTTGTTTTTTTGTTTGGTTGGGTTTTTTTTGCAATAGCCATCCTAACAGGTGTGAAGTGTTAGTTCATTTTGGTTTCGAAAAAAATCACAACTTTTTACTGCTGAAAAGCTCTGCCACTACCTTTTTTGAATTTGGAAAAAGTTACAAGGAGTCATATCTGTGAACAAAGTCCTACAAACCCACAAGTTAGCCGCAAGTTTAGTCTCTGTAAAGCAGAACAAACAAATAAATAACATAATTCATTTATATAGGGGTATTTTTTTCAAATTTTATGTTTTAAAACAAACTGAAGTATTTTATTTTACCTAACTCAAAATCTCAGATTTGGGTTTTAAAGTCATCTCAAGGTCGGGCACGGTGGCTCACACCTGTAATCCCAGCACTCTGGGAGGCCAAGGCCAGCAGACCACGAGGTCAGGAGATCAAGACCATCCTGGCTAAGATGGTGAAACCCTGTCTCCACTAAAAAATACAAAAATTTAGCCAGGCGTGGTGGTGGGTGCCTGTAGTCCCAGCTACTCGGGAGGCTGAGACAGGAGAATGGTTTGAACTCCAGAGGCGGAGCTTGCAGTGAGCAGAGATTGTGCCACTGCACTTCAGCCTAGGTGACAGAGCAAGACTCCATCTCAATAAATAAATAAATAAATAAATAAAAATAAAGTTATCTCAAGTAATTTACATTTAAAAATTTGCATATTATAATTCTTCAGTTATTGTGACCCAATATTAGTATCAATTATAGTAATTTTAGACACAACAAACTATTCCAATTATTCATTTCCTTTCTCAGCAGAGAGACTAATATAAATAGATGTTAAAGTCTGACATCTATTTCAAAGTTTTGCTTTTAAAATAAATGTTAAAGTCTGACATCTATTTCAAAGTTTTGCTTTATCTTAATCAGCTATTTCAAGTAATTAAGGATTTTTGCCTCGATTTTACTTCAAAAGGGTTTACATTTTCATTATGTCTGTCTATTACCAGTGGCTGAAACTGGTAGAAGTAATGTAGCTCACATAACAAGATTTGTTATTTATCAAAAATTAAGTCACCATCAAAAATCTTTGGTATGCTGGTGACTCTTCTCTCAAAATAAAACCTACAAAAATCTTTAGCTGCTTTGCAAAATTAGTTGAATCCATACGAACTGATAATCCAACTATTTAATTTGATAACCCAGAGCATTCTGCCTATCTAGACCCAATAGAAATGGTGTATAAACTCTGTAGGTCATACTCAGGTTGTAATAAACAAGCAGTGTATTTGTGAAGGAAGGAAGATTATTACCTACTCAGGGTTGGTACTTTCTAAGACTAAAACCACAATTTAATGGTTTGGTATAAACCATTAAAGAAATGCCATCATCGTGCTCACCTGTAGAGGACCCATCTCATCTATATGTCTCGTCTTATACACACACTGACCACACACATCTCACAGCTTGTTCAGCAATGGGACAGTTAACTTCATGCTTTTTTTATTGTTTCCAGATAGATGATTATTTTGGAGGCGGAAGTGCTCAAAACATACTAATAATCCAAACACATTTATTTCCCCTGGTCATATAATTTAACAGCTCTTTGATAAGGGACAAATCAATTTCTCCCTTTAGGAATTTAGAGGTCTGTAGGTTCTTACTCAGAACTAAATGAAATGCAATTACATGAACACAGTTTTTTTAAATCTTCATTTTCAAAGAAGTGTAAAGGGGTATTATTCTACAAGTCATTCTTTTACTTTCTCAAAACACAATAAAAATCTCAAACAAATTAGATTAGAAATAAAGTTTAACATCACTTCTTCCTGCTAAAATATAATCATGTTGGCATCACATGCTCAAGAAAAACTTAAAACTATTATATTTGTTCCTGAGTTGAATTTTTATACTGGTAGAGCACTAATATTTTGAAATATCCTCTGATATAATTTATAAACTTGGTAATTTTATTTTATTTTTATTTCTCCCTCACATTTCCTTTTGTCATTAAGTGTAAACCTTGCGGGAGGCTGAGGGTTACTCCTCAGGGTAGGGAAGAGTAAACACTGCGTAGTACAAAGAATAACTGTTCAACTTTGGCATTCAAATTGAGATTTTAAGCTCTGTAGGGAACTAATAGTTGTGAAAATCAGGCTTTGAAGAGAAAAAATGATTTTCTCAGACTCTCAAAATCATATCTTCATAGGTTGAATTGCACGAAATGTTTAACATTCAACCATTTTTTGACAATGAAATGTAAATTTATTACTGTTCAATTTATAATGTATATCAAGAACGCAAGCTTGGAGAATTGACCCTAGATTACAGCACAGAGAAGAAAGGGAGGTCATGTGATGTGATATAAAGAAAATGCTTACCTTTCTGTTGCTAGAAGGAGGAGCCAAAGAGAGAATAGGGAGAAAGGTCTGTGAAGGCAGACACAAGATCAACTCCTGGGCGAGAGCAGTGGACAGGGAGATACACACCCAGGTGGGTTTGGGGCCAATTTCACTGCCTCACCACACAGAGCCTGAGGACTTTTCAAAACCCTTCACAATACCTTATGTTAACTGGATACAAGTAGGAGCATTTCTGGTTCCAAACTGCAAGGACTGAGTTACCCTAAATGGGCAAGTTTAAGTTCATTTCTTATAGGAGATCAATAAAAAGAAGAAATCAATTAAATTTTGAGGTATTCCATACTAGATTTAGATAAACATGGTCTCATAATGGGTTGCATTTAGAAAGAATGCAAACTTTTTCTATTTTTAACATGTTTGCTACTTTTTAACTGACTACCTAATTTGCAGTCTTTTGTGTCCTTAGTATACAATAGTTCCAATATCAACAGCTGTAAAGTGAGACAATTCATTCATTGTCACATTGCTAGTTAACGGAAAAAAACATCAGAAGCAACATTCATATTTTCTGAGCTTGGTCCAGGGCACTTTCTAATAGTGTTACCTTATTTTTAAGCTGTAGTTATAAAGTGCTAAGACAATGATGCACCGAAGTTTACTGGACTAATGAGAAATTCTTCTTTTTAAAATGTTCTGGTCAAGACAGATGAATAGAAGTGTTCATATCTTGACAGAATGGTTTGTATATATATATATATATTAATTCTTAAGGGAGACCACAATCTCAATTCATCTCTACAATGGCTTTTATTGCCTCTTCTATGAAAAGGAATCAATACAAGGATCAAATTTCCATATTTTCAAAATGTGCTCATTTTAATTTGGCACAGTTCCCTCATTTCCTCTGCGGATGCCGAGAAAAGCACCTGTGTGAAAAAGGCTTATGTTAAACTTAGACAAAACAGGCCAAGGGCCTATAAGAAGACAAAAACAATCAGAATGTGTTGCGAAGAACAGTTGACCTTTCTGAACCTCCAAAGCCTCAGATTTGCATCTTCTGCATGAAGCTAGAGGCTAGACTCTTCCTGTCTTATCATCTGAAAATAATATATGCCTTTATGGCTGTCAAGATGATGAATTTAAAATCCTCTATTTATCAACCTTTAAACAAGATTACTGCTTGGTGAGTCCTTCAAAGCTTTTTGGCATCTTCACTAAATACAAATTGCAAAAGTTCGACACACAAGAATGGGTGGCAGCTCTTTAGACTGGCTTCTTAAGTAAATTAATTAATAGAAAGAATTCACGTCCAGATAAAACCAATGTGGCTGGCTTTCTCAGATTTGTTGGTTAGTGCATCCATCATTACTAGCAAGTGATTGGTGCAATGTAAAAGGAAACTTCCAGCTGTGCTTTAAATGGTTGGGTGTGTAGTTACGGAAATCCATACAACCATAAGCTCCCAGTGTTGAATTAGTAATTGTTCAGAACTGAATAAATATGTAGAAGTGTAAATAACTGAATGTAACACAATTCCCCAAAAAGTCCCATTGTTTCCCCGCTGCAATAAACATGGAGATTTCTTTTCCCATGCAGGAGCCACAGGAAAGGTGGTATTCAGTAGTAAGTAGAGGATCACTGACTCTCCAGATCACAGTATTTCACATGACCCCACATACAGGCTAACAGCAGTGTCCTGCCAAAGTATAACCCATGGGAAATAGGCCTTTGAGGTTGTTTAAAAGTGGCAGACTGTGAGAGAGAAGCATATTTCCTTTCTGGGAGCCTAATTTAGCTGGAAAATGAAGATAGGCTGAATGTGAGTTTCCTGTAGCTTCATGCATTATGTAATTTTATTAGACATAAAAACAAACTTCCTCTGAATGACTGATATTAACCAATTGAGATGTTTACTTTTATGTAAAATGTGACCTTCAAGCTATGTAAACACTATTATCCAATAAGAACACAAAATATTCATAGCTACCTAAAATGCTCATCCTGATCAGTCCAGTTATCAAATCCTGCAATGGAAATTGCTTTCACTAGGCATAAATTTCACTAGGCATGCATTGAGTCCCACAATATGTGTATGTATGTCAACAAATATTTGTGGAACATCCATTGTGGGCCATAGAATTGTTCAAGCCCTGGAGACATGAAGACAGGTAACACAGTATCTCTAACCCCAGGGAATTGTCATGCCAGAGTGGGGAACAGACATGTAGACAGGCAAACACTAAGATTAATGTGGGGTGTTATGATGGCTGAAAAGAAGCTGGGAGCTAAACCTGCTGTTGGTATATAAGTCTGAAATTCTCATGGCTCTGGCGACATTACCAGTTACTTGTAATATTAACGGACAAATCCTGCATCCTTTTCTATGAAGTGATCACAGGAAGCTGAAAAAGCAAGTATTATATTCTTCTCAGCACCATACGTTCATGCACTCTATAATTTAGATATATTTATTGATAGATATAGATATACAAAGAGACCAGTTTTCCTTCTAGGTCCATAAAGGAGTACAGTAAACTTACTAAACAATGTACAGTAAACTTGAAAAAGACAGTGACAGATAATATACAACAATTCTCTTTTGCCTTATACTACTTTTTTTTTTTTTTTTTATACAAACAGGGTGGTTTTACTCTGTCACCCAGGCTGGAATACAGTGGTGTAATCATAGCTCCCTGCAGCCCTGAGCTTCTGGGCTCAAGCCATCCTCCCCCCTCTGTCTCCTCAGCAACTGGGACTACAAGCAGCACACCACCATGCCCAGATAATTGTTTTTGGGTTATTTTAAGTTCTTTACTTATTTATCTTCCACCTCTCACCCTTTTTTTTTTTTGAGACAGAGTTTTGCTCTGTAGCCCAGGCTGGAGTGCAGTGGTGTGATCTCGGCTCACTGGAAGCTCTGCCTCCTGGGTTCAAGTGATTCTCCTGCCTCAGCCTCCCAAGCAGCTGGGACTACAAGCGCACGTCACCATGCCTGTCTAATTTTTTTTTTTTTTGTATTTTTAGTAGAGACGGGGTTTCACTGTATTGACCAGGCTGGTCTCGAACTCCTGTCCTCGTGATCCACCCACCTCAGCCTCCCAAAGTGCTGGGATTACAGGCTTGAGCCACCGCTCCCAGCCCGAAAAAATTTTTTTGTCAGGAAACAAGGAAACAACATCAAGCAGGGAAACGCTACTGACAGTATATTCAGGCTATTTTTCCAGTAGCCTCCCCTTAGAGCACAAATTATGAGTCCTCCTTAACAGAGTACAACAATGGGTTGTATAGCTGTTTTCCTGATCTCTAGTGAGAATAGGTTCCTGGGTTTAGCAAAAAAAAAAAAAAAAAAAAACAAAAACAAAACAAAAAAAAAGCTGTACTTTACACTTTTTTTTTTTTCTGTAATGTTTAGAGGTTATACTAAAGATGTTTAGAACTTATTCTGGGAAGCCAAGGGCTTCTGCATTTGCAGACATCACAGGAGAACACTGAGCCTCTGTGATGGGGGAGGTTTCTCGGCAAGGGAGGCAGCTTCTTATCACAGGTGGATTCCTTGTGGTGATAAGAAGGTGTTCGTTGGAGCTATTATATCCAAGAGACGCAAGATTACCTGGGGAGGAGGAACTCTTCACTCTCTGTTTAGATATTTGAAGCGGTGGGAAATTTCTGCTATAGATTTTCTCTTCCATTCAACTCTCAATGAGTTCCACAATGCTTCTAATGAAACTTCCTATGGCTTGCCGTATGTACCGCAAAACCAGGCTTACACCTAATCATAGAGTAAAACACAGTCAGTTCCACATTGCCCTACCCGTCACGATGTTAATTAGGGTGGGTGACACTGTAGGTGTGTTCTGCACTGGCCCTGAACAACACATGGTACCATCATCAAAAGTCAAACTGTACAAAAGCTTTTCCGCGCCATATTGACAGCTAGCTGTATTGTTCAGCCATAGAGGAAATGTTCTGGTTTATATGTGAACTTTCTAGAGATCGCATGATTCAAGGACAAGACAAATGGTTCTGGGGTCAAGCAGATATGAATTGAAGTCCCAGCTCTGTAATTTTTTGGCTGTGACCTGGGGTAATTCTGCAAAAGCATGTATTATGATGCCTAGTTTACAGACCAAGAAACTAAAGCCCAGAGGAGCTCCAGGAACACAATAAGAAAAGGAAGGTCTAGGAAGGATTCAAATGCAGATGCCACTTTACCATATTTTTCAAAACGTTGTGTCTTCTCCTCCCTGGGCTTTGAATGTTCCACTTGTTCAGATTACCATCTGTGATAAACCTACATTTACCTCTTCATTGTTGGCCACCTTAGTAACTAAGTGGTTCTACATCTTGAGGCCTCATTGACCACCACAGAGAAAGAAAATATCCTGAGTATCCTGGAAAAGGGATTTTTAGGTTCAATTCTACCTAGACTGCTGCTTTTTATTAGAAATGGAAGTGAGATCAGATTTTTAAACCTAGCTGCAATTACTGTGGTTAAAGCTGATGTGGAGGTCAAGTCGATTTGAAAATTTAAAAATATATGAAAAGACATTTAGAATCGTTGGAGATAAAGAGGAAAGAGCCTTAGAAAAATTTTCTCCTGGACATCTCTGGAGATCTTAGGAACAGTTAGCAAGAATAGGTCTTTTAGATTGGGATCTGTTGTCAACTTCCTGAGATAAAACCAGATGAACTGCCTGAAGAAAAGATAGTTCTTCCAACCAGTAGTTCATGCATAATAGTATATGTGCTGGAGTTAATAGGCTTGGCAAGACCCAAACATCCTGATTCCTTGACTTACCCCATGTGGAGGTAGATGGAAAAAGCAATCAAGAACAGGGGTGAAGGAATACAGAGCTATGCCTAACAGTTTGTGTTTGCTTTGACTGGTATTTTATGATATATTTGTATGAATGTGAATAAAAGTGGAGGGGGGTAGAGATTAAAATAATGGGGAGAAGAAGGGCAGAATTATGATAACTTGGTAAATAGTCCAAAACCAAAATAAGTGCTCCTTGGAAATTATAGCAGAGAGAATGAGTAGGAGGAAAGACTGATCTAGTGATAATGAATGTCATGGAGAAAATCAGGCTCACATTTTTTGGATGTGGAGAGCTGATTGGTTCAGGATGTTTGTAATGGAGAAACTCACATTCTCGCTTAATAAATCTTGCCTTGCAGAGCTACATATGAAAATTTCTTCTATACTATCTGCCCTGACTAGTATGTCTATAATGTCTTATCTGAAGCTTGGGGGCCAAATATGTTTCAGAATGTGGACTTTTTAAGATGTGAAAAGTAACCCAGGTATAGTCTAGAACAGTATCCTAGTATCAAATACAATAATATTTACACGAATGTATAAATACTATAAACAGCCTCCCATCCGTTCAGATCAGGTTTTGCTGCCAAATGAATTGAGATTAGGTCAGGTCAGATTTTGCCACCAGATGACCTCTGGAAAAACTTAAATTTTCCAGAGGATTTAAAAAATAGAACTATGAGATTGTGAACCTGTACAAATGGAAACTTTTACTTGACTATTCTACTAAACAAAAAATATCAGTTGATTTACAGGAAGATGGAAGACTTTGATTTGGGGAATGTGCTTGGGAATAGTGTACAGACAATAATAACAGTAGTTAACATTTCTTGAGCAATTACTATGTCATGGCACTATTCTAAGAGCTTAACATGAATTAACCCACTTGAGCCTCTTACAACATTACAAGATACTGTATTGATGTACTGATGGGCCAACTGACACGTGAATAAACTGAGGCACAGAACGTTTACGTAACTCTGCCAAATGCATACAACAATCAATTGGAAGGGCCCAAGTTTGAACATGAATTGATTCCTTTCCTGACTATTAATATAATTTTATGTTCTATAAAAGGAAAATAGGACTTATGTGTCATTCAAATTACATTACTCCTGACAATAGAAAACTAAGGGATATAGCTTACATTTTAAGTTAGTATAATACAGGCATAACTCAGAGATATTGCAGGCTCAGTTCCCGGGAATCAGAATAAAGTGAATATTGAAATAGAGAGTCACACGATATTTTTGGTTTTCCAATACATATAAAAGTTATGTTTACACTATACTGTAGTTGATTAAGTGTGCAACATGTTTAAAAAACAATGAACATACCTTAATTTTAAAATACTTTGTTGCTAAAAAGTGCTAACAATCATCTGAGCCTTCAGCAAGTCCTAATCTTGTTGCCAATAGAGCAACATGTGGCCACAGGCTACATACAGCCCAGGACAGTTCTGAATGTAGCCCAACAAAACTTTGTAAACTTCCTTTTTTTTTTTTTTTTTTTTTTTTGTTGAGACAGAGTCTCACTCTGTCACCCAGGTTGGAGTGCCGTGGCGCAATCTTGGCTCACTGCAGCCTCTGCCTCCCAGGTTCAAGCAATTCTCCTGCCTCAGCCTCCCAAGTAGCTGGGACTACAGGCGTGCACCACCACACCCAGCTAATTTTTTGTATTTTGAGTAGAGACAGGGTTTCACCATGTTGGCCATGTTGGCCAGGATGGTCTTGATCTCCTGACCTCGTGATCCACCTGCCTCGGCCTCCCAAAGTGCTGGGATTACAGGCGTGAGCCACCGCGCCCAGCAGTATTTGGTAAACTTTCTTAAAACATCATGAGATTTCTTTTGTAATTTTTTTTTTTTTTTAGCTCATCAGCTATTGTTAGTGTACTTTATGTGTGGCCCAAGACAATTCTTCCAATGCGGCCTAGGGAGGCCAAAAGATTGGATCCCCCTATGACAGATGGGTCTTACCCGGAGGTTGATGGCTGCTGACTGATATGGGTGGCTGAAGGTTTGGGGGGCCGTGGCAATTTTTTAAACTAAGACAATAAAAAAGTTAGCAGGATTGATTGACTCTTCCTTTCATGAATGTTTTCTCTGTAGCATGTGATGCTGTTTGGTAGCATTTTACTCACAGTAGAAACTTTTTCAAAATTGAAGTCGGTCCTCTCAGACCCTGCTGCTGATTTACCAACTAAGCTTATGGAACATTCTAAATCCTTTGTTGTTATTTCAACAAGGTTCACAGCATTTTCACCAGGAATAGATTCTATTTCAATAAAACACTTTCCATCTGCGAGCAACTCCTCATCCATTGAGGTTTTATCATGAGATTGCATGATACATATCTTTAGTCTCCATTTCTAATTCTAATTCTCTTGTTATTTCCACCATTTCTGTAGTTATCTTCTCCACTGAAGTCTTGAACCCCTCAAAGACATTCATGAGGGTTGGAATCAACTTCCTCCATACTCTTGTTAATATTGATAATTTGACTTCATCCCACAAATCACAAAGGTTCTTTATGACATCTGGAATGGGGAATTCTTTCCAGCAGGTTTTCAATTTACTTTACCCAGATCTATCAGAAGAATCACTATGTATGGAAGCTATAACCTTACAAAATGTATTTCTTAAATAATAAGACTTAAAAGTCAAAATTACTCCTTGAGCCACAGACTGCAGAAGAGATGTTATGTTAGCAGGTGTGAAAACAACATTAATCTCCTTGTACATCTCTATCAAAATTTTTGGGTGACCAGGTACATTGTCGATGAGCAATAATATTTTGAAAATAATATTTTTCTCTGAGTGGAGATCCCAGTAGTAAGTTTGAAACATTCAGTAAGCCATGCTATAATCTGATGTGCTGTTATTCAGGCTTTGTTGTTCCATTTATAGAGCACAGGCAGAGTAGATTTAGCATCTCTTAAGGACGCTAGGATTTTGGAATGGTAAACGCACATTGGCTTTAACTTAACGTTATCAGCTGTATTAGCTCCTAACAAGAGTCATCCTGCCCTTTGAAGCCAGGCATTTATTTCTCCTCTCTAGCTATGAAAGTCCTAGATGGCATCTTCTTCCAATAGAAGGCTGTTTTGGTGCCATTGAAAATCTGTTGTTTAGTGTAGCCACCTTCATTAGTTATCTTAGCTAGATCTTCTGGATAACTTGCTACAGCTTCTACATCGATACTTCCTGTTTCAGTTTGCACTTTGTGTTATGGAAACAGCTTCTTTCTTTAATCCTCATGAACCAACCTCTGCTAGCTTCCAGCTTTTCTACTGCAGCTTCCTTACCTCTCTCAGCCTTCGTTGAATTGAAGAGTGTCAGAGTTTTGCTCTGATTTGCCTTTGGCTTAAAGGGATGTTGTGGCTGGTTTGTACTCCTATCCAGACACTGAAACTTTCTCCATATCAGCAGTAAGGCTGTTTTCTTTTCTTATCATTTATGTTTTCACTGAATAGCACTTTCATTTCCCTTCAAGAACTTTTCTTTGCATTCACAACTTGGCTAAACAGGGCAAGAGGCCTAAACTTTGGCCTAGCTTGGCTTTCAGCATGCCTTCCTCACTAAGCTTAATCCTTTCTAGCTTTTGATTTAAAGCGAAACACGTGTAATTCTTCCTTTTACTTGAACACTTAAAAGCCATTAAGGGTCATTAAATAGCCTGATTTTAATATTGCTGTGTCTCAGGAAATAGACAGCCTAGAGGAGAAGGAGAAAGATGGGGAAATGGTCAGTCAGCGGAGCTGACTATTTATAGACCCACATACTATTTATAGATTAAGTTTCCTGTCTTATATGGGTGCAGTTCATGGCACCCCAAAACAATGACAACGGTAACATCAAAGATTATCAATTGCAAAACACCACAAAAGATACAATAATAATGAAAGAGTTTGAAACATTATGAGAATTACCTAAATGTGACATAGAGATGCAAAGTGAGCACATGCTGTTGAAAAAATGGCACTAAAACCGGGCATGGTGGCTCACACCTGTAATCCCAGCACTTTGGGAGGCTTAGGTGGGTAGGTCACTTGAGCCTGGGAGTTGGAAACTAGCCTGGGCAATATAGTGAGACCTCGTCTTTACAAAATACAATTAGTTAGGTGTGGCGATGGGCACCTGTAGTCCCAGTATTCGGGAGGCTGAGGTGGGAGGATCACCTGAGTCCAGGAGGTCTAGGCTGCCGTGAACTGAGATCGCTCCACTGCATTCCATTTGGGGCGACAGAGCAAGACCCTGTCTCAAAAGCAAAAACCAAAACAAAACAAACTCAATGGCATTGGTACACTTACCTAGTGCCGGGTTGCCAGACACCTTCAATTTGTAAAAAATTAAAAAGAAAAAAAATGCAATATCTACAAATTGCAATAAAGTGAAGCCCGATTAAATGAGATATGTCCCTACCTTTCAAGGTGCTTGCTTTTATCATGGAGTGTCCTTTTTTATTTGAGAACAGCTGAAGTTTTGTATCTTGAAACTGAGTAAATTAACAGATTATTGACACAAACCATGTTAGCATGAGCAACATAAAAAGAATCAAGCATTTGCATTTCTCCTTGAGAGTAGGCACTGGTTTTTAGTCATTGTTTTATCCCTAAGGCCTAACTTAGAGGCTTGTATATACTACACTCTCTGTGGGATGAATGAATATGTCCCAACCTCAAAAAAGTCCCACAATGAAGGAGTCCCATTCAAAAATGCTACTTTGCATTACTCCATTTATGCTTTCCTCTTGGTTGATGTTAATCCATTAGTTTTTAGTAAATCAAACTTTTATATTGGTTTATATTTATATAAAAGTGTAGCATTGATGAGGAGGGGGTAGTTAACCGCTTTGCATTTAGCTGAATGTATTATTTTAGCTGGTCCCTCCCGACTCCTAGTCATGCTTATATGTGTGTGTGTGTATATGTGTTTGTGTATGTGTGTGTGTCTCTGTGTATATATGTGTAAGTGCATGTGTGTGTATATGTATGTATATATATGTGTGTGTACATGTGCATGCATATGTGTATATGTGTGTATATGTTTGTGTATATGTGTATATGTGTGTTTCTGTGTGTATATATGTGTATATGTGTGTATGTCTGTGTATATGTGTGTGTGCTTGTGTGTATATGTGTGTATGTGTATATGTGTGTATATGTGTGTATGTGTATATGTGTGTATATGTGTGTGTATGTGTGTGTGTATATATTGTGCATGTGTATGTGTGTGTGTGTATCTATGAACATGTAATATGTAACATCTCCAGATTAGATCAGGCCTTATTCCAGCAGCTCTTGGAAAATGATGCAGCTTATCCAGTTTGACTGCTCTGGATACCTGACTGCCAGAGTCAGGTGCTTTCACCTGGTTCCCATGACTATCTCTGACAATATCTGAAGAGTTCTTTGACTCAGAACCTTGTCGAGATGATTAAGGTGAGAATCCCTGAAACCATATCACAGGACGAACTACATAGAATTTTTTTAAGTTACCTTGAACAAAATATGAACTTATAGTATTAATGTCCAATATTTAGTCATTCAGAAATTTGCGGATAAGAAAAAAATCTTCCAGAACGCATCCATATTTTGCACCACTGCCATGGATCCACGGCTCCCGGCTTATCCTGTTCTGTCTCAGTTTCAGACCGTAAATGGTAGAGTCACTCTCTTGTCTCAGTGCTTCGGTACTCAAAGCAGATTCTCAGTATCTCTATCTGCAGTTGTGCAAAAGGCTTTCCTCAGAGCACAGCATCATTCTCACAGAGCTTCTACAGTTAACTGGACTTTGCTACTCCATAGGAAAGTGCTGAGACTTCAGAGTGTTACTCTTTTCCAAAGCTTCCTCTCCAAAATGACTAGATGACTGCTCCTTCCTGTAGCTTTTCCTCTGCTATTCTATCTTACAAGATAATCACTTGCCATCTCTCTCCGCATCCCTCTGTCCCTCTATCAGCTCTCTACTACAGTGGATAGATGCACTATTTTGACAGAGAATGCCAGTTTCAGGTAGGGTAAGACCAGGTAAAGGATTGCCCATTGGCTAGCAGCCACTCACTCTCTGTTACTTTCTGTGGCACATCCTTATACTTCCTCTCTGGTTATTCTTGGATCCTACAGACATATGTCTATACATGCAGAAATACACACACCTGCACTCCTATACCATCCTTGTGGAGAGAGGAGAATTTGATAATTTAAGATGTCCTATTTGCTTTTCACACATTTCTTACACCAGTTGTTAATATAAAACCATTTTATAAATAGTTTTTTTCAGTTTTAATTAAAACCTTAACTTGCCAACATTCTTATTTTACCCATTTGAGAGATTTGCGCTCATACACAAATACTTAATTCTGTGATTTATCACCAATGGATAAATCACAGAATTTTTCTGAAAATATAAACCCCAGAATTTATATTTTGCTGATATATCATCATTAATGATGATGATTATCATTATCATCATCAATTATCATAATTTCTGGGAAGCTAAAAAAACTAAAGAGTTTTTTTTTTTTTGAGATGGTGTTTTTGCTCTGTTGCCAAGGCTGGAGTGTAATGGCACGATCTCGACTCACTGCAACCTCCACCTCCTGGATTCAACCAATTCTCCCGCAAACTCAAATCCTGAATGCCTGCGATTACAGGTGCTTGCCACCACACCCAGCTAATTTTTGTAGTTTTAGCAGAGATGAGGTTTCACTATGTTGGCCAGGCTGGTCTCGGACTCTTGACCTCAGGTGATCCACCCGTCTTGGCCTCCCAAAGTGCTAGGATTACAGGCATGAGCCACCATGCCTGGCTGCTAAAGAAGTATTAATGAGTTATTTTTGCTCACATTTGGTCCTTTTTCTCTGTAAGAAAGAACTGGCGACTGGGCTTGGTGGCTCATGCCTGTAATCCTAGCACTTTGGGAGGCTGAGGTGGGAGGATCACTTGAGCCCAGGAGTTTAAGGTCAGCCTGGTCAACAGGGTGAAACCTGATTTCTCCAAAAAGACAAAAACTAGCCAGGCATCGTGGTGTGCACCTGTAGTCCCAGCTACCTGGGAGGCTGAGGAAAGTGAGGCTGCAGTGAGTCGTGCTCATACCACTACACTCCAGCTTGGGCAGCAGAGTGAGACTCTGTCGGAAAGGAAAGGAGAAAGGAGAAAGGAGTAAAAGGGAAAAGAAAGGAAAGGAAAGGAAAAGGAAAAAGGAGAAAAAAGGAAAGAAAAAGAAAGGAAAGGAAAGGAGAAAAGAGGAAGGAAAAGGAAAGGAAAGGATAAAAGAAAAGAAGGAAGGAAAGAAAGAAAGAAAGAAAGAAAGAAAGAAAGAAAGAAAGAAAGAAAGAAAGAAAGAAAGAAAGAAAGGAAGGAAGGAAGGAAGGAAGGAAGGAGAGAGAGAGAGAGAGAGAGAAAGAAAGAAAGAAAGAAAGAAAGAAAGAAAGAAAGAAAGAAAGAAAGAAAGAAAGAAAGAAGGAAAGAAAGAAAGAGTAGGGGAGGAAGAAAGGGAAGGAAGAGAAAGAAGGAAGAGTAGGAAGGGAAGGAAGGAAAAGGAAGGAAAGGAAAAAAGAACTGACAAGGTAGTTAAGTAGTTTGGGGGTCATGATGACATTAGTATACTAGATAAACTTCACTCCAACCCATTCACCTACTAAAGAAGACACTATAATCACCATCATTGCCTCCAATTTAACTCAACAAGAATTTAGCACTTACCTTGTACCCACTATCTGACAACATAGATGGAGAGTGAGTTCTTATACAAGGCATAAGAAGCTTAAATGTCAACATGTGCATTAACAACACAAGGCATTAAGTATTAAAATAGTCTAGAATAAATGCTCAGAAGTCCAAAATCCCTAATACAATCATAGAATTGTAGAGTCAGGGAAGTATTTCATTAATTTATGGATTAACATTTTTCTTTTATAAATGAAGAGACTAACAGACAAGGAGGGGCTGATTTGTCCAAGGTTTCAGGAAATTACTGTAGTGGCCATCCATATGAGTGTAGGCCCTGAACCTCCTCTTGCTTCTTTTGGGAGCTGCCTTCTCTCTCCTTACTGGGTTGTGTAATTCATTCCCTGCCTCTCGGATGGTATTCACTTGCCAGAGAGTGTATCTTAGAACATATAAATAATTTTTTAAACTTTGTGATGTATGTGGTAGCCACGCTGGAAATGCTGACACTACTGTCATTAAACATAGCTGTGCACTAAAAAGTACATGCTACTAAAAATATTTCTTCTTATTTATGTTGATATTGATGATGAAGAGACTTTTAGTCTCTTCAGATGATAAATATGAAAGCCAATTTGGATCTCAACGAATTGGATTCTGTGTTAGTTCTCTAGCCAAATAATAATTGATTAAACTTCCTCAATATCAACATGTTACAATTAATAACTTCTTAATGTTCGTCAAAATCAATAAATTGCATGTGAAACAACCAGCTTCTTATTCTGCTTAGAATTTTGATACAGTTGTGACTTTCCCTAGATTTTTCCATAAGTTTGATTTTTATGATTTGCTTTATTTTAAGCTATCTTCTAGATAACATTATTCAGTTTATTAAAACTCTTACTAAGAAAATGACAACAAAATGAGACTTGTAATAATGGGGAGGGGCCTTTGTTTATTATTTATTTATTTATGCATTATTACATTCACTCGTATTCCTGATTTCCTTTAATTTCTGTTATAAATCACATTGCTTAAGTACATGGCAACGCTGAAAGTTTAAACATGGTCAGGTGCGGTGGCTCATGCCTATAATCCCAGCACTTCGGGAGGCCAAGGCAGGCAGATCTCTTGAGCCAAGAGTTCAGAATCAGCCTAGGCAACATGGCAAAACCCCCTCTCTACATAAAAGTACAAAAAGTTAGCCTGGTGTGGCGGCACATGCTTGTAGTCCCAGCTACCCAGGAGGCTGAAGTAGGAGGATCACCTGAGCCCAGGAGGTAGAGGCTGAAGTGAGCTGGGATCACACATCACACTATTGCACTCTAGCGTGGGCAATAGGGTGAAACCCTGTCTTAAACAAACAAACAGACAAACAAAGCAAGGAGGAAAGAAAGCTTAAACATCAATTACATAGTTCACTCACTTATTCAGAGATGAACCTTGTCATCTAAATGAGCCAATGGGATGTCGGGAGTCTTTGTTGAAGTTAGCGGGAAAGACAAGCTGCCTGTTTTTCTGTAGTAAATAAATACAGGTAGAAACGTTCTTTGACACTAGACAGAAAAGAGAAGAATTCTCTCTAGAATATAATGGCAGCCATCTGAGTACCAGAATAGTATCAGACTTAGGAAGAAGCTGGCACTGTAAAGGGAGAGCAAAGAGACCAAAAGAAGCCACATTTTCAGTCACATTATTGAGGCCACTAGATCAAGACTTGCCTGAAGCTATCTCTGAATCCAATACATTCTCTTTATTAGTTAAGCCAGTTGGAGTTGGGCTTTCAGGTTGTTGAACAAAAACAGTACTGAATCATACACTATTATTGACATTTGGTATAAAGAAAAGTTTTGCTCACTGTGGCAGACCCTATTAGTCACCTACATAAAAATAACTCTTCTTCCTTGCCAACGGAACTCCAATTTTATTCATAGTTCATTCATACAATATTTTAGGGGTCCTCCCCCACCCACTTCAGAATGCTAATTTTCGTTAGTCTTAACCAATCATAGTGATGATTTTTTTTTCTTTGTCAAGGGCTGCTTTAGGAATATGATAGACATACACACACAAAAATATGAGGTAAATTCTGTTGCAAGCATCACGGAAGTTTTCCTAACTTTTAAAAAGATGAGACAAGACAGGACTTTCTCTTCCAACTTTCAGACAATGCCTTGTGAAGAATGTAACCACCTTGCAAATAGAAAGGAGAAACAAAAGAACCCCAGAGAAGCCAACCTGGCTCCCCAGAGCTACCAAATGAGCTAAGCCTGGAATTCCCCCAGGTTTCACCTTAGGTACAATAACAAACTTCCCATTGTATAAGTTGCTGATAGTCACATATCCTGTTATTTGGAGCTAAATCACTCTGACCAATATATTCACAGACAATATTGATTCTTTGAGGCTAACCTCAAGTAAAATATTACGTTACTTAATTGATTAAAGCTAATCTGAGTCCTAAAGAGGAAACAAGTACTTTCACTGTTTTTGGCACACTTTGTCATTTGATGGTTTGATTTAAGTGGTTTGAAGAACTGAGGTGACCAATGAATACATAATGCAGATTAAATTTAAATAATTTCTATATCTTAAGCCTGAGATGAAATAGAAAATTGGCCTGCTGAAAATGAATGTGTGCCCTAAGCCTTTGTTTATCCAGGTGGTTAGAACCAGAAAACCCTGGGAGGGTCATCTGGGGAAGCAGCCAGAACAAATGCCCACAAGTCTTAATGGTAACCGTGCTGCCAGTTCCTAAGATTCTTAGCATTTGCTAGATCAGAAATTAATAATAGATGGAAACAAAAAAGAATGAGACACCTGGCTTGTTGCTTTATCTTTTAAAGCCAGGAATATTCCATAAACAATTGAGAAGTGCTTAGCATATGACCCCCATGGGGATGTTGTGATCCCAGATCAGCAGGAGATGCTAGTGGGACAAGACTCCCATGACTTATATATTTACCTGATGGTAGAGGCAGGATGGAGTGATGTGGTTGAAAAGTTGCCTGCATGTTTCAGACCTATCTGAACAATGGATAGGTGCTCCTATCTATACAAAGATTCTGGTGGTATCATTCGTAATACTAGCAATAAGAGGCAAATATTTACTCGGCTTTGGTGTAATTGCTGAACAAGTTCTTAGTAAAATGACATGGATAGGTGCTCTGTAAATGTTTATCTTTCCCCCACTTTCCTTTTATCCCCCTCTTTCCTCTTATCTCACAAGTACAGGGGAGGAAGCTATGGGAAAAAAAAAATCATAGCCATGGAAGTTTTTGACATCTCTAAAAATTATATTATTTTTCTATTATTAATGTACAACACATCTCAAATACATACAACAAAACTTATATACAACAACACAAGCATTTTGCTGAGTATTCCATCCATCCTCTAGACAAGTTTTTATGCCTCTCTAAAGTGCCTTGGATTTGAGTCTAACCTGAAAATAGCTCTGTTACCATTAGCTTTAACAATGTTCTCAAGGAATATAACTTACCTCATAAAGTACATAACTATTGAAAAAAAACCTATGAAAATTAATATTTATAGTAGAATATCAGAAGATTTCCTTAACTAAAAAAAGCTTGTTTGAGTCCCCTCTTGGAGAATTTCTCTATAACTTTGGAATTATCTTTTGTAATTTCAAGATGAAATTGAATCCTGATATGAAAAAAGTAAAATCAAGCTGATAAAATTGGAATGGCATTCCACAAGGAGGAGGAATTGAAAGAAGAGTATTCCACAAGCTGTCCTCAAGAACAGGGCATTTTTATGCTGCCAAGTTAGCTTAGCAGAGACATCCGTGTCCCCCAGCCCAGCCTTGAGTCAATTTCTTACTGTTGTTTCATTACAGTAAAATTTAAACTAAAAGCAAGTAGCGCAAAGTAAAAGTGAAAGAAAGTTGATAAAAATAAAGTTAGATTTGATTGTTCATATTGAAGAAGATTGATAAGCAGTCATTGCTTTTGTCAGTTCTTCCTCTCAAGTGTGCAAGGGCCCTCCCAGTTTGACATTAGTTTTAAGCACTTCAACTCTGCTATTGCTTCTCGTTCGCTTAAACCACTTTCATGGCTCTCCCCCCAAAACCTATTTTTCCCTTGGTATCTTCTGAACTGAACCCTGTAGATTCCAACAATAAATGTCCAAGTGCTCAGGCGTGCCACTACAAAGCCCATTTGTATTATCTTACTACAAGAAAAACTTCAGCCAAATGAAATTAAAAGGTGTTTAATTGAGCAATGAATGATTCACGAATCGGGCAGCCCCCAGAATCACAGCAGATTCAGAGTCTCCAGTGCAGCCACGTGGTGGAAGATTTATAGACAAAAAAAGGGAAATGGGGCATACAGAAATTTTAAGTGAGGTACAGAACAGCAGGATTGGTTACAGCTCCGCCTTTGCCTTATTTGAACACAATTTGAACACTCGGCAATGCATGAGTGGTTGAAGTACTGCCGCTGCAATTGGCCAAGACTCAGCTATCATTACAGGTGCATACTCCTGAGTTAGATTTTCAATTTTTGTCTACCTATTAAGCTAGGTTGCAGTTTGTCCTCAAGGACTCAAATGTAGAAGTATGGAGTCCTCAGGCCACATTTAGTTGCTTTAACAATCTGATAAGTGACTCCTCATCAGCTTGTTACTTCCTTGTGGCTATTATATCTCTTAAAGTGACTTAAACTGATGAGGAAACATGGGGTTTGGACATGTCCTTGATAAACTAGTACTGCACAGAGATTGAGAACATACTCTGTGAAAGAGAATTATAAGGATGCGGAGGTGAAGGAAGTTGCAGGAGCATGTTGCATGACCTAATAGGGGTGGGGATAATTAGACAAAGTTAAAAGGTATTTAGAAGTTTAAATCAACAGAACTTTGTGAAAAGACAGATGAAGAGCATGGAGAAACTGGGTAAGAGATAAACTTCAGAGGTTAGATAATGAGTTCAGTTTTTGACATGTTATATCTGAGGTGCTTATAAGATATCTCAGTAGGAGTTTAGAGTCTAGAGCTCAGGTCTGACCTAGAGTTGTAAATTTGGCATTATTCATACCAATAGATTGCAACCAAGACCACGGGGGGCAATGAAATGACCTATAGAGAGGGAGAAGAAAGTTTAAGACGAGGAGTTCAAGAATCTCCATGCAGTCATTTCTCTGAGGAAAAGCTCACAGGGGACCAAAGGAGTAGGCAGGAAGTTTGGAGAAAAAGAGTGTCCCGTTACCAAAATGAAGGAAAGAGTGCTCTGTGGAAGACTGTCAACAGGGCAAGTGTTTAGAGGTCAAGTAGGTGAACTTGAAGTAAATCCATTGGATTTGGTGACCTTGGTAACCTCAGTAAGGCCAAGTTTAGTAAGGCCCTTTTGAAAACAAAAATTAGATTGTAATAGGTTGACATAAGAAAAATACAGCAGTCCCCTTTTATGCATGGTTTTGCTTTCTTCAGTCTCAGTTATGTGAAGTAAACCATGGTCTGAAAATAGGTGAGTATAGTACAATAAGATATTGAGAGAGAGAGAGATCATGTTCACATAACTTTTATTATAGTATTTTGTTATAATTGTTCTATTTTACTATTAGTTATTTTTGTTAATCTTTTATTGTGCCTAATTTATAAATTAAACTTTATCAGAGGTATGTGTGTACAGGAAGAAAACACAGTATATATGAAGTTTGGTACTATCTGTGGTTTCAGGCATCCATGGGGGGTCTTGGAACTATCCCCCAAGAATGAGTAGGGACTACTGTAGAGGAAAGGGGAACAGCACAGACAACTCATCCAAGAGGTTTGACTGTGAAGGGGAGAGGAGTGACAGAGTAATAGCTGAAAAGGCATTAAATAGCCTAAGAATTTGATTTTCTGTTTAAAATGGTAGCAATTAAATGTTTAAATGCTTATGGCTTGGAGCCAGTAGAAAGATTAACATTTACAAAGAAGAGGGAACTATAATGGTTTAAGATTCCAGAGGAGGCAGGAGGGTCTGTAATCCAGATCTCTCTGGATGTCTGGAAACCCTCAGTTGCCCTTAGTTGAAATCGAAGTCCACTGGCGACAATGCACTAAATGAGATTTCTGGCTCTCCTATAATGGGTAGATTTTCTTCATTATTCAGATGTTCTTTGTTTTTTCCCTTCTCTATTCATTTCCTGTTGCTACTATGACAAATTATAGTATAATAGCTTAGTAGCTTAAAATGACACAAATTTTTGATCTTATAGTTCTTTTTTTTTTTTTTTTTTTTTTGAAACAGAGTCTCACTCTGAGTGAAGTGGCGCAAACTTGGCTCACTGCAGCCTCCGCCTCCTAGATTCAAGTGGTTCTCCTGCCTCAGTCTCCTGAGTGCCTGGGATTATAGGCACTCACCACTACGCCTGGATAATTTCTGTATCTTTAGTAGAGATGGGGTTTCACCATGTTGGTCAGGCTGGTCTCAAACTCAGGTGATCTATCTGCCTCATCGTCCCAAAGTGCTGGGATTACAGGCATGAGCCACCACATCTGGCTGGTGATCTTTCATAGTTCTTATAGATGGAGGTCAAAAGTCCAACAGGTGTCAGCTGACTAAAATCAAGGCGTCAACAACATTGTGTTCTTTTTATAAGTTCTGGGGGAACATATCTTTCTTTGCCTTTTCCATCTTCTTTAGGCCACTTACATTCCTTGGCTTGTAGCCCCTGTCTCTATCTTGAGAGCCAGCATTGTGACATTTTCAGATATTTTTCTCTGACTCTGACCCCCTACTTCCCTTTTATCATCTTTGTGATTACATTGGGTCCACCCAGATAATACAAGACTATCTTCCCATCTCAAAATTCTTAATCACATCTGCAAAGTCTCTTTGGTCATATAAAGCAACATATTCAAAGGTTTTGAGGATATCTTTGGGGGGTATCATTCTGGACATCTTTGTGAACAGGCAGTCATTCTGCCTACCACACTTCCCTATTTCTAAAGTACTCTTCCAAGTTTGCTGAGAATTATGGATGGAGCTTCCTCTGCTCTGTGGTTTACAAAAGTGAAAATCTCAATAACAAATTTCAGCTATGTCATTCTTAAGTGATAGAGTGACCACCACTCAGAGAATATGTTCTGAGAATTATGTGATGATCCCACTTGGCTGGTACTAGTAGCAATTGATTTCATCATTTTTAGTATTCAGGACAAAATAAATGAACAACAAAAATAAGTTCTGTGCGAACCTGCCGCTGCTGTAGTATCTTTTGCAGTTTATTATGTCTTATGCACACATTTTTAAGCTCCGCCCAAAAGACACTGACTTCAGGCATTCCTTATTTCATAAGGAGGTATCCTGAACTAACCCTTGCGCACCACCAGGAAGAAAAACTTGAAAAAGTCCCACATTTGACACTAGTGCAACATGCAGTCCAAAAGATGTAAAATGGCTGGGCGTGGTAGCTCACACCTGTAATCTAGCACTTTAGGAGGCCAAGGCAGGCAAATCACTTGAGGTCAGGAGTTCAAGACCAGCCTGACCAACATGGTGAAACTCCATCTCTACTAAAAATACAAAATTAGCCAGGCATGGTGGCACGTGCCTATAATCCCAGCTATTCTGGAGGCTGATGCAAGAGAATCACTTGATCCTGGCAGGCGGAGGTTACAGTGAGCCGAGATTGTGCCACTGCACTCCAGCCTGGGTGACAGAATGAGACTCTGTCTCAAACTAAACTAAACTAAACTAAACTAAACTAAACTAAAATAAACTAAACGAAAATAAAAAGATGTAAAATCATCTTTACTTTTGTACCTTCAATTGACTTTGAGTCCAAACTGATTCATTTTCAGATAAACGTAGAAGCAGTGCTTCATCTATTGTCTTCTGTCTTTCTTCCTTTCATTCAATCTCATGGTCTCTCCCTCCTGGAATTTCCTGACCTCCCACCAGGGTCCATTTTTACCTTGTGGTTTCTGGCCAGTCTGCCAGTCACTGCATTCCATCCATTATTCTCTTCAAAGAAACCAGAGTTATAGGAGGAGACTTGAGGTCCTGCTCATAGGAGGAAGTAAGAGAAATTCCAGAAACCCTTTCTTCTGCTCAGATTGACTTCCTCTTGGCAGACCTCAGGTACATGGTTATGCTAACAGTCTTCTCAACCTTACCAAGAACCCCTTCTGTAAAATATTCTGATGTGACCTGAGACCCTGCAGTGGGTGGGAAGGAACCCTGCCCCAGAAAGGAACTGATGAGCTAAGCAAGTTAGCCTAGGGTGTCCTACCCTCAAACCTAACGGAACACTTTGCCCTACTGGTGAGTAGACAGAAGATGGGATACACACTGCACCCTGCCCGCCGGACAATGTTTGGCCACTGGGGCCTACCCCCACCTCCCACAAGCCTACATTCATTTTGCGGCGTCATCTTTATGACATCATCACTTGCTTTTCCACACAAACGACCAACACCTAGCCACCCTTACCTGTGCTAGCAAAGAGCACACATCTTTCTGTGATACTGTTCTTATCAGTCTTCTTGGACATATGCGCTGACTCCAGCAATCTCCAGGAATAAGGGCCTGGATTCAGATTCTCAGGATGAGGGGATTCACCTCCTCCCTGCATGGTGGTGGTAACTGTTAAACTTCTATGGAAGCTGGGGAGTCACTGTGCTTCCACCCCAAATTCCAATGTCTTCCTCTCCCTCTGGCTCACCCTTCTTTTCCATCCACTACCCATAGGAAGGAAAAGAGAGTCTAAGGAAATAGGTCTGTTCATCCACTGAAACAGAAATGGAAGCAAAAACAGAAACAAACCCCTGACCACTCCGTTTTTTCTGTATGTTCTGGAGATAATTTAGCCAAATTGGAACTGGCAAGATATTGTTGGGATGTAAGCTAATTAAAGCAGGGGGCTGGGTTGCAAGGACCATGGATGCATTCAATCAGCTAGTAACATTTAAAGGCAGAGCTTTGTCAAGTAGCCAGCACAATAGATGTGCTCTCCCTCCTCCAGCTGTGCATATTGCAGCCTTGTCAAGAATAGGCTTGCCTGGTGATTTCTGGCCCACCTGTTAGGATGTACCAAATCTTGGTTCACCATAAATCTTGCAGGTCAGCAGAAATTCACTTGTAGAAACCTGGCTGATCATCAGACTTTCTTGGGAAGCTCTGTAAAAATATAGATTCCCAGGCACCCACCTAGATTTGCTCAAGCAGAATTTCAAGGATGAGATCTTGGATTCTCCATATTAACAGGTATTTCCCAGTGCCAGCCTTGGGGTACCATTTTTACATCTTATAGAAATGTAAATCCCAGATTGGGAAGACATCTGGGGGATCAATTTTCTAATTTTCTGTTTTCTATCAAAAAAGAAGTAAACTTAGCAATGCTACATGAAATGACAACAGTTTTTGTGGTGTGTGTGTGCTTTTGTGTGTGTGTGTGTGTGTGAGATGGAGTTTCACTCTTGTTGCCCAGGCTGGAGTGCAATGGCACAATCTTGGCTCACTGCAACCTCCGTCTTTCGAGTTCAAGTGATTCTCCCACCTCAGCCTCCCTAGTAGCTGGGATTACAGACATGCGTCACCACGCCCAGCTAAGTTTGTATTTTTAGTAGAGACAGGGTTTCTCCACGTTGGTCAGGCTGGTCTCCAACTCCCAACTTCAGGTGATCTGCCCACCTCGACCTCCTAAAGTGCTGGGATTACAGGCATGAGCCACTGCGCCTGGCCACCAGTTTATTTTTTGCAATGCAGTAGTGAAAGCATTATTTGAAGAAAAAACACCCCTGGAGAGGGAATCTAGGATATTGTTGTATCCATCCTAATGATACAGCAATTGTAACCTTTGGACCGATGCTCTCTTAAGTGATTTGTGTTATATATGCACTTAACTTTCATTTATTTATTCACTTGACAAATTACCACCACTACAATCCATGCACTATTTTGGGCACAGGGGATAGAGTACTGAAAGAAACAGTAAAAAAAAGCTCTGCTTTCATGGAGCTTTCATTCCACTAGGGGAGAGAGACTGCAAAGAAGATAAAAACAAAATCTAGAATAGTCAGATACAGCATGTCAGTAAAAACAAGGCAGAAAACAAGGATGTGAAGTGTTCAGCAATGGGGCTTGGGTTGAAATTGTAGGTAGGATGGCCAGGGAAGGCTTCATTGTGTGAAGGTGACTTTGGAGAGTGAAGACCTGAAGGAATTGAGAGAGCTAGCCATGTAAGCATCAGGTGTACAATTGTGCAGGCAGAAGAAATAGCAAATGCAAAGGTCCTGGGATAAGAACATGCCAGGCCTGGTGAAACAGCAATGAGAATTGTGGAAATGTAGCAGAGGAAATGTTGCATTTACTCTGGAGAGGAGGAAGGAGGAATAGGTTACGTGCTATTGAAGTAAAGGGGTCCCAGATCACATAGGACCTTGCAGGTCAGTGTGAAACTTTGGTCTGCATGAGATGAAAAGTCACTGGAGGATTGTAGGCAAGAATGTCAAGACCTGACTTATATTTTAATGGGACCTTTCTGTGCAGAGTTGAAACCAGACTAAAGTAGCAGAAGCAGGATGACCAGAGAGGAAGCTATTGCAATACTTAAATACTAGGCGAGAGGGAATTACCACTTAAATAAATGATGACAATAGGTACTGGAGTGAGTATATGCCATAGAGTGAGCATAAGAAGGAAGATAGGAATCTGTATTTCTCTTGGTCTGCTTAGCTCCCACACACCTCTCACAGTAGGAGCATCTAATTGCCACATGAGTGATGCTAGTGGTTAGAGACAAGTGTTTTTCATTCATTCTATGTGTTCACTAAACAGTAAACAAGTCCTAGAAGTGTCTTCAGCAGCCAGACCCCTCACTCTGGTCTGGAGACTGGTGGAGTACTAGGGTCTGAATGTTTGTGGCCCTCCAAAATACATATGTTGACATCCAATCCCCAGTGGGTTGCTATTAAAAGGTGATGTCTTTAGGAGGTGACTAGGTCATGAGGGAAGAGCCCTCATGGATGGGAGTAATGCTTTATAAAAGAATCTTGAGGGAGCCTGTTGGCTTTTCCACCATGTATGGACACAGCTGGGAGGCACCATCTACGAGGATTGGGTCCTCACTAGACAATGAATGTGTCGGTACTTTGATCTTCAACTTTCCAGTCTCCAGAACTATGAGAAATAAAATTATGTTGTTTATAAACTAAGGCCGCCTAAGCAGACTAAGATATGCAGGCACCACAACTTCTTGAGGCCCAGATGAGCAGTAAGCAAGAACTGCTTCCTACATGGTCTCTCTTGCCTCTTGTTTTCCTTGTCATTGGGTGTTCTACATGCTATCTGATCCACTATTCTCAGGAGCACTACCCCATGTCATTCAGGCTGCAGCCCTTCCATCATGGTCTCAACTAAGTATTGTTCCCTTCTAAAGCACTCACAGAAACAGAGCTTCTTAAAATCTCAGGTTTGGGCCTGCTGCTAGGTGAAAACGTATATTCCTTCCAGTGTGCCATTGCATTTCAAATTTTTCCTCTAAAATATAACTATTATAAGACTGATCTTCATTATGAAATATTATAAAAAATTCCTAGCTAATATTATACTACATTTTAATTCTTTTTAGTGACCAAATCTCTTTGCCAATCAATTCTATTCTTATAATGCTGCTTGCTTTTTCCAAATCAATGAACACATGCCTACTTCAGATGGATCCTAAATGTTCACAGCTTTAGTGGAAGGAAATTGAAGTACCTTTGAAGTCAGTCATTTGGCACTATAGAGATTGGCCTCTTTGCAAATAAAAACATTAAAAGGGGGAAGATAGATTAAACCTCAAGACATAGGACTAATTTGATTTTCAAAAAGAAAAATATTTGTACTACAATACAAAAAAAGTGAATCATTTATTTCAGAGAATAGCCATTTGCAAACGTTCAGTGTAAAAATCTAGAGAAGGATAGAAAACCTAAAAAGTTGTTTTGTTTAGGTTTGTTAATTTAAGTGGGAGGGATATATTTCTAAAGAATATGTCCTAAAGGTGTGTGGACTGTGCAAGTCCAAGTATGGCAAGAGGTGAACCTGGACTCTGTGGTGGTTGCTGACAAATAAAACACAACTTTCGAAACCAGCGTGTAGTGAGTCAGAGTGATGGGCATTTGTACAGAAGAGGAAGCTGACATTGTCCTTTAGGCCAAACAGCAATCCTGGGTGGCTCTGGTGGAATGAGGTATTTAATCACCTCACCTACCGGTGATCCTTGTTGAGTCTTTCTTGTTGTGTAAATACTTGGCAGCCTTAGTCATTTGCTTGAAAGGCAGAGAGAAAAGTAAACTTCCAGCTGAGGTGTTTGTTTAGGCTAATCCCGAATTTTATTAACTCAGTGCTGCCCCTCCCCTACTCCACTGTGAAGCTGCAGCTGTGGGAGCTAACATTTTATCTTATTTATTCTCTATGTGCAGGTTCCCAAACATAATTATTGGCTGAATGAATTAACTTCTTGGACTCGTGAAGCAATGTTTTCACTTATTCTAGGTCTGTTGACCTAATATGAAACCACTCCTTCTTGCTCTGATTAGCAACAAGTGGTGCCCTACTGTCCTCCCAGTCTATGTTTGGCGGCGTTCCCACTGTCAGGTCTCTCTGTAACAGTGTGCAACTGCAGTGATCACAAAATGCAGATTTTTAACTCATTGATTACAATTGGCAGCCAACCTCTGAAGAGCTGGAGGGACACCAGTGACTGAGAGCCACTTGCTTAGAAAATTATCAAAGAGAGGTCAGGCATGATGGCTCACGCCTGTAATCCCAGCACTTTGGGAGGTCCAAGGCAGGTGGATCACCTGAGGTTGGGAGTTCGAGACCATCCTGGTCAACATGGAGAAACCCTGTCTCTACTAAAAATACAAAATTAGCCGGGTGTTGTGGTACACGCCTGTAATCCCAGCTACTCAGGAGGCTGAGTCAGGAGAATCGCTTGAACCCGGGAGGCAGAGTTTGCGGTGAGCCAAGATTGCGCCATTGCCCTCCAGCCTGGGCAACAAGAGCGAAACTCCGTTTCAGAAAAAGAAAAGAATCAAAGAGATGTTACAGAAATAATTCCTATAATGGGTAGCAGGTGAGACTGGATCACCCCAAAAATATAGTCAACTTGTCAGGCCTCTGAGCTCAAGCCTGCACGTATACATCCAGATGGACTGAAGCAAGTGAAGAATCACAAAAGTAGTGAAAATGGCCGGTTCCTGCCTTAACTGATGATATTACCTTGTAAAACTCCTTCTCCTGGCTCAGAAGTTCCCTCACTGAGCACCTTGAGACCCCCGCCCCTACCCTCAAGAGAAAAACCCCCTTTGACTGTAATTTTCCACTACCCACCCAAATCCTATAAAACGGCCCCACCCCTATCTCCCTTCGAGGACTCTCTCTTTGGATTCAACCCGCCTGCACCCAGGTGATTAAAAAGCTTTACTGCTCACACAAAGTCTGTTTGGTGGTCTCTTCACATGGACGCGCATGACACAACTCTCAGTCTCTTAAGGTACTCCTTCAACTACAGTCGCCTCTATTGTTACCTATTTAGCCATTATTAGTCATTTTTGATGTAACTCGCGCATGTCACTTTTCTCAGAGCATGAAGGTTTTGAGGGTATGAAGAACAGGAAGCTGGAAACGGCCAAAGGCAATGTATTTTGTTCTGGGCCTTTGGTCTTTCAAGGCTGACATAGAAAAGTGGGTACAGCCTGGGTCAGCCAAAGGCAGAATGCAGGACTGCCTCTTCTCTCACTAAATCTTTCTAACCCTGCCGAACTCCCACCGCCCATCCCCTATAGCCTTTTTACGAGGACCCTAAACCCTCATTCTCAGTCCTGACTTACATCTCTTTTAAGTAATGGTAGAAAGAGGGAAAATGATGAAAAATGATGTATGACTGTAAAAACCCCTGCAGTAGTGGCGAAAGTGATGAGTTTATACCCTCATTGTTGCTAATCAGGTTTTTCCTCCCTGTCTCACATAGAAGAGCCTTTCTTGTTGCAATCTCTGGGTTTCCTGGATCCTGTGGGTGTGGGGTTAAGGCTGAGATGATCTGGTCAGATAACAGCACCTCCAGGCTTCAGGGAGCACCACCTTGGCAAGACTGAGCTTCCAGCAGAAGCCTATGAGAGACCACAGCTGTGTGAAGTGTGGGACATATAGAGCTGTCAGGACTTTGGGGACATACATCACTTCCTGTTACAGATGAGGGAGATGAGATGGGGGAAAAGGAGGGAGATGGTTAGTGAGAGATTCTAGAAAACTCACTGGGGTGGCCTTGGGCACTTTCCAATACAAATAGGACATGAGGCTCTTGAAGTCCCCCACTTTGCAGAAGAGTTTTAAACACTTTAGTTGTAATGTGTTTAGAAATGGAACAAAATATTTGTTTTACATGTGTAAATAGACTAGTAGTAAAATATACTTGTATGAGAATTTTTATTTTTAGTATGTCTTTAGGTTGTCTATTCGCATTTTCATTTAATACATGAGAACAATACAGTGGGAATCCTCATGCCATCTCTCTTTTTTCAGCATCTACTCTACCCCTTATCTGACTGTCCTCTTCTTGTGCTATGGACTGAATTATATTCCCATCAAAATTCCTGTGTTGAAACCCTAGCCCCCGACTAGATGGCATTTGGAGATTGCGTCTGTGGAAATAATTAGGCTTGGATGAGCCTTTCATGATGCAGCCAGTGCCCTTATAAGAGATATGAGAGAGTTTTTGGTCTCTTTCTTTCTGCCATGTGAGTGTGTCCGGAATTGGGGGGTTCTTCCTCTCACTGACTTCAAGAATGAAGCTGCAGACCCTCGTGGTGCGTGTTACAGTTCTTAAAAATGGTGTGTCTGGAGTTTGTTCCTTCAGACATTCAGATGTGTCTGGAACTTCTTTCTTCTGTTGGGTTCATGGTCTCACTGTCAGGAGTGAAACTGCAAACCTTGGTGATGACTGTTATAGCTCTTATAGGCAGCGCGTCCAGGGTTGTTCATTCTACCCGGTGGGTTCGTGGTTTCTTTGCCTTCAGGAGCGAAGCGCAGACCTCCATGGTGAGTGTTATGACTCATAAAGGCAGTGTAGGCCCAAACAGTGAATAGCAGCAAGATTTATTGCAAACAGTGAAACAACAAGGCGGAACGACACTCCAGCGGGTTGCCATGCCTGGCTCGGGCAGCCTGCTTTTATTCCCTTATCTGACCCTACCCACATCCTACTGATTGGTCCATTTTACAGAGAGCTGATTGGTCCATTTTGACAGAGTGCTGATTGGTGCATTTACAATCCTTGAGCTAGAGACAGAGTCACAGAGTGCTAGTCCTCCAAGTCTCCACTAGGTTAGCTAGATACAGAGTACCAATTGGTGTATTTACAAACCCTGAGCTAGACAGAGTGCTGATTGGTGTATTTACAAACCCTGAGCTAGATGCAGAGTGCTGATTGGTGCATGTACAATCCTTGAGCTAGACACAGAGTGCTAAAGGGAAAAATTCTCCAAGTCCCCACTAGGTTAGCTAGATACAGAGTGCTGATTGGTGCACATACAATCCTCAGGCTAGATATAAAAGTTCTTCAAGTCCCCATCCGGTTCAGGAGCCCAGCTGGCTTCACCCACTGGATCCTGCACCGGGAGCTGCCCGCCAGTCCCGAGCTGCACGTGCACTCCTCAGCCCTTGGGCTGTCCATGGGACCAGGCGCGGTGGAACAGGGGGCGGCGCCCGTCGGGGAGGCTCAGCACAGGAGCCCACCGCAGGGGGCAGTTCAGACATGGCGGGCTGCAGATCCCGAGCCCTGCCCCGCGGGGAGGCAGCTAAACCCTGTGAGAATTTGAGAATTTGAGTGCAGTGCTGGTGGGCCGGCCCTGCTGGGGGACCTGGTGCAACCTCCGCAGCTACTGGCCTGGGTGCTAAGCCCCTCACTGCCCTTGGCGGGCACCACCGGCTGGCAGCTCCGTGTGCAGGGCCCAGCAAGCCTGTGCCCCTGCCCGCCGGAACTCGCACTGGCCCGCGAGTGCCCTGCATAGCCCCGGTTCCCGCCTGCGCCTCTCCTTCCACACCTCCCGGCAAGCAGAGGGAGGAGGCTCCGGCCTTAGCCAGCCCAGAGAGGGGCTCCCACGGTGCCGTGGCAGGCTGAAGGGCTCCTCAAGTGCAACCAGAGTGGACGCTGAGGCTGAGGAGGCGCTGAGAGTGAGGGCTGCTAGCACATTGTCACCTCTCATAAGGACGCAGCATAAAGGTGGCCAGGAAGAGAGTCCTCACCAGAACCTGACCATCCTGACACCCTGATCTGAGACTTGCAGCCCCCAGAACTATAAAAAATAAATGTTTCTTGTTTAAGCCACCCCATCTGTGGTACTTTGTGATAACAGCCCGAGCTGCCTAGACACCCGCTTCTCCTCTCATTTTCTTTCTACTGTCTCGCTGTAATACTCTCTTCCAGAAGGAGGATGTGGTGCTGGTGACCCTGACTGCCTATGCAATGCCACTTTGCTGCATTTTTGCTGCTGTATCATTAGAGCTGGATGAACTCTACCTATATTGCATTGTCTAAAAACTTTTTGACCAGTTTGACCAGGGGTGGCACTAAACTCCTTTTTCTTCATTGTACACATCCACTAAAAACAACTCATTCTAAAAGCAGAGGAAAAACTGGGGAGAGAAAACACGGAAGGAGAAGTCAAAGAGGAAGATGTCAGACAGGCACAGTGAGGCTCCAATGCACTCCCCTCCACCCCTGCCCCCTGCCGAGGCCCTGCATCCCCCGCTGCTCACTGCTCCCCTCCTTGGCATCTTCCCTGGCTACTTTGCTGCCATTTTTCTTCTCCCACTCCTGATGAAACTCGCTTCAACCCATCTGAATCAGTTTCTTATGTAGTTTAAGGAGTAGCTTAGGGACTGAGAGAAACATCACTGTCAGTCACGGATACAAAAGCCTGCTACCTGGATACCTACACACCTGCTTAAGGTGGTGCAGCTTTGCTGTGGTAGTGCATTCAGGCAAGAAATCACCCATTCCTCGGTAAATAAAATTAATTGGCAGTCATCACTTTTTATCAAACTTTGATTTCCATGACTCCATCCTCTGGGGTGACAGAAAAATGATCTCTGTGCCAATGGTTGAGGACCAGAAATCCTCCCTCTCAAATAATATCTGTGCAGGTTAACTAGAGCCATCTCCAGCTAATATATCCACCTGGGTTTCAGAAAGTGCTCATCTGGAAGGAAATGCTAGCCCAACACATTATCCAACAGAAATATAATGGGAGCCACAAATGCAAGCCATGTATTTTACATTTTCTAGGAGCCACATTTTTTAAAACATAAAAATAAGTCAGTGAAATTATTTTAAAAATACATTTTCTTTAATACAATATATTCTAAATATGTTAATGCATAAGCAATATAGAAAATTTGAAGTATTTAACATTTGTTAAACTAAAATCTTCCAGTCAACTATGTATTTTACGTTAAAGCACATCTCTATTCAGACTAGCTACATTCCATTGCTTAATGGTCACATGTGACTAGTGACTATTGTATTGGACAGCACAGCTCCAGCCAAATGAAAGGAAAGGTGAGACCTTGGCATATCTGGAGATGAGAAAGGCCTCCTGCCATATGGACTCCCTCTCCTAGGCTGGAAAACACAGGCTTATCCCAGAGGCAATGAACTGAATGCTCTTTTGAAATTTGAGATGTTTTCCCATTGCTTGTTAACTTATGAAAGGTACTGAAACCAACATCTTTTTTTTTTTTTTTTTTTTTTGAAATGGAGTCTCACTCTGTTGCCCAGGCTGGAGTGCTGTGGCGCAATCTCAGCTCACTGCAACCTCCACCACCCGGGTTCAAGCGATTCTCGAGCCTCAGCCTCTTGAGTAGCTGGGATTACAGGTGTGCACCACCACACGTAGCTAATATTTGTGTTTTTAGTTGAGATGAGGTTTCACTATTTGGCCAGGCTGGTCTTGAACTTCCGATCTCAAGTGATCCACCTGCTTCAGCCTCCCAAAGTGCTGGGATTACAGGCGTGAGCCACCATGCCCCACCTTCAAACCAACATCTTAAATATTGTTATAATTTTAAATATTCTAACAGAAATTCAGAACAAAAATTTCCCCACGGGTTCTTAAATGTTAGTAAGGTGCCAATAATTTCTAAGAGCAGAGAATAGCTTGATGTCTGTCTCCTCTTAACACTTTTGTGAAGCCAAAAGCACCCTGCCCACTATGCAATGTGCTGCCAAAGATTTTACCCCTTGATCCCTTGGGAACGTGATGACTGTCAATTAATTTTATTTGTTGAGAAATGGGTTATTTTTATGCTCTTTTGCCTGCATGCACTACTACAGCAAAGGTGGTCCATTTTCAGCAGGTGTGTAGGAACCTAATAATAGCAGGCTTTTGTATCTGAGACTGACAGTAATGTTTCTCTCAGGTGAAGCCGTGAGATTTATTTTCACTGGGAATCTCATAAATTCAGGACCTCAATTGTAACAATCTACCATGGAGACCATGCATCAGGTTCATTCATACATGCCATTAGCTCCATTAGTGCTGAAATGATACCCAAGCCCTTGACATCTCTTCCTACTTACACCTAAGTCTGCCTTTTATATAGCTCAGAGACATTTAATGCTGGAAATTTCTACAGTGGTAGGGTACTGCTAAAGGCTAGTAAGATGGACTTGAGTTTAAGGAGCTACATTTTTTGATGGGCTAGAAAGGTGTGTTTTCAAGGACTCCTTATGGCCACTCATCTTTTATCTCTTTGTTGGAACCTCTGTCCTTAATTACTCAGGCCTTTATCCTCATCTGAGGGGTTAACTGATAGAAATTGATAAAGGATAAGCTTTCATGTCCAAGAGGTATTTGTGATTTTATTAAGAAGTGCCAAAAAGACTTCAGGCCTAAAAGAAATGAATCTGTATGGGAAATACCATGCTAATAGAGTTTTCCTGGATCACCTCAAATTGCACCCTTGCCGACTTTAAAGCTCACTTGGGTTAAGAAACTGGTCTTTCTTCATTATCGCTTGCCCCAGAAAGGGCATGGCAAACTTTTCGCTATTCATTTATTTATTTATTTAGAGACGGAGTCTTGCTCTGTCGCCCAGGCTGAAGTGTGGTAGCATGATCTCCGCTCACTGCAAACTCTGCCTTCCAGGATCATGCCATTCTCCTGCCTCAGCCTCCCGAGTAGCTGGGACTAAAGGCACCCGCCACCACGCCTGGCTAATTTTTTGTATTTTTAGTAGAGACGGGATTTCACCGTGTTAGCCAGGATGGTCTCGATCTCCTGACTTCGTGATCCGCCTGCCTCCGCCTCCCAAAGTGCTGGGATTACAGGCGTGAGCCTCTGTGCCCAAATCTCATTTTTTATTTTAATTGAATTAAAATTCAAATCAAAGCATAATTCTACTCGATCATAGCTCTTGTGAAAGATTCTGAGGGAAAAGAATAACATGAAATTTGGGATGGCTGTTGTTTGTAGATTGGATTTTCATGGATGGATGAATCATTCCCATGGTTAATTGAAAGTTAAATGCATATAAACAAGAGTTGGCAAAGGCTGATTCTGAACACTCTCAAGAGGCTCCCAAGTTTTGTTTTGTTTCTTTTTTCATGAGCACCCAGAATCTTTCCTCTCACTGGATCCAGATTTTATTCTCAGGGTATCTAACCAGATGACGCAACATCTGTGCTCTCTTTTAAGAACGTGAGAAATGAAGCTTTTTCATTTTTCCTCTCTTCAGCTTCTGGGAAATCTAATCAAAACTTCTCAGACTTTCCTTTTCTTGTTTGCTTTAGAAGACAGCTCGCTGGAAGGGTTCTGTGGAGGTCTCCCACCTGTGGAAGAAGGTGATAGAAAAATTAGCCTGATAATGGAACTGTCGACCCAGGTTTCCCTTCAGACTGAGAGGATCACTCAGCTGAAAGAAGTTTTGGAGGAAAAGGAAAGGAAGATTCAGCAGCTGGAAGCTGAGCGGAGTCCCCATCCTCCCCAAGAGGTCAAGGACCCTCCAGGATGTTTACCAGAAGCCCCAGTTTTCTCTACTGATGACGTCCCTCCTGTGGTCTCTGATGAGAATTTGTAAAGATTCCCAGTAAGAAAACAATAAAAGTTTATTAAGTGTCATCCAGGTAAAGTCCGATCCCAAGTAGTGTTCTAGGTGACAAACTCAAGTACAAGTTCATGCATTTGACTGTATACTATAATGTTTGTATTGGAAGGAAACAAATTAAAGGAAATGTTCAGGAGCAAACACTGCATGTTTTCCCTTCGGACAGCAATCGTCACGTAAACCACACAGCTGTAGAATACTATGTTTTTAGACATTTCTGGTAGCAGTAGGGGAGGGAAGAAAACAAAACTAGACAGATGGTGAAAGAACTTAGCATTATCCTCTTACCAGAGATTTGTCACACTGCAAGGGAGGGGCGGCACCGACCCCATTTAGTATGCAGCTCTATTGTGAACAGAAAGCTGTCACAGAGGGCCAGTTTCAAACTGGTGAATGCGCGGGTCTTTAGCAGGAGCTAAAGAGCAGGAGCTGTCAGCAGAGTAAATAGCCATGAGGTCTGTCCTTTCATGTCCTCAGGAGTTGATTTCTTTATGGTATGCATTTTATTAACATTAGCAAGGATAGAAAGGAAATAAAACTAAAGCAATAAAAAAAAATTAAAAATGGGTGAATCAAAGCTGCAGTCCTTTGGGAAAAGTGTCCTGGTATAGCGTCTCCCTGGGAAAAAACACAACACTGATTTTTCCCTTAGGAACAAGACTAAAACCAAAGCAAAATACAATCTTCTGTTATGATTGTACCAATGTGCTGTGAACAGTGCAAAACACTGGCAGGAATAATGGAGAATGGGCAACGGAAATCTGCCCTGTAATTAATGGAATAAAAGAAATCAGATCATATTCCTTTTCCACTCAACCCCCTCAAATAAACTATTTCCCACTCAAAGGGAGCAGCTAGGCACTAACTGTGAGGAAGACTTCGGTCCTTAGTTCTTACTGTTCTGGTACAGCAGGACTCAGACAAATAGCTCTAGCTGTCTCATGAGTATGACTGTAATGCTAGTTCTCAATTTAATTCAACTAGTTCAACAAATCCTCATCAAATACTCTTGTATCTGGAAGGCACAATTATAGATGTTAGAAATCACAGCAAACATGAGAATCACCATTTTCACCATCCAGAAGTTCATAGACACACAAGGATCTCCTTAAAGTAAGGCTGATTGTATTGAGAGATGGGAAATGGGAGAAGGGAAGTGGGTGAACGTGGGGTAAACCTGATCAGCATTGCTTTAGCAGAGGTTCTCAGACATACTGAGCATGAGTAATCAGCAAGAATGTATATTCCTGGCCTCTAGTTTAGGGTCCAGGGATATGCATTTTAATAAATACATGTGGTATTCCTGATGAATTTATTCCAGAAACTACATTTTAGGCCACATTGGCTTAGGGGTGGCTTCAAGCAGACCTATTATACTTTTGCTCCTAGACTGATAGACAATCCCCAGAAGGAGAATTTCTCCTTGAAATCTGGGATGAGTCTTCTACACTATTTACCTATTGCATAATCTGATTACAGATCCTGACTATCTACAAAACACATTTTCCAAATGTGATTTTTCAAAAACAAAAAGGAATTAATTGAGTTCTTGACTCACATAAGAAAACTTGTTGATATTGACTCCAGAGTTGCTACTCCACCACCAAAAAAACCCAAAAAACATGGGTCCTATCAGTAGCTTCGGTTTTCAACCAGGGCAAGAATTTCCCATATTTGTATTTAACCATTTAACCTCAGTTTTGCCTACAATGGCTACAAGTATGTACAGGTGCAGTTCTATATCAGAAATGAAACCAACTTACTGATCATGAATGTACACTACCCCAGAAAGTAGTTAAAAATACCTCTTTATCTTTTCCATAGGGTGCACTTCAGTCCCTACAGAATCCACTTCAGAAATCCCTTCTCGCTGGTCCCTCCTTTTTCTCACCTCCCCAAAACCCATGATTTCCCTGATCTTTTCTATCTCTCTGGCCTAGGTGTCCCTGTTGCACTCATGAAGGGCCCATTGTCCCTGACCCTATAGTGAGACTGAGGGTTAGCATGTTCTTACTGTGTATTTGTAGGAGAAAGCTTTAAATCCTTCCCTTTGTTAAGAGTGGACCATCTGCAAGATAAACTGTCATCTCCACAATTTTCCTGTGTTATTATGCTAACCAAGTTTCCATCTCTTTATTTGACCAAAGATTGTCTTAATCTCATGGGATATTGGGAATGAGATATCCCAGTCTCACTATAGGAAAGTAGAGAGAGAGAGAGAAATTTTCATCACATTCCAGATAGCCGTGTGTCAACTTCTAGATCAGTTTCCCCTGGCTAATGCCCTGAGTAGCCCTCAGTATGAAAGCGGCCTCTCAGTGGAGATAAAGTAACAAGCAGAGCAGGAGCTGGTATTAATAGTTAATTGAGCCTATCACCTCTAAATATTCAAGGACCAGCCATCGAAGAAGAAAGCATCAAGGGTCATATTACCCTGCAAAACCATCTTTACAAGAAGCTGATCTTGACTCAGGTCTAGGTTACTACCAAATTAGAAGTGGGGAGGAAATTTGGCCCAAAGGTATGAATAGACTAATCTCTGTTAGGGACATCTTAGTAACAAGAAATTTTTAAGTATCCAGGGTTGGAGGTGAGGGGATGGGAGGAGTGTTATTGGCCTCTGAGGAATTTATTCTTTTCCTTTATTTGTTTATTAATTTAATACCATTTAGATACAGGGCCTCACTCTGCAGCCCAGGCTAGAGTTCAGTGGTGTGATCATAGCTCATTGCAGCCTCAACCTCCTGGGTTCAGGCAATCTTCCTGTCTCAGCCTCCGGAGTAGCTGGGGCCACAGGCATGAGCCACCACACTCAGCTAATTGTTTTAGTTTGTTATAGAGACTGGGGCTTGGAATGTTGCCCCGGGGGGTCTCAAACTCCTGGCTTCAAGCAATCCTCCTGCCTTGGCCTTCCTAAACTCTAGGATTACAGGCGTGAGCCACCGTGCCCAACCTGAAAAATTTTAAAGTGGAAAAATTCACATTCCCAGCCAAATCTCTCTGCGATTGTATGCCCCAAACTTCATTTCCATGTTCTGCTGAACCTCTAGAGAATTGAGTAGTGAACTTCAAATTGTGTTAAACACCGGGTTCAGACAAACTGAAAATCAGATTATAGCCAACACTGTAAACACAAATCTCATTTTCTTAGAGCAAATCGGGTTGCTGAGGCAGTTCACACTGATCATTAAAATATTGTGTATAAATATAATAAAGAAATTAATATGATAATGATCCTATTTTTAATGAAAATTGAGCAAATCATCAGGTAATATATCTGATTCAAAAATAACTGAAAATCCAGGAAATAAGGTACTTAACAAGAGTAACACAAGCCATTCTCTAACAGTATAAAAACATTTACTGAACTATATACATAGTTTTAATTCTCCTTTTTCACCAGGCATGAACTTTTCTCAGACAGAAAGTTAAATATGTAACATTTCTAACCAATTTAAGTAAATGTTGGATTTAACAATTTAGTTTCATTATCATATTAGTGGACTTCCAAATACTTTCATGGAAAGCTGAACTCATAGCAATAACCTTGTTAAAGATTAGCAGAAAAGCAAGCCATTGGAGTAACTGGCCCAGGGGTTGCTCTAGTATTCAGTTCAGCAAAAGCAGATAAATTATAGTACTTTCTAAGAGCATTTCTGGAAAAGAATGAATCTAATCCAATTCTAATTATCTCCTATACTCCCTCTGCTTATTTCAAAACCCAATCATTTTCTTCTATATTACACTGAAATAAATAATTTTTGGTTTAATGCAATAAAAAGAGAATTGTTGATAAATGTTATAGGCTTAAGTAAAAATAATGTTTATTTGGCAATTATCAAATATAGGAACTGCAAAGACAAAACTATTCTAAAAAATTTTTTAAACATTTTAAAAAGACTTAGGAAACCAAATGTTTGAGATTCAAAGCCTGATTCTCATAATTTGAAATTAGACAACAAAAAAGAACAAATTATAAAGAAATAATTATTATTATTTCTCCATGGTTTTACAGCAAAATTTTTTATTAAGATTTCCCACACACAAGAGAACTTTCCTGCTAAAAGAGGAGAATCAAGTTCAAGTAGGAAATAACCTTTTTAAAATAGAAGAACAAGTACACTGGGACAAAGTTCACAGCAAAGACAGGCCTCACCATGAAATTTCCCACACCTAATGAAATTAGGACTTTTATGGTAAAACAAAACAAAACAAAACAAAAAACAGTTATTTTCAGTTTCCCAAAGAAATCATTTTCAAAGCCAGACACTCTCCCTCTCCCCACCCTACACCCTCAAGTAGGCCTTGGTGTCTGTTGTTCCCTTCTTTGTGTTCACGTGGACTTAAGGTTTAGCTCCCACTTACAAGTGAGAGTTTAGCTCACTTATAAGTCAGAACAAGTATTTGGTTTTCTTTTGCCTGACATTAATCTGCTTACGATTATGGCCTCCAGCTTCATCTATGTTGCTGCAAAGGAAATGAACTCATTCTTTTCTATGGCTATAGTATTCCATGGTGTATATGTACCATATTTTCTTTATCCAGTCTACCATTGATGGGCATTCAGGTTGATTCCATGACTTTGCTATTGTGAATAGTGCTGCAGTGAACATATGTGTGCATGTGTCTTGTGATAGAACGATTTATGTTCCTGTGGGTATATGCTCAATAACGGGATTGCTAGGTTAAATGGTACTTCTGTTTTAAGTTCTTGGAGAAATCGCCACACTGCTTTCCACAATGGCTGAACTAATTTACATGACCACCAGCAGCGTAAAAGCGTTCCCTTTCCTCTGCAACCTTACCAGCATGTCTTATTTCTTTTTTGACTTTTTAATAATAGCCATTCTGACTGAAGTAAGATTGTGTATTACTGTGATTTTGATTTGCATTTTTCTAATGATTAGAGATGTTGAGCATTTTCTCATGTTTATTGGCCACATGTATATCTTCTTTCGAAAAGTGCCTGTTCATCACCTTTGCCCACTTTTTAATGGAGTTGTTTGTTCTTTGGTAATTTGTTTAAGTTCCTTATAGATTCTGCATATTAGACCTTTATAGGATGCATAGTTGGCAAATTTTTTCTCCCTTTCTGTAGGTTATCTGTTTATTCTGCTGATAGTTTCTTTTGCTGTGCAGGAACTCTTTAGTTTAATTTGGTCCCATTTGTCAATTTTCGTTTTTGTTGGAATTGCTTTTGGTGTCTTTGTCATGAAATCTTTGCCCCAGCCTATATCCAGAATTGTGTTTTCTAGGTTATCTTCCAGGGTTTTTATAGTTTTAGGTCTTGACATTTAAGTCTGTAATCCATCTTGAGTTGATTTTTGTATATGGTGTAAGGACAGGGTCCGGTTTCAATCTTCTGCATATGGCTACCTAGTTATCCCACCCAGACATTTTTTGAATATAGCTAGTGTCCCACCATTTTTTGAGTACAGCTTCCTTTTCCCATTGCTTGTTTTGTAAACTTTGTCAAAGGGCAGATGGTTGTAGGTTTGTGGCAGTATTTCTGGGCTCTCTATTCTGTTCCATTGGTCTATGTGTCTGTTTTTGTACCAGTACCATGATATTTTCATTACTGTAGCCTTGTAGTATAGTTTGAAGTCAGGTAATGTGATGTCTCCAGATTTGTTCTTTTTGCTTAGAATTGCCTTAGCTATTTGAACTCTTTTTTGGTTCCGCATGAATTTTAAAATAGTTCTTATTTCTAATTTCATGAAGAAAATCATTGGTAGTTTGATAGGAATAGCAATGATTCTCTAAATTGCTTTGGGCAGTATGGTTATTTTAGCAATATTGATTCTTCCTATCCATGAGCATGGGATGTTTTTCCATTTGCTTGTGTCATCTCTGATTTCTTTGAACAGTGTTTTATAATTCTCATTGTCGAGATCTTTCATCCCTCTGTATCTAGCTGTATTTCTAGATATTTTATTCCTTTTTTGGCTATTGTGAATGGGATTGTGTTCTTGATTTGATTTGACTCTCAGTTTGGATGTTGTTGGTGTATAGAAACACACAAACGATTTTTATACATTGATTTTGTATCCTGAAACTTTGCTGAAGTTGTTTAGCAGATCTAGATGCTTTTGGCCAGAGACTATGGGGTTTTCTAGGTATAGAATCATATCATCTGCAAACAGAGATAGTTTGACTTCTTCTCTTCCTGTTTGGATGCCTTTTCTTTCTTTCCCTGGACTGATTGCTCTGGCTAGGATTTCCAGTACTATGTTGAATAGGAGTGGTGACAGAGTACATCCTTGTGTTGTTCCAGTTTTCTAGGGGACTACTTCCAGCTTTTGCCTATTCAGCATGGTGTTGTACATTTTCAATAACATGAGCTTGTGGCAGGATGACATTTAATTATCTGACCATTTCCATCTCTACAGTTTACTATTGTTTTTTGTTTAACAAAGAATGACCTTTAGTGCACAATTCCAATAGTACCCAATCTTTCTGTTCTTGGATGGGAAAATCACATGGCATGTGATCTAATAACTCTTTAATCCATTTTCCTCAATGTCACGAATAAGCTTCACCAACAGTTCATTATCTGATATCACCCTTTTCATATAGCATGATTATATCACAGGCAATGGATGATAGCAGAATGGAAGAGAAAGAATTAGCCCTGAACCAGCCCTTGGTCATATGAGGTCCAAGTAATGATAACAGTGAGTTATTATTAAAAGAAAAATGCTGATAATATAATCTTTGGCCTTGCAATAAAAAAGTACACCTTATTGCCTAGCTCCTATTGAAGTAAAGTTGATATGGTGATAGTGAAAGGAACAACAAACACCCATCGTGGATGCCCACTATCTTGTTCCGGACCTGCATTTACTAACCATCAGCTATGTATATAGGAATGTAACTAATATTTATACAGCAATTTACAGTAATTTAAAACATTTCAAATAGATTATTTTATTTGATCATTATGTGAAGGTTTTAGCTAGATAACTAGTCCTAAACTTACAACTAGAAAATGCCAGAATCAGGATCTGTAGCCCCCAGGCCAGTATACATTTCATCACCCACCACTCCTGTGCAGTTAGACAACAAAGATATTTATTGCCTATACGCCCTTTCTCAAGTCAGACTCCATCCCATTTATAAGAAAAAGAGTTTTCCATGGGTATCTTCTTTCTCATGCTTGCTCCTCTATAGAGGTCCAAAAAGTGGTCCAGATTCAACTGACCAACTGTTTGGTTTGGCACAGAACAGTGTTTTGTTTTTTGTTTGCTCATTTTGTTTTATTTTGTTTTGTTTTAAAGGAAATGCTTTTAAGAAGGGTAGGGGCTGCACTCTACATTTTGCTCCAGGTCCCACCATTTCCTATTGTTTTATGCAGGGCTGCTTAAGGCATTTGTCTTGCCTGCCTGGTCCTATAGGTGTGTAAACCCTGCCTGAAATGCTCTCAATTGTGTATACCAGGTCTGATTTGGTATGCTGTGGTTGTGAAATTTTGATTTATAGTCTAAAACAAACATTCAAAATGAGTGCATTACATCCTACATTTAACATCAATACATATTTCCACATGTATAATAAAGAAGGAAAAGAAAACCTAAAGAACGTTACTAAGAGCCCACTGCCTCATTCTCATGACTTCAAGACAGCTTATAAATCTTACTTTTTCAATCTGTTTTGTATGTGGTGGGGAATTCTGACAGCAAAATGTCATTTTACCCACATTACAAGCATAGGTAAATAGGTAAGTGATTACTACCAGAACCAGCATTTTCTGAAGGCAGGAGACCCACATATAGACATTCTACTCACTTGATCTTCAAACTTCCCTTTAAGGTCAGTGGCCTGATCTCACAGATTTCAACCATATGTCCTAGAACCTGTGTTATTCAAGCCTAAATGACACCCTCTGTGGGATACCAGAAGTCGCATAAAAATCTATATTTAGGAGGAAATGTTCTCTATACACACTACAGACTGCTTAGTATCTCAATCTGTGTATCTGCACTCAGATATATGGTGACTTCCATCTCAAGAAGTAGGTATATGCATTCTCATAATTAAATGACCATTTTGTGACTTTCTAATAGAAAGGAAGGCATCTTTAAAGATGAATTAAAGTCATAACTCTAGAAATCCAGCTGCTGACAACTCATATGAAAGTTTTATATTTCTTTTTTGTTGTTGTTTTGAGACAGGATCTCACTCTGTCACACAGGAGGGCAGTGGTAAAAGCATAGCTCACTGCAACCTTGAACCTCTGGCCTCAAGCAATCCTCCCACTTCAGCCTCCCTGGCAGCTAGGACCACAGCCACATGCCATCACACCTGGCTAATTTTTTACTTTTTGCGGAGATGGGGTTTCAATTTATTGCCTAGCCTGGTCTTGAACTCTTGGCCTGAAGTGATCCTCTTGCCTTAGTCTCCCTAAAGAGCTGGGATTACAGCTATGAGCCACCATGCCTGGATTCACATGGGAATGTTTAAGCTAAAACAAAGTCTCTTTCTCTGCCATACCATCCTCTACTATTCCAAAGACTTACAGAGCAGTACCACTATAAGCTGAAGTCGAAATCTTCTCACCACACTGTCATTTTTGTTAAAATTTTCTGTTTTTTAAAATAGATTGACAGCCAGAGTATATATTCACTCGTTCACTCAAGAAACCGTTACTGAATACTTATTCTGAGTTTGTACATATCATATGCTTTAGTAATCATGTCAGATGTCTAGATTTAGCCCAGATTTACGCATAGAATAATATGGTTTCTTATTATTGCCTCAGAGATGTTTACTATACATTTTAAGTTCATTAAATAGTAGATTCAAGTAATGGCCGGTAAAAAGAAATCAGGAGGAGAGGTTTTCTATGCCATAGTTTCTCTTACAAATATATTTGAAAGTGATTAGAAGGAACTCTTTTTTAATTCTCCATGCTCTGCACATTCTGGAGAGAATGAATGCTACTTTGTAGGGGCAGATAACCTTCAGAGAGCCAGGTCATTTAGCATGTGCAGTAGATTGCAGATTCAGGCACTTAGATGAAGGTCTAGGGCTTCAGTATGCAGATTCAGATTTCTGAAGGTCGGTCTAGGTATAGAGAAGAGCCATGGCTTCCTTTCTTCTCTACCTGACCTCCAGTGTAGCAAAGATGCCAAGAATTTAAATTAATCCGATTATCCTCTGGGAGTTACCCAGTCATACTATTTTGCCATAGAAACTTAGACCCATTCCATGAGGTTGTTCTCTAGATTGCTGGTTGCTACATACTTTAATAAACTGAGATTCTGAAGACAGAATATTGTTTTTCCTTCTTGGTGTTTGCTCCACAGTTGTGAAATATAGTAGTTATCTCGTAAAGATGTCAGAGTGCCTGTGAGTCAGGAGCTCAGGCTGTGGAAGGGCTAACTATAATGGTGGGAGTTGTTTCAAGCATCAGATCATAGTGACGCTTGCCTGAGACCCCATCCAATACTGAAATTCAATAGGCCCCTAGAGTGATGTGTAATTTGAGAGAGCTTATTCCCATCTGCTACTTTTTCAGCAAGAACTAGAGAACTCAATCTCTACTGAGAAAAAGGAATTAAATTTTTAAAAGAGAGCCTGTGTCTATATGTAAATTTCCTTTTGTAGTAATTAAAATTGGAAAATAAAATAGTTGCATTACAAAAGAGATGCATGGAAAATATCTTCCAGGGAATCAATCCCAAGAAACACCTTTTCTCATCAGTACTAATAATAACCCTTAATAGGCTGGGATAGTTGGGATTTTTCCCCATAGGGAAATGTGTGGTAAATCTGTAAGTCCTAAGTCCCAACACACAAACAAACATTCTACTGATTTAGTGAGCTCTCTACAGAGCAAATCATTGGATGAAATGACATCTGTTACGTTACTAAGTGGAAAATCGAGATACATGTTATTTTCTTCTTTGTACTACTTTAGTTGTCCTATATGTTTGATTAAATTAGAGTTTTTCCAGATGTCTTGAGTAGGCACGATTAATTACAATAGCTAAAGATTAAACAGGACACTACTGATCTGAACTTCTTTAGCACTTCACCCAGATAAATGAAAAGAGAGAGTTAAAATTGTTGTATTATTTCCAGCCAGCACTGAGACAGTGAAGTTTGTTATGAGTCTGGTGAAAATTACCCCAGAATGAGATTGATTAGAACTTTCCTTAAAGTGAGATAACTTGGGAAAGCACACCCATACTGTGTCTTACACCAATCAGATGCTCGTAGATGCTTCTTCCTTCTCTTCTGGTGACCAAAGTTATGGTGGAGTACAGTGGCTTCACAAAATAAGCAACTTAATTGTCCTCTGTGTCAGAGAGCATTTTATGAGTCTTCATTCTGTTCCATTTCTTTGTAAGAGTTCTATAGAATCACAGTGGGTTAGATAATGAAATGGCACTGATATACCTTTCAGCCTGAAAATAATCCACACATGATTAAGAGAACTAACATTAAAAATTCACTGAGGGCCAGGCAGAGTGGCTCGCACCTGTAATCCCAGCACTGTGGGAGGCCGAGGTTGGCAGATGGCTTGGGCCCAGGAGTTTGAGACCAGCCTGGGCAACATGGTGAAACCTCAACTCAACAAAAAATACAAAAATTAGCTTGTTGTGTACCTGTTGTCCCAACTACTTGGGAGACTGAGGTGGGAGGATCACTTGGGCCCAGGAGGTGAAGGTTGTAATGAGAAAAAAAAAAATATTTGAAATCTTGCAATACTTTTTCATCTCCAATGATAGATTGTTTTTTTCTTTGAGAATGGGTATCACTCTGTCGTCTGGGCTGGAGTACAGTGGCTCAATCACGGCTCACTGCAGCCTCGATCTCCTGGGCTCAAGGCATCCTCCCACCTCAGTCTCTCAAGTAGCTGGGACTACCGTTGTGTACTCATGCTCCTGGCATTTTGTTTTGTTTTGTTTTAATTTATTGTAGAGACAGGGTCTCAGTATGTTGCCCAGATTGGTCTCAAATTCCCAGGCTCAAGCTATCCACCTGTCTTGGCCTCCAAAAATGCTGGCATTGCAGGTATAAGCCACCATGCTTGGCCAACAGTAGATTTTAATAACTTGTGTGTATAGAATGTAATACCTAAAGTAATCACTTAAGCTATACAAAGAAATATACTTTAAAAATGGTATAGTGAATCAAAACTGAATTTAAAAAATGTTCAAATAACACAAAGACAGAAAAAAGAAAACAGAGAAAAAGAAGAACAAACAGAAAATAAGAAACAAAATGCAGAGTTAAACCCTGTAACAGCAGTGGTTACATGCAAATGTAAATGGCCTAAATACACAGATTAAAACACAGATAATGGTAGAGTAGGCAAAACTATATATCAAATTATATAATGTTCAATATATAGTTTTAAGAAACTCATTTCAAAGGTAACAACACAGACTGGTTAAAATTTTTTAAATAAAAAAAGATGCATTATGCAAGCAGTGATCAAAGGAAAGCAAGGGTGGCTCTATTAACAAGAGATAAAATAGGCTTCAGAGCAATGAAAATCACTAGCATGAGAGAGGAATATTATGATTTTTAAAAGTCAATCGACCAAGAAGACATAGCAATGCTGAAGGTATATACACCAAACAGACCTGCAAAACATATGAAACAAAATCTGAGAGAACTAAAAGGAAAAATAAACAAATACAAAATTATAGCTGAAGATTTCAACACCCCTCTTTCAACAATTGATGGAACAACTAGACAGAAAATCAACAAGGATATAGGACTTAATGGCACCATTAATCACTAAAATCTAATCAACGTTTATAGAACACTCCATCCAACAAAAGAAGAATACACATTCTACTTCTTTTTTTTTTTGAGAAGGGGTCTCGCTCTGTTGCCCAGGTTGGAGTGCAGTGGTACAATCTCAGCTCACTGCAACCTCCGCCTCCTGGGTTCAAGCGATTCTCCTGCCTCAGCCTCCTGAGTAGCTGGGACTAGAGGCGCACACAACCACGCCCAGCTAATTTTTGTATTTTTAGTAGACACAGGGTGTCACCATGTTGGCCAGGATGGTCTTGATCTCTTGACTTCATGATCCGCCCATCTTGGTTTCCCAAAGTGCTGGGATTACAGGTGTGAGCCACTGCACCCATAATACACATTCTTTCTATGTGCCCATGGAACATATACCAAGATAAACCATATTTTGGGCCATGAAACAATCGCAAAAAATTTAAAAGAACTGAAATCATATAGATAGTGTTCTCTGACCACTACAAGATTAAACTAGAAACCAATTAAAGAACCATAATAGGAAAATTGGTTCTCCAACTTGGAAGCTAAACAATATACTTCTAAGTAAGCCATGTGATAAAGAAGTCCCAATAAAAATTTTAAAAGTACATTGAACTAAAAGAAAATGAAAATACCACTATTAAAATTTGTGGGACATTTCTACAGAAGTGCTGAAATAGAATTTTAAAGTCCCAAATGTAAATATTATAAAAGAGGAAAAGTCCCTAATCAATAGTTAAGGTTTCATCTAAAGAAACTAGAAAAAGAGGAGCAAAATCAACCCAAAGCAAGCAGATGGTATGAAATAATAAAAAGCAGTCAATTAAGTAGAAAACAATAAAGCAATAAAGAAAATCAATGAAACAAAGACCTAGGATTTTTTTTTTTAATCGATATAATTGACAACCTCCCCAAGACTACAAGAAAGAAGACACAGTATGCAATATCAGTAACCGGGTATATCAGTATGAACATCAAAGGATAATATGAGAATACTGGAAACAAACCTATAAACCTAAATTTGACAATTTAGATGAAATGGACCAATTCCTCAAAAAATATAAATTACCACAACTCAGCCAATAATTAAATGGATCATCCGAGTAGACCTATAAATATTAAGGTTTAATCGCTTGAGATCTCAAGAAAAGAAATCTCCAGGCCCAATGGCTTAACAGCGAATTTTACCAAATATTTGAAGAAAAAATTAATACCATTTGTATGTAATATGTTCTAGAATATAGAAGAGAAGTAGAGTAGTCAAAATTATCCAGATAAACAGAATATATCTACCTACTATAGAAAGAGAGAGGAAATTTATTTTAAGGAATTGACTGATATGGTTGCAGAGGTTGGCAAACCCAAAATCTGTAAGGTAGGCCAGCATATTACAGACCCAGGGAAGAGTTGATGTTGCAGTTTGTGTCCAAAGGTAGCCTGTTGATAGAATTCTCCCTCCCTCATAGAGGGTTGAATGAGGTCCACTCATATTATGGAGGATAATCTGCTTTACCTGATGTCTGTGGATTTACATGTTACTATAATCTAAAGAGTATATTCATAGAAACATCTAGAATAATGTTTGACCAAATATCTGGTTACCATAGACTAGGCTAGTCAAATTGACACATGAAATCAATCATCACAAGAAGGGAACACTTTTCAATGTATTATATAAAGCTAGTATTGCCTTGATATCAAAACCAGACAAAGAAAATTAAGGCCAATAAAGCTCATAATATAGGCTCAAAAAATTCTGTAAAATGAAAACATATGATATTCAACAAAATGAAGAATAATTATACACCATGACCAAGTGGAGTTTATTCCAGAGATACCAGATGGGTACAATATGCTAAATTCAATCAATGTAATCTATCATTTTAACAGGCTAAAAAATTTACATGACCATATCAACTGATAAAGAAAAAACACTTGACAAAATTCAATATCTATAACTTAGAACTCTCAGAGAAATAGAGATAGAAGGAAAGTTAATCAAGTTATTCTCTTACAAAGAACTTACTCTCTTTTTGGAGAGCATTTATAAAAAAAACTTACATGTATCATTATACTCAGTAATGAAAGACTGATTGCTTTCCTCCTAAGATTGGGAACAAAGCAAGAATTTCCAGTCTCACCATTCTTATTCAACATAACGCTGGAAATCACAACCAGTGCAATAAGGCAAGAAAAGAAAAGAAGAAAGGAAAGGAAAGAAGAAAGGAAAGGAAAGGAAAGAAAATGAAAGGAAATGAAAGAAGAAAGGAAAGGAAAGGAAAGAAAATGAAAGGAAAGGAAAGGAAAGGAAAGGAAAAAGGAAAGGAAAGGAAAGGAAAGTATAAAGGAAAGGAGAAAGGAAAGGGGAAAGGAATGGAAAGGAAAGGAAAGGGAAGGAAAGGAAAGTAGAAAGGAAAGGAGAAAGGAAAGGAAAGGAAAGGAGAAAGGAAAAGAAAGGAAAGGAGAAAGGAAAGGAAAGGAAAGGAGAAAGGAAAGGGAAGGAGAAAGGAAAGGGAAGGAGAAAGGAAAGGAGAAAGGAAAGGAAAGGAGAAAGGAAAGGAAAGGAAAGGAAAGGAAAGGAAAGGAAAGGAAAGGAATACAGGTTGGAAAAGAAGAAACAAAACTATCCCTCTTTGAAAAGTTGGAGAAAATCCCAAGTACCAAAAACAAAAACAAAAACAAAAACAAAACAAACAAAACAAAACAAAACAACAACAAAAAAAACAAGCCTTCTACGACTAATAAATGAGTTCAACAAAGTCTCAGGATACCAAAAAATACAACAATTAATTGTATTTTTATATAGTAGCAATGAACATGTAATTAAAAACACTAAAATAAAAAATGCATTGTCATTATAATCACTTTTTACAAAAATATCTTAGGTGTAAATCTAACAAAACACAGAGGACTTGTAGGGTGAAAATTGTGAAATGTTAATTTAAAAAATCAAAGAAGGTCTAAATAAATGGAGAGAAATACTGTCTTTATAGATTAGTAGATTCAATATAGTGACACTCCTCAAATTAATATACAGGTTCAATACAATTCCAATCAAATCTCAGCAATTTTTTTTACCAATTTAAAGATTATAGTACAATCTATATGTGAAGGCAAAGGTACTAAAATAGCTAGACACTCTGAAAATATTTGAAGTAATGTGGGGAACTTTCCAAAGTGAATGATAGTTATCAAATCACATATCCAAGAAGCTCAGAGTATTCCAAGCAGAATAATAAATTTAAAAATCAATAAATAACCCATACATATTTATGCTTATTATATTAAAATGAAAAAAAAGAGGCAGAGACAAAGAGAAAGTATTGAATAAAGTCAAAGGAGGAAAAAATACCTTACCTATGGGAGGAACAAGGGAAATCACCAACCTAGGATTTTATATCAGCAAAGTTATTCTTCAAAAGTGAAGAATAAATAAAGACTTTCTCAGAAAAGCAAAATTATAGAAATAGACGACAGATCAGGGGTTGCCAGCTGTAAGTGCTGGAGAGGGAAGCAGGTGTGTTTATAAAAGGGCAACATGGGCCAGGTGCGGTGGCTCATGCCTGTAATCCCAGCACTTTGGGAGGCTGAGGCGGGTGGATCATGAGGTCAGGAGTTTGAGACCAGCCTGGCCAATATGGTGAAACCCGGTCTCTACTAAAAATACAAAAATTAGCTGGGCATGGTGGCGCATACCTGTAGTCCCAGCTACTCAAGAGGCTGAGGCAGAATCGCTTGAACCCGGGAAGTGAGGTTGCAGTGAGCCAAGATCACACCACTGCACTCCAGCCTTGGCAACAGAGCGAGATTCTATCTGAAAAAAAAAAGGTGGGGGGAGGGGAGGCAACGTGAAGTTCCTTGTGTTGATGGAAATGTTCGATAACTTGATAATATCCTGGCTGTGGTTTACATTGTTTTGTAAACTGTTACCACTAGGGAATACTGGGTAAATGGTACCTGGATCTCTCTGTATGATGTCTTACTGCAAGTGAATCGACAATTATCTCAAATATAAAATTTAGTAGAAAAAAAAAAAACTCAGCCTGTTACGAATCGTTTTTATGTATCCTCCTCCTGGGGCTGACCCTAATAAGCTGCGAGAGAATGTAAGCAGATGGCAGCCCTGCAGCAGTGGGCAGCAGGTGTCCATATCTGTGTCAGGCCCATGCTGGCCTCCCGCTCCAGGTGTGACTCATCCTATCTGGTCCTGGGCAGACACATGAAGTGTGGTGCTTATTCCCATGGTGGCTGGAGGAGCTGCAGACCTTGGCCTGGCTCCCATGTAGCATCCTGGCATCCATCTGCTAGCAGGTAGCTTCAACCCCCTGCTAACAATGCAACACCTCATTCCTGCCACAACAAGACCTATGTAGCACAGTGGTTCTCCTCACCTTGGATCAGTGACATGCTCTAGGGGTTTGGGGGAACTTTTCACATGTCTTTGCCCACAACTTCAAGAGCACATAAAACTGAGGAGACTCTGGCCCTCTCCTGCCTGGATCCACTGTGCCACCAGTTCTCATCTATACCTGTCAGCTGCCATATCAGGGTGGCATGGGAGAAGGGATCATTTCCCTGAGAATTGTCATTGCCTAGTTCAAACCGTGGTTATAAGTTTCACTCTATTTTCCAAAATGCACCCTCAGAAAGGGTTCCATCATATCCCCGTTTCCCAGATTTGACCATAAGAGAAACTAGTTCTATAAGGATGCTTCTGATTTTTTTCTGTCTTCCTTCTAAACCAGCATATTTTGCTTAAGAATCAAGACTATGCTACCTTTGTTATTCTAGTTGCGTAGCATCTTTCTTTCCCCAGGGCAATGTGCAAGTTACGTCTAACTTCTCTGGGCTGAAAGGAAACAGCCTTAGGTAAATATGTGAAGAGAAAATATTTAAAGAGCTTGGCAATGAGAATAAAGTACATAAATGCATACATGGGTGGGGGGAGGTTATGCTCCTACAGTAAAATATCTCTGTGTTGTACTGTACATAGTAGCAATGCTGCCATACGGCTCTGGCTGCTGGGCTTCTGTTACTGAAGTTGCATACAACTTGTCTTTTAATTATAGTTGCATACAACTTGTCTTTTAATGATAATGCAGTCCGATTGCATTAAGACTCAAGACTCAAAAGTCTCTTTGAAAATGCTTATTGATGTGAATGCCTTCATTTTTCTTAAAGAAAAAGGAAGAAACACATGCAAGAAAAGAAGCATAAGAGGAAAACCTTGAGCAAAAACCCTGAGAAAAAAATAATGATTTGTAATCCCTTGTCTTAATGTTATCCTTACAATAAAGCTTTCCTTTCCCCTTCCTCTGTGCTGTCTTCCAACTTCCTGATGCCTTTCACTGCATGCTGAACCTCTGTTTCCATGTGGGCCCTTTGTGGTGCCTCCCCACCATTCACACAAAGGTCCTTTTCAAAAACTCAGGCAATATACTTGTTTGGTACTAACCAGTTGCTTACTAAGTCACCTCACATCCTGGTGCACAGAGCGCTATATATAATTAACATTGTGAATTCTCTGTAAAAATCCAAGCCAATGTACTGTTGGTTAAAGATTTCAAACACAAGAAAATCCTTTGTGTGAACAGGAAACTGATTTGCGTACTTACTGTTAACTAGGCAAACAACTTGGAAGTGAATTGCATTTGTTCTCTTGGCAGCCCTGTGTGTATAAAGAGGCTTAGCTGGAAGATTAAAACAAATTCTCTTAAAATATTGCACTGTAAAACCATACACCTGCCCAGAGTTCAAAGGACTGTGGTCTTACAGGTTGTATAAGCATCAGGAAACTTTGACATGGGAAACAGTTTATAATCACATAGCTAGACATCTAAGGCGAATTCCCCTAAGCCCAAGGTTTTTCAAGCTTGCAATGTGAAAAGAGAAAGCCAGACTCATCCACTTCCTGAAGAAAGACCAGGCGGAATGATAGCAAGGAGTATTTAGGAAGCTTCCAATGTCCTGTGGATGAGGGAAAGTGATGACTGCTGAAAGGCAGGCAAAACATGAAGCCACTTGGGTATGCTATGACAGAAGACAATTTAGGATTTTGTTAATTCCAGCAATTATTATGATTATGAAAAAAAAAATGCTGCTTCTTAGCCTATATGGTGATTATCCTTTAGTTTCTACTGAAGATTATGGGCTGAGGGAAATAGAAGTATATAGAAAACGTAAGAAGTTTTAGAGAAGCGACAAGGCTGTTCAAGCTTTCATGCAGGCTGAAACTTTCTGGGAAACTACCCACACACCAGATAATATTAAAATAACGCAGGTGTGCAGTGGGTGAAGCAGGGAGAGGCCCATTCATCCAGGTGTTAAAAAAATAACTGCTGTTTTTATTACTACCTGTAATTTTCAAATTAATGACATAATGCTTCACAGGATAAATAGACCACCTCATAGAGGATAGTTGAATTTATTTTTTTAACCCAAAGCAGGAAATGCTCTTGCTGGGCTCTGTCCCTCTCCTGAAGCTGCTCTGGGCCCCCAGCCAAGGATTGCTCACCAGGCTCCTATTTCCCTTTTTTGATCTCATCCAATCCATTTACCTTATGCTCTCACTTTTTTTTTTCTTATTTCTCTCTTTTATATACCTCCTGCATGTTAGGTAATAGAGGCAAACTGCATTTCCTGTCTGCCTGCTTAAAGCAGGGAAAGATTAGCTTGGACAGATGTAAAAAGCAGTTGCTAGTTTTGCCTTTAAAGACACAAGGATACGTAAAAGTCCTTTAAAAGTGAGACTAGATTGCACATCTATAAGCCTCTGGGGTGACTGTATTTCTTTTAGATAAAACAAATGGTTTGGGGGAACTTAAGCTATCCATGTGGATCCTTCCTCTGTGGTGTGCAAACAGGTGGACCACTCATGGGCTCGATGCCAATGAGTCCCCCCACTCCATGGGAATTCACAGAATGCCCAGTGGCAGCCTTCAATCTCCGGTTGCTTGCAGAACAAGGTACCCAATCTCCTGTTAAATTAGGCTCTGTTTCTTTCACTGAAAGAATTATGTCTTTATTATTTACTTTCCAGAGAAACTTTCTTTACAAAACTCCAAAGTTTCAGCCTCTTAGCATTTTCTCATCAGTTTTAGCAGATATTTCAAACCAACCAGACTCAGAGACACATTCATTATTCCGTCTGTCGCTCAAGCTCCCCTTCTCTTCAAGTGGCTGTTCTACTTCTGGGTAACTAATTTAATTTTATAAATCCAGCTACAGTCCCCTTAATAAACTTATAGGGATCTAGTTCATGTAGGTGGAATCATGAAAGCTACATGGAATGCCACCTGTTGGAGTTTGCTTTCACTGTAGAAGAAACTTTGCACCATATGAGCAGCTCTCCAGGAAGCACCCTTTACATCCATTATGTTGCTTACTCTTTCATTTCCTGCTATTTCAGCAGGCAATGGTGCACCCATGTTCAATTTCTGATTGCACCACTTCCTAGCTGTGTAACATTGAGGAGAGTCCTTTAAGCCTTGGTTTCTAGCTTAGGACCATGCCGAACACAGTGTTATCTGATCTTCCTTTCTGGATTTTCCCTTGGAGCCAGAGGCCATTTCCACCTAAACTGAAAAAGACAAAGCATTGCCACGCAACTAACAAAGAACTGATGTCTGTTCCTTGACCCTCCCTTTATAAGATTTCCTATTTCCTGCTGCAGCTGCTGAAATTAGGGATTCACTGACTTGAACAGTTACTATGGACTCATTTTTTATCTTCCTATGATGCCCACAACACACACACACACACACACACACACACACACATATATATATATATATAGAGAGAGAGAGAGAGAGAGAGAGAAGTACTTAACAAGCAGTGATAAAAATTTAAGACATGTTTGCTGTATGAATGATCCTTACTTAGTGGAAACTTGAGAGGGTAAAACTTTTTAAAAGCTAAGATGTACATGCCTAGACCCACAAATGTGTTATTTAGCAAAGCACTTTGAAACACCAAAGTAGCACACCACAATTATAGAGTTTTGAACAGGAATGTTCCACAGACCATTAGGTTTCACCATCAATACTGTTCAATAATGAATCCAGAGAGTCCTGATTTTTCAAGTTGAAGAAAGGCCAACTTGTCTTGTCTGTGACACTTATCAGGTGTTTCCTGAATGTCATGTGCCAAAGTCTATTTTTATGCAGGCCCAGAAGTCTTTTGTTGCTAGAGCAAAGAATCATAGATCAAAATCCCAGATACAAAATGATTTAGAAAACACTAAAAGTATAAAAACTGAGAGTAACAATAGCTATCTCATATGGTCACGGTGAAGATTAAATGAGATCATATGTTATATGCTCAGCAGAGAGCCTAGTAAGCACTCAGCAAATGTTAATAAGCATTGTTATTTTTATCAAAGTGTAGAATAGCATTTTGAAATCTCACAGAGACTGCAACTAAGCTAAAATATGCAACTCTGCTTATAAATATGTACTAATGACAAGTGCTGTCTTTTAATATCCTATGATCATAAAACATCTGTCTTGGTAGAGATCCCTAGAAATAGGTCCTGAGTCAGGGAATTGGGTGCCTATGAATTACTGAGAGAGTCCTCCTCAGGAAAAACCTGTAAAAGGGAGAGGAAAGTAAGACTAGAGAGGGATAAAAGAGCAAGGACGTGGTCTCAGACAAAACCAAGCCTTGCCTTGATCCATACGAAGGCTCTGGGGCTTAAATCATACAGAATTGTTGCCTACTGAGAACCAGCCTTTTATACTCCCACATCCATGAGCCATTTGCTATGAGCTGCACCTCCTTCCTCCCACATGAAAGATGAGGGCATAATCTCTAGGGCAAGGCAGTCCCCTTCAACACGGGGTAATTCTCCAAAAGTGGAGAGGTGTATTTGTTAGCTTGGGCTGCCATAACAAAATACCACAGATGGGGCAGCTCTATTTCCTCATAGTTCGGAGAATAGGAGTCCCAGATCAAGGTCCAGCACAGGTGGTTTCTGATGAGGGCCCACTTCCTGGCTTGCAGGTTGCTGCCTTCTTGCTGTGTCCTCACATGGCAGAGAGAGAAAGAAAAAGAATTCTTTCTCTTTCTCTCTGTATAAAGTCACAGCCTTATTGAATTAGGACCCCACCTCTATGATCTCATGTAGCCTTAATTACCTCCTGAAAACTCTATATCCAGATACAGTAACTTTGGGGATTAGGGATTCACCATACGAACTTTGAGGTGACACAAGTCAGTTCATAGCCAGAGGCATCTGTGACCCTTTGGCAGCCAACACTCATAGCAACTGAGGCACGTGTACAAAGGCCAGGTATGGTAGATTGTTTACAAAAATGATGGCAATTCTTCTTTCTGTATTCATGGCCCTTTCAATATGACTTTGCAACTCCCTGTCTACTCTTTGAACCTAGACTGGCTTTGTGAATTACTGTGACCAACAAAAGGCAGAAGTGACATTATAGCATTTCTAATCTTAGAGCTCAAAAGGCTTGCTTCCACTTGCTCTCTTGGAGCTTGGATGCCACCACATGAATAAAGCTGGGTTGGCCTGCTGGATAAGAGGAATCGTCCTGGCCAGTAGCAAGCCAGCCAATGACCAAACACATTAATAGAACAGCTAGCCTCCAGTCAATCCTCAAGCTGACCACAGACACATGAGTGAGCCCAGCAGAGATTAGCCAAGCCTGACTGGATCAGCAGAACTACCAGGCTGACTGGTAAATTTGGGAGCAATAATAAATGGCAGCTGTGTTAAGCTACTAAGCCTGGGGCGTGGAAGGGGCTTGTTAAACAGCAATAGATAACTGATAACACCCAATAAAGTAAACCTGGGCAGAAATATGGAGTGAATACAGGTCACCAAGCATCTTAAAGAAATAATTCATGAAATTCCTATGTAGCTAAGGAGTAGCTAGTTCTATGACTTTTTAAAATAATATAAAAATTTAATCTGTCATCAGCAGACATATTCTTCTCAGTGAATATTGAATCAAACTCTTAGAGTCTAGTTCAATTACTGTCTAGCCTCAAGGATATAGATCTAGATTTAAAACCAATCTTGGTCTAAGGTCACTGATCTCACCTCAGCTTTCTTTCTATACCGCAGTCCACAGGAGGTATAGAAGTAAAACATTGTACTCGGAAAAAGAATTTTGGAGCTTATGAACTGGCTTTTCCATTTTGTATTTGTATAATTTGGCAAAGAACCTGTCTGAATCAGTTTCCTCATGTGCCAATGAGGATAATATTCTATAACTACAAGAAAATTGTCAAGCGGCTCAAATGAAATACCAGTGTGAAAGTCTAGGTGAGGTGAGAAATGTTACACAAACATGAGTGAATTTGAGGGGACCTAATCTGTATATCCTTGGAGACCAGGAGTTCTTGTTGTATAAAGGTTCTGATACTTCCTGAGATAAAGGTAAAGTGGATTTTGAGAAACATGCTCAAAGTTTGAGCCTTTGAGATAAAGGTGGTCCCCAAGTTCTTACCCTGAAGTAGAAGAGATCTGACATGTGCCTCAGCAAGAGACTGTAATCATGAAGCAGAAAACGGCCTGTTGGGACATAGCTCAGAATACTTCTGACCTGATTTGAGACATCTGTTCTAAATCCTTCAACAGAGGGAACAATAAAAAGGAAAAGTCCTGGTTATATATTGAAGTCCTAAACAAAGAGTTGGCTTTCCGGTTCACATTGGCTAACTGGATACAAAATTGTACTCTGGGGGAAAGAAATCCCATTAAGATGACAGAAAGCCTCATATAAAGTGAATCCGTAATAGATTGGGAAATTTGAAAGTGATGCCACAAATCAAATTTCTAGAGGATATAGAGTCATTGAGACTAGATTGAAAGTGGAAACTAAGAGAGCTGAGGAAGCCACAACCTCATATAGAAGAAACAGAAGGTCAAACAGAGTATGTTTTCCCAACTGTGCCCCCAAATAATCCAAAGAGCAGAACCAGTGGGAACTAGGGGAAAGAGCAGGATAAAGACCTTTAGTAAGGTGACTAATTAAAGGATTTCAAAACATTTACCTCAGTGTCCACCCATGTCCCTGATGTCATGAAGGGAATGGTTACTTCTTAGAGCTACACACTCCAGATTCGAGCCATGAGAACACCTCTCTAAAGTGAAAGTTGAGGCACAGAAAATTCCAGAGTAGCTGAGGCTGGAGAAGCAGAGCAGTACTATAACCTATCGTTACTGTGAGGGACTGGGGCTCTTGGCATTTGTGATCTCATTCATACTTCCCCTACATAAGCTCCCAGGGCTCCTGTAATCAGAACCTGTTTCTGTGTCACATGAGCAGTGATTTTTTTTTCTTTTTCTTTCTTTTTTTTTGAGACAGAGTTTTGCTCTGTCACCCAGGCTGGAGTGCAATCTTGGCTCACTGCAATCTCCACCTCCCGGGTTCAAATGATTCTCCTGTCTCAGCCTCCCAAGTAGCTGGGATTACAGGCGCATGCCACTACGTTTGGCTAATTTTTGGTATTTTTAGTAGAGATGGGGTTTCCTCATGTTGGCCAGGCTGATCTTGAACTCCTGACCTCAGGTGATCCACCCACCTCGACCTCCCAAAGTGCTGGGATTATAGGCATGAGTCACCACACCCAGCCTATGAGCAGTGATTTTCATTTGGGCTAGGATTCACATCTATAGCTAAGAACAGATAACCAGAATATCTAAATATTTGAGGAAAATCAACCATAAATATATCAACTATAATAACAATAACAAAAACAAAGTTCTAAACTCAACAAGTAGAAAAATTAACCCCTGGGGAAATAACAAAATCCAAGCAAATGAAAGAAAACTACAAAGGAATATAAACACAAGAAATGAAACAAAACTTCAAAATAAGAATAATTAATTTCCTCAGATTGGTTTGAAGAGATACTGTGTTCAAAAGAAAATAATATATTGTAATGAAAAAGCAACAAGGGAGATCTCCAAAGTACAAAATATGATCACCATCTATTAGCGGCTCAAACAGAAAAATGCACACAGCTAAAGAGTCAAATAGGCAGCAAATAGAGCCAAGTGATTCTCCTACTCTGTAGTCCAGAAGGACAAAGAGGTGAAAAACATACGGGAAAACCTAAAGAACATGGGGAAGAGACCCAGAAGAATATTTATCCATTTATTAGGCATTCTAAAAAACAGAAGAGAGGGGATGAAGGAGAAGAAATAAAAACAATAATGGAGTAATATGTCCTTATCAGATCTTCAGATGAAAAACCTCAAATCAAAAACAAAAACAAAGCCCATTAGGCTTATCTTGAGGAAATTTTGGAAAAAACAATAAAGAGACTATCCTAAACCACTTCACAGAAACAAAGGGTATACCAATAGGAAACAGAATCAGATTAACATTGAACTTCTTACCTGCAAGTACAGTTGCTAGAATATAAAGGAACAATATCATTACAATACTGGAGAAAGGTCATTTTGAATCTAGATTTCTATACCTAGCCAAACCCTCACTAAAAGAAAAGAGCAAGGTAAAGATTTGGGGAGCGTGTCCTTACACAGAAAATGTACCATTAAAAAAAAAAAGAAAACCTTTCTAAAAGATTATATAAATACATATATGTAATATTATAATAAATACATTTTACCTAATACACATTAAAAGAACAGTATACTCTAGAGTAAGAGAATATACATTCTTCTTAAGATCCATAGAATATTTACAAAAATTGACCACATACCTATGCATACAAACACATACATTCACACACACGCTTTTGATACATTTCAAAATGCAGAATTTATTTCAGCAACAATTTTCTTTTCTGTTTTTTTTTTTTTCTTTGAGATGGAGTCTCGCCCTGTCATCCAGGCTGGAGTGCAATGACGTGATCTCAGCTCACTGAAACCTCTGCCTCCCGGGTTCAAGCGATTCTCCTGCCTCAGCCTCCTGAGTAGCTGAGATTACAGGTGCGCGCCTCCATGCCCAGCTAATTTTTGTAGTTTTGGTAGAGACGGGATTTCACCATGTTGGCCAGGCTGGTCTCAAACTTCTGACCTCAGGTGATCCGCCCACCTCAGCCTCCCAAAGTGCTGGGATTACAGTTGTGAGCCACCACGCCCTGCCCTTCAGCAACAATTTTCTAACTCCAATGAATAATAAATTAGCAACGAAAGAGGAGCAAAAATTATTCCATTTGCTTAAAAATTGTTAAACATCTTTCTATAATAAATCATGAGTAAAGTCAAAAGTAAAAACTCAATGTATAACCAAATTGGAGCTGAAAGAAAAGGAGAACAAGATTCATAGGATGTGGTCAAAGCAATGAAACGGAAGAGTTCCCTGATTCCCCTTGCAGGGCATGCGACAGGGGTGTGGCTCACCTGTTCAGTAGCCCCTCTGCTGAAACCCCTTGCGAGAGGGGGAGCATGCAGATGGGCAAGTGCAGAGGCTGGGGTGAGGGCTTTGGGCTCTGGCCTTGGGTAGCGTCTACAGGTGGGTGTTACAAAGCTCTTTCAGCTTGGCCACCATAGACTGCTGGAGTGTTAACCAGCTCAGTGGACCCTCTGCCTTTTCGGAAGAGCAAAGGACCAGGGGACAGCTTTCTGTATCCCGAGCATTTGTCCAGCATTCCGGAAAAATCGGGTCACACACTGACTCGAAGGATAAATGCGAGGTTTTATTGAGCGGTGGAAGTGGCTTTCAGCAGGATGGATGGGGAGCTGGAAGGGTGGGGATGGATGAAGTGGGAAGGTGATCTTCACCTGGAGTCGGGCCGCCCAGGGGCTGGACTCCGCTCTGCCTGCCTCCAGCCAAACATCTCTCGGTGTCCAGGCGTCCCTCCTCTTGTCTCTTCCTCTGCTGCGTTGTTTTGCTGTCAGTCGGCTTGCCTCCTCGTCTCCTCACCTGCCGGTGTGCTCTGGAGCTTGGGGTTTGGGGTTTATATGGGGGCAGGATAGGGGGCGTGGCCGGTCAAAAGGCAACTTTTTGGGTCCCAAACAGAAATGCCTGTTCTCATTTAGGGCTGCGGGTATCCAGGCTTGAGGGTGGGGCCTTTGCCAAGCAACCGCCCTCTTCTACTCAGTATTTCTGTCTCCTGTTCGTGTCAGCAATACATAGAAGAAAATCCATTCCTAAAAACATTTATAAGAGAACAATAAAACTGAAAACGAAGTATTTGTGAAACCACCTTTGCAAAAATCATTATCAGTGAGAAAATTATGACAGTGAAAGAGATCAGAGCTAACTGCTTTTGTAAAGCTCATGGAAAACCATCAGCTTTGGGGAAGGAGAGGAGCCTGAATCCTGCTAAGGTCCAGACATGAACGATTGTCAGGCGGTGTTCCAGAGGTTGCAAGACATACAACTTCCCCCTTTACTCCTACAAATAACACCACTACTGGAGACTGGCCTTTTGAGATATCTTTCCAAGTTTCTTTGCGTGTCTGACACCCATGACTCCACTTGGGATCCCCCAAGCCTGCTCCTGTGGCCCCAACCAGAAGCTACTCAGCCAGCAGAAGGACAGTTTCCACCCCCTATTAATTCATCTCTGACTCAACCAATCAGCCTCAAGCCTAGCCACCCTCACCCTTTTTCCCAAAAATGCCTTTGAAATACTTTTAACCTAAAGGCTTTGCAGGATAATGATTTGAGTACTAACTCTATCTCCCACATGGTGTGGCTGGCCTCATGTCTATTAAACTCTTTCTCTACTACAATGCCATGGTCTGTCTTTGTGCAGCATGCAGGAAAAACCCCTCCAGCAGTTACATTTCAACTAAGAAGGTTAATAAGGGAATATAAATACAAATAAATAAAGAATAAAAGAAGATAACTATAAAATAGAAAACTAGAAGATTAATAAGGCTTTGATTAACAAACTAATACTGTCTTTTTAAAAGACAAATAAATTAGTTAAATCTTCAGCAAATATACAAACAGGGAAGTCAGCACTTCTGTAAAGACAGGCACAAAGGAACAATCAGGATCTTATAAGCTAAATTATCTGAACTATGTTTATTCTGAAGGCCGGGGGGAGCCATTCTAGGGGTTTCTGAGGAAAGGAACGGCCACGGTCAGATCTGTGGTTTTGGGAGCAATCCCTCTTGTAGATATGAGGAAGGAGGAGAGGAGAATGAAGTTGGAGATACCAGGAAGTAGGCTTTGCAAGAGCCCAAATAAAGCAGTGGCAGCAGGGATAGAAGGCATGAGAAGGATTCTAGAGATGTTTATAGTGAATAAAGTATAGGCTTTGGTGACTAATTAAATGGCAGAAATAAGGAAAACAGAAGAGAAGCAGATTTGGAGGGTAAAGACAAGTTGATGTTTGAACATGTTGAAACGGAGTTATCCCTAAGTCATCTAGATAGAGACGGAACATGGGCTTCAGACATTCAGATAGGCAGCTTGGAGGAGGCCTGGATTAGATACCTCAATTTGGGTTTTATTTGGGTCTAAGATTAATTAATGGTAGGTCCAAGAATAGATTTCATCTTTCATGCCAATTTGGATCAGTTTGCAGTGTCATATTGAAGACACATGTTCAGAAGGACTGTGAGGCCAAGTCAAGGATGGGCAGGAATGAGTACCAGGACAAATCAGCAATACATGCCATGGGCCTAGGCCAGAGGTGCAGTGGCAGGCAGGCAGCACATTGCCCGACCCTGTGATAAACAGAGTTGAACTCATGGTCAAGTTTGTCTGCAAACAGCATGAAGCATATGAAGAAAACCATGATCAAGAGGAATCCAATGATTCACCAATATTTAAGAAGTAGATAAAAGAAGGTTCATCTTAGGATAGCTTCAGCAATTTTTATCAACGTGGGTTTTTAAGCATTTCACCCTTTTCACAAGGAGTCAGAAAGTTTTGCCCAGGTTGTACCTGTAAAGTAATGAGGCAATTTGAAAACTATGTGTATCAATTGACTTCACTGCTTCCCAACTTTTATTAATACAGAATTCCTATTCATTGTCTCTTGCCTTTAACTGAAGCCTCCTATGTTTGTGATCTAGTAACTGTGGTCCTAAACTAATATCCAAAACAAATGCTCTCTTTGGCTATCCTTAATACGCTGCATTGATTTTTTTTTCTCCATTCAATAAAGACAAAAATAGCCTGCTATCCTTATTAAATTTATATTAGATTAAAAATGTATGTACTAATGCTGAGTTCTTAGGGATAAGATGGCCTAAATCAGAAGTCAGAGAAAACTTTCATAAATATCCAGAACATAAAGTCGACCTGACCATTATAGTATTCCAGAGTCTTAACATGTGGCTCATGAATGAGAAAGTATTTTGATTGTATTATGCTGTCCTAAGAAAGGCTTTGTACTGGAAGTCAGCATGTGTTTTAGTTTGCAATGTGTCAGTAAAGGCTGTGAAACTTTGAGTTAGGTAATTAGTTTTTGGGGTGACCAACTTATTCCCAGTTGCCTGCGACTTTCCCAGTTGTAGCACTGAAAGTGCTGCATCCCAGGAAACATCTTACTTAGCCCAGGGCAAACCAGCATGATTGGTTGGACACCATATTGGTTGCTATCTCTGAACCTTAATTTCCTCATTTGTAAAATGGGATAACTGAATTAAATAATCTGTAAAATCTCAGTCGACTCTAAAATTCTAGACACAAATAAATTACATAGGCAAAAAGGTGGCTCCTTGCATAATACAATTTTTCCTGCAACAAAAGGCCAACTATTCAAATATATTGCCTCCGTTACATAGTATAGTATTTTAAATCCTGGTGATTTAATCCCACAAGATTACACAAGTGGGTCACACCCTGACTAACACGGTAGGATTAACATTTTTCAGGGATCTAAAGCTAGGGGAAACTAGGAAACAAGGAAGCAAGGGGCACTGCCTGCGCCAGATGAATGCCCCATTTTGGGACTAAGAAACTTCCACTTCACAGTTCTGCCCATCCTGGCCTGGACAACGTCAGATCCCTTTCGTTTTATTTGGTGGCCATCAACAACAAAGGTCCTGAATGGAGATCAGCCTCCAATCAGAATGAAAGCAGGGCTTTGTCAAGTCCTGAATACAACATGCAGTGACCTGGTTTGTATAGGGCTGGTCAAAATAAAAGGGAATCTTTCTCTAGCAGAGACCAAGTGGTTGCTTATCTCTAGGACTCCCAATGTGAAGTCATTCAGAAAAATAGCAGGTCCCAAAGAGTGAATGTAGTTGTTTTCACTGCCCTGCTTCTTCCTGTCAAAACTCAGTGTCAGACAATTTTCAACTGCTTCTGAGACACAAGCAGTTCTCAATAGGGCATTCCGAGTTTTACTAGTATCATCTCTCTGAAAGACATTTTACAGCACCAAAAGAAAACTGACTTGTGATCTTCTGATAAAGTTTGTTAAATCTGAAAATGTTTTCCATAGGAAAATAATAAAGGAAAACTAAATGTGGAGCATTAGGAGTCCATGGTTCATGCTTCACAGACACTGACTTGTTGAGCCAGCTTAATGACTGACAGTTGAGTCAGATGCTCTTACCTGAACTTCTCTGACAGAAAAACAAAGGCTATAGTGTATTTTCAAGTAACTGAATTGTGGTTAAAATACCTGGCAAAGTGCAGGTGAATGTACCTTTAAAAGAATGTGAGATGGATTCACAGATGCATCCAGTTCCAGGAAGAGAAGAACATAATTTAATAATTAGCATCTAGTACATTAAAATTTTAATATATGGAAGACAGAAGCTAACAGCAATCCTTTTTCTATAGAGAACCAAATAAAAAGTAGGTTTAAATTTATCATGTTTCTTTCCTGCTTAAACATAGCCTCCTACATCCCACACAACAAATTCCAAGTTCCTTGGACCAGTTATATTCAAGTTTTGCCACTGTTTATTCCACCCCAGATTTCCAAACTTATCTCCCATTTCTGAACAGAAAGCTTGCTCTCTAACCCTTCTCTGCTAACCATCATTCCCAAGTACCATGAGTCTTTCCACCTCAGTGCCTCACCTGTGCTGTGCCTTCAACCTGGCCTGCCCTCCCCACTTTTGTCTTCCTTTTGGTATCATATTTATCCTCCAGTCTCTATCCCTTCACAAAATTTTTCCTGAGTGTTCCAGCCTACACTGATTTCTCCTGCTTCTGAATTCTTACAGCACATATTGTCAAGTACTTGTATTAGGCACTTAATAACCTATTGTGTTAGCTGTTTTTTCACACACATGTCTTGTCTCAACTAGACGCTTACAGCCTTGAGGGCAGTGCTTTTTATACCATGCATTCCCCTACGACGTTATTAAATTGAACAGTACAATTTCCTGAGTCCTGAATTAGGTCACAAGAACATGCCCTTCCCTGGAGATTAGGAGACTTGCCCATTGGCCTGAAACAATTTAAAAGAAGAATAATTGAAGTTGGAGGGATAATAATAGACTCTAGAGGATAATAATAGAAAATAGATAGATAATAATAGATGATAATAATAGACTCCAGGAAGATTCTAAAAGTCTAAAATTAGATAGAACTGACAAGCCACTTGTCCCAAGCCAAGCAGAAAATAGGATGGAAAATGTGGCAATAGCCATTGACTAAGGTGTGAAAATATTTAGCCAAGTAATCAATTGGGTTATAGTTGTGATGTCAAACACTGATTCAGAAGTATTATATTATTAACTTTTTGTAGTGAATTGACATAGTCAGCTAGTATTAAAGAATGATTAGATTCAGGGGTCTACTGCAAATCAAGCCAAAGCTAGAGTAAGTTCAATTTCCTCCTTTTTCTTTCTTCTTATTAAATTTATCTCCACAAGAGACTGTGTTTTGGCAGAATAATTGGGTGTATTTATGGCAAACGTGAGGGAAAATTAGAATCTGCATCGAATTTCAAATGATGAAATTTGCTCAGCAACTACTGGCAAATTTTAGTTAAGACATGAAGACATGAGGAATATGAGAGATACCAAAGTTTAGAAATGAGACTTCTCAATACTCTGGTAGCTCATATGGGATATGTTGTTCCTCCAGAGCCCCTTCGGGATGCCAGATGTCTTACTTTCTCTCTCCCTTTCTTCCTCTATTTTTTGGTATCTCATCTTCTACAAGATATATAGAGCTGTGCTTCTAGGTGAAAGTAAATGTAATATGCAATCCATGCCAAATGTAAAACAGTTACCATTGAGAAAGCATTTTTCCAAAGGAGAACTAACTTATCAGTAGGAAGTAATTACTTTCAAGACAGCACAATTGATTAAATTTTGTAAAATTGCTGGACCTACGTATGAGAGAGTATAGAGAAACTTGGAGTTCATAGGACTCTAGAACAACTTCTCTGGCATGGTTCCAAAAATGGATTTCTAATCCTTCTTCTGATAGTTAAAATGTCCACAACCTCAGACTAGGGCTAGGTCAACCATACCTATGTACAAATTCCTATAGAAAAAGAAATGGTGCTTCAGTCATTTCATTGCCCATAATCAGACAATTCTACCACCACTTAACACATTTGTTTTCAGGAGCTCCATGTCCTTCCATTCCATCAGCCCTTCTCTGACCCTGAATTCCTTCCTCCTCAGGATAGACTTACGTCTGCCATTTCTGTGATGGTCTTTCTGACATCTGAGATTCCACCACCTGTCCTATTATTTTGTCCACCTTTTCAATACCCAACTCTACACTAACCCTTTCTCCCTCCTTCTCTGATAGGGAGCCATTGCAGACGTCTGGTCAGTGAACCAAAGGGTCACCTTAGAAATCACTGCCCTTAATTTCTGATCTATAGTCCTTACCCTCCCTTATCTCTTGCAGACTTTCATAGCCATCCATGATCCTCAAGCTCCCAGCTCAATCAATGCTTGTCTCAGTCTTTGCGGCTACTTCTCCTATACTTTACTCACATGAGAAAAAGCCATAGACATAGACTGGGAGAAACTATTCACATAAATATTTCTAATTTAGGGTTTGTGTCTATAATATATGAAGTATTCATAAAGTCAATAAAAAGATAGATAAATCCATTGGGGGATTTTTTGTTTGTTTTTCTTTCCTTTTTCTTTTTTAGAAGACAGGCTCTCTCTGTCACCCATGCAGGAATGCAGTGGTGCCATCATAGCTCACTGCAGCCTCAAACTCCTGGGCTCAAGTGATTCTCCCACCTTAGCCTCCCAAGTAGCTGGGACTACAGGGTACATGACCGGTTATTTATTTATTTATTTTGGCATATACAGACACTCAATTACTCAAGCTTGTCTCAAATTCCTGGCTCTAAGAGATCCTCCCGCTTGGGCCTCCCAAAGTGTTGGTATTACAGGCATGAGCCACCGTACCCAGCCCGTAAATCCATTTTTAAAAAACAAAAGTTTGACCAGATACTACACAAAAGAAGATATGCAAATAGGGAATAAGAACATGAACAGGTGCTCAAAATAATTAATCATTAAATAAATATAAAGTACAAACTATAATGTGACACCTTGTCACACCCACTCAAAATAAATAGAATAAAAAAGACTGGCATAACTGGTGGTAGGCATGTAAATTAATACAGCCATTATGGAAAACAGTATGGAGGTTCCTCAGAAAACATAAAATAGAATTACCATATGATTCAGCATTCTGCTTTTGGGCATATATCCAAAGCAATTGAAATCAGTGTGTTAAAGAGATATCTGTACTCCCATATTCGTTGGAGTATTATTTGCAATACCTAAAATATGGAAGCAACCTAGGTATCCATCGTTAGATAAATGGATTTTTAAAAGGTGATGTATAGGCACAATGGAATACTATGCAACCTCAAAACAGAAGGAAATTCTGTCATTTGGGACAACATGGATGAACCTGGAGGACACTGTGCTAAGTAAATAAGCCAGGCACAGAAAGACAAATGCCACATGATCTCACTCATATGTGGAATCTAAAAAAGTTGAACTCATAGAAGCTGAGAGTAGAATGGTGGTCACCAGGGGCTGGGGATGTTGGTGGACAGGGAAAGAGGAGATGTTGATCAAAGGATACAAAGTTTCCATTAGACTAGAGGAATAAGTTTTAGTCACTTACTGCCTACAATGTTGATTAGAATAATGTGTTTTATATTTCAAAATTGCTAAAAGAGTAGAGTTTTAATGTTTTTATCACAAAAATGCTAAGTATGAGAGGTGATGCATTTGTTAATCCACTTGATTTAATTATTCCACAAGGTAAACATACTGCATATCAAAATACCAGGTCATATACCATAAATATATACAATAATTACTTGTCAATTAAAAATAAAATTTAGTATAAAAAGGCTAGCATAGAAAATATTGGCGAGGATGTAGAACAACTAGAATTCTCAAATGTTGCTAATGGAATATAAATACTATTTTGAAGAATGTTTTGGCAGTTTCTTATAAAGTTAAATAGAAACTTATCCTATGACCCAGAAATCCCATTCAAGGTCCTCACCCAAGAGAACTGGGGGAAAAAAATTGTCCACAAAAAGAATTGTATAAGAAAACTTTATTAGAGTAATTAAAACCTAGAAACAGCCCAAATGTCCATCAATAACTGAATGGATAAACAAATTGTGGTATAGCAATACAATGGATCCTACTCAGAATTAAAAAGAAACAAACTATTGATATACTCAATGATATGGATGAATCTCAAAAATAATATTTAGAAGAAAAAAACCCAGAAAGTACGTACTATCTGATTCCACTTATATGAAGACCAAGAACAAGCAAACCTAATCCACAGTGAGAGAAATGAGAAAAGTGATGGTTCTCTGGTACTGGGGAAGGAAAGAATTGACTGGAGGAACAAAGGAAACTTTCTGGGATGATAGAAGCATTATCTATCTTAACAGAAGTGTAGATGCCATAACTGTATGCATTTGTCAAAATTCACTAAACTGAAAATTTAACGTCTACCAATTTTATTATATGTAAATTATATCTCTAGTTGTTTTTTTTTTTTTTTTTTTTTTTGACAGAGTCTTGCTCTGTCACCCAGGCTGGAATACAGTGACTTGATCTCTGCTCACTGCAAACTCTGCCTCCCAGGCTCAAGCGATTCTCCTGCCTCAGCCTACTGAGTAGCTGGGATTATAGGCACCCACTACCATGCTCGGCTAATTTTTATATTTTTAGTAGAGACAGGCTTTCACCATGTTGGCCAGGCTGGTCTTGAACTCCTGACCTCAGGTGATCCACCCGCCTTAGCCTCCCAAAGTGCTGGGATTACAGGCTTGAGCCACCGCGCCCAGCTTATACCTCTATTTTTTTTTTTTTTAAATAACTCAAAAGCAGAAAAAAGTGAAAATGTGTGTATCTCTATACATTCCTCAAAGATTGCATCTGGGTTTTATTTGTAGAATATCTTACATTCAATGGTTCACACTCTATAGGTACTTTATAAAACTTGATAAATTGTTGATTTCAAGGTATACGCTTACGAACTAAACTGTTGCAGCCTTCAAAAAGGATTTACTGGGGAGTCTAGCATTGCTATGTTTGAAAGTATCAATATTCAAGTCAAGAAATGAACTTTTTTTTTTCTTTGTAGTCATTGAAGGCTAGTAAAAACCAAGCCACTTAAAGAAACAAGTAAATGTTAAGCTCTGGGATGACCTAGCCATGTTGATCTGTTCACTTACTGTGTTTCTAAAGCCCAGCACATAGCTGAATGCCTTGTAGGCACTTAATGTTTACAGAATAAATGAACAAGTCAGGATGGGTAGAAAAAAGAAGACAATAGGGTTATCAGAAAAGAAAAAAAAGGTATGATTCCTAAAGGTAGTTACTCTGGCAATAAAATAATTAATATTAGACCTATAATTATATTATATTGACCATATTATGAATTTTGCATCATTGTCACCTCCTAAATATGTTATAGAAGGAAGTGAGTGCTGGATAATAGGAATGGTGTTGGATTAACCATGCATGAATAATTCAAAGTTGATTTTAGGCACCCAGGACTGAGACAGGAATAATAGAAAGATCTTTAGAATTTTTTCTGTATAAATTAATGTGTATTTTTCAATTGACACATAATAATTTCACATATTTATGGGGTACAAGTGTGTTGTTTCAGTGCCTATATATGTTGTTTAATGATCAAATCAGGGTAATAACCATATTCATCACCCTAAACATTTATCATTTCTTAGTGGTGATAATATTAAAAATCTCTTCTAGCTATCTTGAAATATACACTACATCGTGCTTTGCTATAGTCACCCTTCTGTGTACTAGAATACTAGAACTAACTCTTCCTTTCTAACTATAACCTAAATGCCCATTGGAAGGCACATGGATGAACCTGGAGGACAGTATGTGAAGTGAAATAAGCCAGGTACAGAAAAACAAACATCAAATGATCTCACTCATATGTGGAATCTAAAAAAGTTTATTTCATGGAAGGAAAGGTAGAACAGTGGCTACCAGAGGCTGGGGAGCATAGGAGAGAGAGGGGACCAGAAGAGGTTGGTCAACAAGTTCCAAGTTACACTTAGAATTCTTATTAAGCTTGATAATCATATTATAAAGGTTCAGGGTTCATAATTTAGTCTGCTATCATCCGCACAGAAAACACGTTAGGTCACCTATAAATTATACTACAATCTTCTCTCGAGTTATTATGGTATGTTATTCTAACTAAAGGCAAACGTATTTTACTTTGTCTGGGATCTACCAAGATCTTCAGTGCTGGGAAGTGTTACCGGTGGAGGGTGTCCAGGCTCTTGGTATTTTGAACAAAGAATTGGACAAAACACACCAACAAAGCAAGGAAACAATAAGGCAACAAAAGCAGAGATTTCTTGAAAATGAAAGTACACTCCACAGGGTGGGGGCACGCCTGAGCATAGGGGCTCATGAGCCCAGTTACAGAATTTTCTGGGGTTTAAATACCCTCTAGAGGCTTCCATTGGTTACTTGTTGTGTGTCCTACGTAAATGAAGAGGCTAAAGTGAGGTTGCAAAGTCATTTATTAGTGTACACCCTATGTAAATGAAGAGGCTATTTCCTGTCATAGCTGATGTGTTTCCGTTTGATTTCGTTCTAGGAAGTCCTTAGGTTCCCTGCCTCCAGGCCCTATTCTCCTGCCTCAGAAGCACGGCCCTCATTTTTCTACACCCCAATCTGTATCAAACTATCTCAAAGAGCATTCCAGTTTTTAAGAAAAGTTTTCAGAGAAATATTCTTTTAAAAAAACTCTAAAATAAAAATCTCTTGAATTTAACATTGGCAGAATGAAGAAGGGGTATCTCTAAACCTGTCATTCTCAGAAATTCTTGTATAAACATATTAGTAAGACAGAAAAAAGGAAGAAGACTGGAGCAGAATTCAATGGAATGGAAATTAAAATAGCAGGAATAGTAAAAAAAGATAAATAAAGACAAGAATAAAAGAAGATGACAGGCAAAATGAAGACATGCGAGGTAGCCATGGAAATGAGATACAAACACAGTCAACATCCGTCTTCATATGACTACTTATTATGGCCCTGCAGGAGGCAGAAAGAGAGAAGACAAATGGGACTTCATATTTGCTTTATCTTTAAACTCCCATTCCTAAATCTGGCCTTACTACCCCTTGTTTTAAGGGGAAAACATTTTACTAAAGGCCTTCTTTCCATTGTTCAAATCTCCAAGACATTTTACAGAAATGAAACAATGGTGCTAAACTTTTGGGTGACAGTAGGAAGGGAAACAAAACAAGGGAGAGCTTATTTCCCAGTCTAGGGAACTTTGCTTCAGTTCTGGCTGAGTGTCCTGTTTGGGATGTAACATTTTTTTCTGAATGTAGACTTCATCATGCTGGTAGTTCAGAACAATACACTGTAAGCAGTAGTGGCAGCTTCGAGCCCCTGCTCTCAGGACTCTGCTGCAGGTGCTTTAACAGGCAGTTCCTTCCTTCTTCCCCTCCCTCCCTCCCTCCCTCCCTCCTTCCCTCCTTCCTTCCTTCTTTCCTTCCTTCCTTCCTTCCTTCCTTCCTTCCTTCCTTCCTTCCTTCCTTCCTTCCTTCTTTCCCTCCTTCCCTCCTTCCTCCCTCAACCCCTCGCTCCTTCCCTTCATTCCTTCTTTTTTAAAATTAAAGCATATTTTCAAAATACTTTCCACTGCAAGGCTCAGCTGGGATGAAGATCAGACCCAGAGGCAGCGACACAGGTGCCTCCACTCTTCCAGTGAGCTTCCTAAGGCCTGCCTCACTGATCCCCACTTCACTTCTTTCCCAATGCCTCCCTTCCTCTTCAGTCCCAAAAAGGATCTGATGTTGCATTCAAGCAAAACATTCAAAGGCATTTCAATCCCATTTCGGAAGCCACTCCTTTTTTTCTGTAAAAGATACTTTAAGCTCCATGTGTATGTTTTTTAAAAAGCAAGTTTTCTTAAAATCTGAATCTTTAGTAATGGTTAATTCGAATCCTTCCTTCTCTTAATAAAAATTCTGAAAAGGCTGCCTTCCCTAACCTCACAACAGCTACATATTACCTACAGTGTTTCATATTATTTAATTAGGCTTTGCTTCAGCCTCCACAACACCTTAGTCAATTTGGCATTTATTTCATATCCACAAATGCCAGAATTATCTCAGAGTATTTAACACACATGCAGAAATATCTGCAAGGGAATGTTTTACCTGCAGAGGAACAGTCAATACAAATTCAGTACATTTTCATCCTCTATGCCCTAGGGCAAATCTTCTTTTTCAGGCTTTTTCCCTCTCCATTACGCTTGAAAGAAGAGAGCAGAGCATTGCGTTGCCTATTCAAAAATGGGGACAGAGCTTCAGGTTAAATGGGTGGAGGAAAAGGTAAACTATTACTGAATGCCCACTATGTACAAGACATTGATGCTAGGTGTTTTATCTGTATTTTAAAATTTAATCCTCACAATCTCCTCATGAGGTAAATATAATTATTTCTATTTTCCAGATGATAGTACTGGAGCAGAGAGCGTACATGTTAGGCAGTTAAGAGTTCTATCAGATTCCATTACACTACCGACTTCCTTGCTTCACCAGATTGTTCATATCAAACCCAAACAAGTAGCTATGACAACCCTAGGAGAACCGAAATCTGGTCCTTCCTTGGTTGGTGATTTCACAAAGGTTATGACAATGAGCAGGTAGCCCCTTCCTCTTCTGAGTAGAGTGAGGTCATAGTGCAGGCATACCACCTGAATCACCTGTGTGCCGAGGTCACCGAGGACACAAGCATTGGGGTTAAATAGCTGTCTAGGTCCCAGTTGGCTATGTGACCTTGGGGTTGTTTGTGCATTTATTCATTCATGCATGCATGCATAGTTCACTCTATGAGTATTTACTGAGCACCTATTATGTGCCAACCATACTAGATTTTGAGAAAACAGCAGTAAACAAAACAAATTAGGCCATCACAGAGTCTACATAGTCAGGGAATGTAAAACATTACGCCTCTACTTCCTTCTCGTGTGAAGTGGAAGTAACAGAACCTCCCTCATGAGGTTGTGCTAAAGATTAACTAAGTTAATCTGGGATTTTTTTTTTAACTTTAAAATGCCCATCTTTAGCACAAATTGAACTAAAATCAATATAGGTGATAACAGCAGGAGTTTTGGTATATAGAAATGGGGTGAGAAGGAACAACTGTCCCCTAAAGTGCCGGGGGTAATTTCCTGTCATGTTTAGTTGAGAGGAGAAGGCTCTGATGTGGGCTGCCAGGCTGCCATTCATTTAAGTGCTGATGCAAATGTTAGGCTGAATTCAGGGTCTCAGTTTCCTGCACACTTCAGTGTGCAAAGTAGTCCTCAGGTTTATTTTTGCCTGGTACAGAAAATAAAGGAAAGTACAGGTGTTACAGTAATTATTTTAAATAACCCAAGCTTAAGCTTAAGAGAGAGCTTATCTATAATACCTTTTGAAAATCAGACTTTTTTTTTTTCCTGTCTCTCTCTCTCTTTTGGAAAGCTGGAGTAGTATCTAATCTGCCTTCTAAGGTTCAAGAGTTAATAATAGTGCACAGAACAAAGATTTGATTGGTTAATGGTTTCCTACCCATTCCAAGGAGTTTCTAGACTCCACGGGTCATGGGTGCCAATATAGACAGCACCAGGAGAGTATAGGGGTCAGCCCAAATTTCAATAATCAGCTTCCTGAATTTAAGGGAGAAGACAAGGAAGACGGGTAAGAAATGAGACATACCTATAAAAAGCTTAATCATCTGCCCAACATCTCAGGTAATAAATACATCTCCCAGGCAGTGACCCCAGATCTCTCCCTTTGATTGTAGACTCTGGAATTTTAAAAATCACAAATTTTGTTCTCTTCATTTCTGAGAATACTTTGTGGTGTTCTCGATTAAGGGGAAAAAAGGTCATTCCATTTCAAACCTATTCATTAGAATTTTAAGAGGAAAGAAAGAAAAATAAATTCTTTCATTTAGCCCATGCCTTAAGTAAATATTTATTTGTTGATCTATCTTTGGTTCAGGGTTAGCAAGACAGTCTAGTGGTTATGGTTTTTGATACAAGTTTCAATTTGGTATAAATTCCTGCCCAAGAGGTATAAAAAGACACAGAAATGAAGTGAAATCAAAATAAGAACAATGAGGAAGAACAGAAAGGGATTCTTTCGGAGACATTTTCTAGCAAACATACCTAATAATGACAATCTTGGTTATAATTTAATAGTTATATGATGTTTCCATTCACTGAATCCCCTTTATTCTTACACAAAATAATGTGCTATGACTTCCCTACCTCTTCAAGAATTGACAGGTCAGAGCCAAGAGCTTCAGATAGTTTACTGAGTCTATAGGCCAGCTCCTCCCAAGAGGTAGAAAATGTCTGGCAGTGGCTTGGGGAAGCCTGCAAGCCTCCCTCATAAAAGGGGCTCTGAGGGATCATTTTAGCTGATCTCTTTTGACTATGCAAGAAACAGTTATTAGTTTCTTGGCAGGAAATCAACGCTTTATTGATTTTCAACCTATCGGTTTTCGGAATTACATGGGGGTGGTCCATAGGAATAAGCTGGCTGGGCTATCTCAGCTGACTTCCATGAACACTAACTGCATGTCACTTGTACATGAATCTGGATGCCAAGTGGGCTGGTCCTTTGGTAGAATAACTAAAAATTTGTTTTTTATGTTTCTGTATGTATGAATGTTTCTGTATGTATGTGTGTGACAGCACTACCTAGCTGTCTCTGCCAATGTTCTCCAATAATTACAACGTTCTCTAAATAATTAAGATTTCTTTAGAAGTTTAAGAGAGAGAAAAATATTGAATACAAAATCCTATGAGGCAGGTTTAACTTAAGCTGTGACTCTGCCCATACATGGAAATTTTGAGTACACAATAGGAATTTAACACAAATAACTAGTATTTACTCATGAAAAGTACACTCACATATTTGCCAAGGGTGAAAAATAAAGATGGGATTTTTCCTACTAAGTAGGAAGGCATCATAGATTTTGCAGAATTACCTTTATAGATCAGAATCGTGGAGGGCAACAGCCAGGCTAAGCCACAAAATAGACTTTGAGTCTTCTGTCCCTGAATAGACTTGGTGCAGTATCACTGATGAGAAAGCACTGATCTCAGCTTTGAAGACGGCAATCTAGCTCCAGGGTCTAACTCCAACTGTTGCATACAGAAGAAGTTCTATGGTGTCACAAGACCTGACTTGGAGTCCTGACTCTGTGATTTTGGATATGCCACTGAGCCTCTCTGAAGGTAAAATTAGATCTTGTAATGGAGAGATTCTTACGTGCCAGGTGCCCCAGTCAGTCCAAATCAGAATTCAGGGTCTAGCTAAGCTTAGAAACTGGAAGATATGGTGATTCCCAAGTATATTTTATGAGTTTATTTGCATACAAGTAAGAGGTAGTTAATTTATAAATCTGAACACAAATGTAGATTGGGAGGGGGAAGGAAAATAGGATTATAGAGAAAATTATGTCTAATCTCCAGCCTGAAGCCTATGGGCCAAAGGGTTGAAGGCAGAAGTTAATGTGACTCTTTTACTCCACATTTTATAAGGGTTGAGACCCTCACGTGGGCATGTGTGGAAACACAGAGGACATTCCAGAAATACCTAGAGGGAATGGGGAAAGAGGAAGGAGGGTGTCAAGATGTTCAGCAGCAATGTTTGAAGAGGATCTGAGCCAGGGAAATTGGGATAAAGATGTTAACATGACTCTGTTCTCCCATACATGAAAGACCATTTAATCCTCACAATAACATGAGGAAATAAATATCATTATCCCTGTTTACTCCATTTCTGGGTTTCAGAAGGTAGATAGATGAAGTTAATGCTGTTAACTGTGCATAATAGGATTTGAGTTCTTTCTGGTAAGTAGATCATACTGTCTTTAAGCACTATATTCTGTTCATTTGCCTACTTGCAGCTATAAAATTCTTAAAGGAAAAAACAAGACAGACAACTGAAAGGGATGCTCAAATTGTTTTAGATGCAGGATAATTAACAGTGTCAAAAAGAGAATGAGCAGGGGTTGGGTTTGAGAACAACCTAGGCATAAATCAGGAAGCTCAAATTTTTATACTTTCTGCATCAACACTTTTCTTTCTTAGACTCACATGAAAACAGAGTGGAAATACTGAGAGAGAGATCTCTCTCAGTGCCCTTGCAGAGGTCAAACACTTCCTTATCTAACTCTGATTTACTTGGGTTGCATGGAAATTAGTGAGCTTGGCTTGATCACTGATGGTTCTGGCATTTCACATTGGAGACTTAAGCCATTTTGGCCAATGCCTTGGTTTGCCTTGGAGTAACACAGTAAGCAGCTCTCTCAACAAGCAGTTTCAATTATTTTTAATGATTATTTTAACCTTAGATTGTAAAGAAAAACCTCAACAAGGGTGAGATACTCTCTAGCAGTTTTAATTTTACTTAAGGTCATGTCTGAGATATCTGGATTTCTTCAATTCTGAATGGAACTACACAAATCTTGCCTTTCTCAGAAGGAATTTCAGTCATTTATCAAGAGCAGAGAGTTCTTTTCATGTTTTGGAAATACAGCTTATGTTCTGAGGGGCCAGAATCACTTTTCCTGCAGCGTGGGGCCAGCTCTACCTAGGGAATCATTAAGCCTATTTGATTTAGAAAAATATGCATATAATTGACTCAAAAGATAGTCTTTATATTTATGCAGCTCTTCTTATTTATTTCACATCCATTTCCACAAAGTGCTTTCATATTATTTTCTCACTTGATTCTCACCAATTCTCTCTGGTTTTGGAAGGTCAAATAACACTATACTCCTTTACAGATAAGGCAACTTGAGCCCAAGAAAGCTTACTTGATATGATGAAGGTCTTAAGGGTAACCGATGGCAGAGGTATTATGACTCCTTATTCTTTGCACTGATTTATGAGTGTTTCATTTACTTACTGCTGTGTAACAAACAACTCCAAACCTCATAGATTCAGAGCATCAGGAATTTAGACAGGACACAGTGGAAATGGCCTATGTCTTCCCCTCGAGGTCTGGGGCCTTAGCTAGGAAGAATAGATGACGACTAGGGTTCGGATCATCTAGACGCTTCAAGAAGACTCACATGTCTGGTGCCTGAACAAGGATGACTAGAACACCAGCTGCAACTATAAACCAGAACACTTACATGTGGCCTCTCCATGTGGCTTGGGCCTTTCCCAGCATGTCATTTGCATTCTGAGGAGCACTTCCAAAAGGGAGCATCCAGAAGGAGAGTGTTCTAGAGAACTAGGCAGGAGATGAATGGCCTCAGATGTCACACAGAAACCCTGCTTCTGTATTCTCCTGGCTACAAGTGAGTCACTAAGCCCAGATTCAATGGAAGGTGGCTCTTGGTGGAAAAGTGGCAGGGTCACATTTAGAAGAGCATTTATGATGGCAGATGCTATTGTGGACATCTTTGAAAAATGTCATCTTCCACTGTAAGCACAAATATATTTCCTGCCCAAATAACAGGGAAATAAAAGAAAAAAATCTGAACTAGGGCTTCAAATGGTTATGAAAGAACTAAACAAATAGTAAGAGCTTTCCTACACAGCAACAATAATAGGTACAAAAATAAAGTGGAGCCCCTGGCACAGTGGCTCACACCTATAATCCCAGCACTTGGGGGGGCTGAGGCAGGTAGATTGCTTAAGCCCAGGAGTTCAGGACCAGTGCCTGGGCAATATGGTGAAACCCTGTCTCTACAGAACATACAAAAATTAGCCGGTCATGGTGGCGTGTGCCTGTAGTCCCAGCTACTTGGGAGGCTGAGGTGGAAGGATCACATGAGCCAGGGAGGTCAAGGGTGCAGTGAGTTGTGACTGCACTACTGCACTCCAAGCTTGTGACAAAGCAAGACTCTATCATGAAAACTTTAAAAAAATACAAAAAGGTGGAAAAAATCCCATTTACATCAGCACTACAAAATATAAAATAATTTAGAAAAAAGTTTAAAAATTACATGGGCACATATGAAGAAATCATCACATTTTCTGAAAGATTTTTTAAATGAAATGAAGATATATATTATGTTTCTTAAAAATGTCCTTTCTGACCAATGCCATATATCATATTCTTGGACAGTGTTATTTCTGCTCCAAATGTAACTCAGTTCCAAGAAAAAAATCCCAACATAGAGATATGTGAATTTAATATTATTAATGTAAAGTTCATCAGGAAGAATAAAATTATTAGAAAAGTCAATAGCCTTATTAATTAAAGAATAAAGAAATATAAAACATATCAGATATTAAAATCTTATAAAGTTTCCATATTTTAAATGAAGACATTGCTGGTATTAAATTAGATAATCATGTGCTTGAGACCAGGTTTCACCTCTTGTCCTCGTATAATTATAATTCTTTTTACCCTCAAAAGTATCCTGTTTTGGATGATAAATTATATGGCCACCCTACAATTAATCATACATATGTATCTGTACTCCCTCCCCAAACCCTACTTAAAAGGCAATAAATACATTTTAAAAATATTAGTCAAAAGATCCAAGAGAAGCGATGGATGGATGGATGGATGGATGAATGGATGGATACATAAGTAGGTGGATAGAAAGAGAAGTAGATGAAGGGATAGGTAGATGGCTAGATATATATAAAATAAATAGACTGATCATTCAGCCAACAACTAACTGGGAAAAAAAGAGAATCAAATAGTGAAATGTGTGTTGTGGTGAGAATCAAAGTTTGGTGTGATGACCAAGAGTGACTTTGGCTATTTCTGGCTGAAAATTTTATTTGAAAACATTAAATTTAAGTTGGTATTTGAATGGCAAGAAGGAGCAAGTCCTTCAAAGAGCTGGAAGGAACACTTTCTATTAAGGGAAATTAATTAGTACAAAGGCCATATGCTAAGATTAAATTTACCTTGTTTGAGAAACTTAAATACTTATGTAGCTGAAGCATAGTACCCATATAAGATGAAGTCTGAGAGGTAGGTGAGACCATTTAGGATCTGTAAAATAGAGTAAGTTAGAGTAAGGAAGCAAGCTGGAGCAAAAAGTTTGGATTTTATCCTAAATGAAATGTGAATTAATTAAAGTATTTTAAATAGAGTAATATCTCATAAATATTTTTTAATAAGAAAGGTATGGACAATGAATTGTGGAGAGGCAAGAATAGAAGGTGGCAGATCAGTTATGAGGCTATTACAGTGGTCTTGGCAAGGGAAAATAGTGTCTTAGGCAAGAATGACAGAAAGAAGAGTGAAGTGTTTGAATTAGGAAGGAAAATCTGACAGGGCTTGCAGAAGGCATAAGGCAAAAGACTGACAGATGTTGCTGTATAGAAATATAAATCTTATATATCAAATAGACCATAAACAAAGTTAACAGTTAAAAAATAAATGAAGAAAAAATGTGTAATATACATAACAAAGGATTAAAATAAATTATGTATATTTAAAAATGTCAAAAATACATTTTAAAAGCTGTAAATGAATAAGAAAAAAACAAACAACCCAATAGAAAAAGGTGCAGTGATATAAAGAGATAATTTACAAAACAAAATACAAATGAAATAACACGTGCAAAGACATTCAACCCTGTCAATAAACACTTACAAAATAAAATAATAAATCACTTTAATCTTTTTCACTGGAAAAATTAAAGATATAAAATTTAAAATATAATAAAAGAGAAAAATACATAAGTTTAAATATTTTGTATTGGTTGAAAGTAATAATGGTAATATAAATGAATATGGAAATTTGGCAGTTTGTCTACATCTATCAAGATTTTTAATTGACTGTGAAATTCCCCTGGTATTTATTCTAAAGATACACTTTCATTATTTATTAATTATTTTTATTACTTATTATTTATTTTTAGACAAGAGTCTCATTCCATCACCCAGGCTGGAGTGCAGTGGCACAATCTCCGCCCACTACAACCTCCACCTCCCGGCTTAAAGCAATTCTCTCACCTCAGCCTCCTGAGTAGCTAGAACTACAGACACGCACTACCACAGCTGGCTAAGTTTTGTACTTTTAGTGGAGACAGGATTTCGCCATGTTGGCCAGGCTGGTCTCAAACTCCTGACCTCAAGTGATCCGCCAGGCTCTGCCTTCCAAAGTGTTGGAATTACAGGCGTGAGCCACCTCGCCCAAGCTAGAGATACACGTTCAAATGTGTACATGAAGATACATACAAGAATATTCATTGCAAGGGGGTTTTTGTAATGGAAAATGTCACCCATTTTTGGTAACATTCACCCCAAGAAATATAATGGAAATACTGTGAAGAATTTTTGAAGAGTAATATTGATATATATGGACTTACTCGGAAATATCTCTATGACTTTTTAGAAGTAAAAAATCAAGTCACAAAACAATAAAAGGAGTTTGGTTTTCTTTATATGGAGGAAACTGAAACTATATGTGAATGTGAATGTAGGTAGATTCAGAGTAATATCTTCAATGTCTTAAAATTTTAACAGCGGTTCCACAGTAGGGTAGGAAGTTAATTGACCTGACTTATGGAAGGGCTGATGGATGAAGAAGCACTTTTGTTTTTTATGCTATACACATCTGCATTGTTTGAACGTTTATAGCACATATTTTTGTATTACTTGAGTAATTCTCTATATTGGATTTCAAAAAGTGAACAAATGAAACTTAGATTATGTTGGCAGTCACAGAAGGGGCTTCAATCATGAACAGTTGTGAAACTTTTGGCAGTAATTTGAATTTAATAAATCTTTACTGAACAAAGCTTGCAAGAGTACAGTTCAATGTGGAGTCTGGTCAAACGCTAAAGGAAGTGCTCCAAGAAGAGAGAGTCTAAGGACTTGGTAGGGTAGAAAGAACAAGGCAAAGGCTTGAATCTGTAACGTCTTTGAGTTTTTTGATTGCCCTTATCCATAAAATGAAGTATTGGCCAAAGCAGCATTTCAAACTCTTTTTGTTTGTTTGTTTGTTTGTTTTTTGAGGGGTGGGGGCAAGGAACAGAACACTTTTGTATTCCCAAAATACAAAATAGTGAGAATTATGAAACTCTCACTATTTACCCCGATAAAAGCAGTATTTCTCTGGTTAAAGGAGGTCAAAAGCCAGAGCCCTACCAGCTCAGTTCCTTGGGCAACACTGCAGCCTTCCTCGGGATGTCCCAGGGGAATCCAAGGCCATGGAGAACACTCCTTAAAAACTTCCAGCCTGGGTCATTTCTAAAGCCTTTACTACTCTAAAATACATAATTCTCATTTACAGATGTAACTCCTGAGAGTCAGCCTCAGTGAGTGTAGAGTATGGTTAGAATTCAACTGAGGAAAAGCAAAGAGGAGCAGCATTTATTACACTATTTACATGTGCTACACCTTGTTTAAGCCATTTTAATACCTTACTTTGTTTAATCCTCACAACCATCCAGTATTTTTAGCTCCAGGCAGGGAGGAAACAAGGAGATAAGGAGCTTTCCAGAGGTCACACAGTAAGTACTGAGCTGGAATTCTAACAGATTTGTCTAATTGGAAATATCACACTGGGTAGGCCTAGAGCATGGTGTCCTATTAGGGAAAAGGGGATATAACAATAGTATTTCTGGGGGCTGATGGGGTGGGTGGTGGAGGACACCAGGATAGGGTGGGTGGGATGACTTCCAACACCAGCTCCTCATGCTTCCCAGCTTTGTCAGGGACTATGCCTTGTAACAGTCTATTTGGGGGAGCTAAGACTATCACATGTGGAACAAATTAAGGAAAACATAGGCAGCTTGTAATTAGCTGTTTAACCACATGGTATACTCTAGAATTTGAGGAGCTTTGAGGTATTTTTTTTTGTTTTGTTTTTCAGAAATGATTATAAATTTGCACTACTCTTGTTCCGTCCTCTCCAGATACCTGGTTGTGGTCAGTGCCTGTGATCAAGGCAACACGATGCACATCCATCACCCCTGAGCAAGATATGCTCAAACACATGTACACTACAATGTTCCCATAACATCTGCCTCCATAGCATCAGCAACTGACCTAAATGCCTGCCTTAATGGGCAGGGCTTTTCTGCATGCTAGATGTCCAGAATGCTTGATTTCCCTACTTGTAATTTACCACTGCAGTTGTTATTTACATTATTTTCCAAGTAATCAATTCATAGAACAGGCAGACAAGAGCTGAGTCATCTTGGAAGAGAGCCCAAAAATCTCCCCTGCACAGCAAGCTTTACAAAAAGATCATCCTTTGTGGAATGCAAACAAAATGGCCTCCGCAATTTATTAATGTTCCCAAGAGCTGTGATTATGAATCCAGACATTTTAACAATGTTGAATCTAATTATGCCAAGTGAACAGAATATCTGTCACAAGTTACTCCAAACCATCCAGAGGTACAATGTAAGCCTCCTGTTTTTACAGGTTCTTCTGTCAAATTTAACTGAGAGCATTTTGTCTTTTGAACTAGACTAAGGTTAGACAAGATTTACACTGAATGCAGCCAGAGCAATCAATGACTAAGCCAGGGTGCCTATATTTCAGTCACCACATTCTCCAATTTTAAGGAGAATAAAATATTGGCATATTCCCAGTTCAACCCATTTAATTCAACTGCTGTTTGTTTTAAAAGGAAATTTAAAACAATAACAAAGAAGGAATTCACCAATGCTGATTCTATGACACACACACAAAATATTTTTTTTTAATTATACTTTAAGTTCTGGAGTACACATGCAGAACGTGCAAGTTTGTTACATGGGTATACACGTGCCATGGTGGTTTGCTGCATCCATCAACCCATCACCTACATTAGGTATTTCTCCCAATGCTATCCCTCCCCTAGTCCCCCCATCCCCTGACAGGTCCTGGTGTGTGATGTTCCCCTCACTGTGTCCATGTGTTCTCATTGTTCAACTCCCCTTATGAGTGAGAACACGTGGTGTTTGGTTTTCTGTTCTTTCAATCGTTTGCTGAGAATGATGGTTTCCAGCTTCATCCATGTCCCTGCAGAGGACATGAACTCATCCTTTTTTATGGCTGCATAGTATTCCATGGTGTATATGTGCTACATTTTCTTTATCCAGTCTATCACTGATGGACATTTGGGTTGGCTCTAAGTCTTTGCTATTGTGAACAGTGCCACAATAAACATACGTGTGCATGTGTCTTTATAGAATGATTTATAATTCTTTGGGTATATACCCAGTAATGGGATCACTGGGTCAAATGGTATTTCTGGTTCTAGATCCTTGAGGAATCGCTACACTGTCTTCCACAATGGTTAAACTAATTTACACTCCCACTAACAGTGTAAAAACATTCCTATTTATCCACATCCTCTCCAGCATCTGTTGGTTTCCTGATTTTTTAATGATCACCATTCTAACTGGCATGAGATGGTATCTCATTGCGGTTTTGATTTGCATTTCTCTATTGACCAGTGATGATGAGCTTTCTTTCATATGTTTGTTGGCTGTATAAATGTCTTCTTTTGAGAAGTGTCTGTTCATATCCTTTGACCACTTTTTGATGGAGTTGTTTGTTTTTTTCTTGTACATTTGTTTAAGTTCTTTGTAGATTCTGGATATTAGCCCTTTTCAGATGGATAGATTGCAAAAATTTTCTCCCATTCTGTAGACTGCCTGTTCACTCTGATGATAGTTTCTTTTGCTGTGCAGAAGCTCTTTAGTTTAATTAGATCCCATTTGTCAATTTTGGCTTTTGTTGCCGTTGCTTTTGGTGATTTAGACATGAAGTCTTTGCCCATGCCTATGTACCGAATGGTATTGTCCAGGTTTTCTTCTAGGATTTTTATGGTTTTAGGTCTTACCTTTCAGTGTTTAATCCATCTTCAGTTAATTTTTGTATAAGGTATAAGGAAGGGGTCCAGTTTCAGTTTTCTGCATATGGCTAGCTAGTTTTCATAATACCATTTATTAAGTAGGGAATCCTTTCCCTTTTGCTTGTTTTTGTCAGGTTTGTCAAAGATCAGATGGTTGTAGATGTCTGGTGTGATTTCTGAGACCTCTGTTCTGTTCCATTGGTCTACATGTCTGTTTCGTACCAGTATAATGCTATTTTGGTTACTGTAGCCTTGTAGTATAGTTTGAAGTCAGGTAGCGTGATGCCTCCAGCTTTGTTCTTTTTGCTTAGGATTGTCTTGGTTCTGCGGGCTCTTTTTTGATTCCATATGAAGTTTAAAGTAGTTTTTTCAAATTCTGTGAAGAAAGTCAATGGTAGCTTGATGGGGATAGCATTGAATCTATAAATTACTTTGGACAGTATGGCCATTTTCACAATATTGATTATTCCTATCCATGAGTATGGAATGTTTTTCCATGTATTTGTATCCTCTCTTATTTCTTTGAGCAGTGGTTTGTAGTTCTCCTTGAAGAGGTCCTTCACATCCCTTGTAAGTTTGTATTCCTAGGTATTTTATTCTCTTTGTAGCAGTTGTGAATGGGAGTTCACTCATGATTTAGCTCTCTGTTTGTCTGTCATTGGTATATAGGAATGCTTGTGATTTTTGCACATTGATTTTGTGTCCTGAGACTTTGCTGAAGTTGCCTATCAGCTTAAGGAGATTTTGGGCTGAGATGATGGGGTTTTCTAAATATACAATCATGTCATCTGCAAACAGAGACAATTTGACTTCTTCTTCTCCTATTTGAATATCCTTTATTTCTTTTTCTTGCCCGATTGCCTTAGTCAGAACTTCCAACACTATGTTGAATAGGAGTGGTGAGAGAGGGCATCCTTGTCTTGTGCCGGTTTTCAAAGGGAATGCTTCCAGTTTTTGCCCATTCAGTATGATATTGGCTGTGGGTTTGCCATAAATAGCTCTTACAATTTTGAGATACGTTCCATCAATACCTAGTTTATTGAGAGTTTTTAGCATGAAGGACTGTTGAATTTTGTCAAAGGCTTTTGCTGCATCTATTGAGATAATGATGTGGTTTTTGTTATTGGTTCTGTTTATGTGATGGATTACGTTTATTGATTTGCATAGGTTGAACCAGCCTTGCATCCCAGAGATGAAGCCAACTTGTTTGTGGTGGATAAGCTTTTTGATGTTCTGCTGGATTTGGTTTGCCAGTATTTTATTGAGGATTTTCTCATCAATGTTTATCAGGGATATCGGCCTGAAATTTTCTTTTTTTGTTGTGTCTCTGCCAGGTTTCAGTATCAGGATGATGCTGGCCTCATAAAATGAGTTAGGGAGGATTCCCTCTTTTTCTATTGTTTGGAATAGTTTCAGAAGGAATGGTACCAGCTGCTCTTTGTACCTCTGGTAGAATTCGGCTGTGAATCTGTCTGGTCCTGGACTTTTTTTGTTGGTAGGCTATTAATTACTGCCTCAATTTCAGAACTTGTAATTGGTCTCTTCAGGGATTTGACTTCTATACAAATAAACTAGAAAATCTAGAAGAAATGAATAAATTCCTGGACCAAATTTCAATCCTAATATCACTTAATACAAGTATACACTAGCAGTTTCAGAGAGTAACAACAGATGTAGAAGTCGAAATCTTTTTTATTCAAAACAGGAGATGGGAAATGTTTTATTCATACATGCATCCCCCATGGCCAGTATGACCTTGCATGCAGTTGGTGCTCAATAAATGTTGATTATATAAAGAAAGAAAATCTAGTTATGGGACTTTGTGTGATCAGTATAATATCCATTTTTGTTTGAAGACAAACTTTAATTTTTTCTTCCTGTTCTCCTTCAGTGGATGGTATTTGATTTTTCTTTTCATGTTAAAAAGTTAGTAGGCTCTTATCCATTGTAGTAGAAGGTCCACCATACATTACATTTCTATTTCTCTTTCCTCTCTAATGAAAAAAGTTTTGAATAACCAAACATCCTAGCTTCCCTTGTTTATGACTGGAGTTCTGGTACAATTATTCTTAGTGTCCTTTAAAAAATATCACAATTTAGGAAACAAACAAACTATAATCTAAGTCATCTAGAAAAGCGCCACAAAATCACCAATCACCTTTATCTCACTGAAGATTGTACCCTGGGGACAGTAATCCTTTCCAAACAAAGGAAGAGTAGCTGTCAGTACCCTGGAATCACTTCTGAATCCTTTTCAGAAGATAAAACACTTTTCAGTTACTGAAAGTATTCATCCTCAGAAAATAAGTTGAGCAAGTCTTCTCAATATGAACGAAATCAAACTGAGTGGATCCTCAGTGAGAGAAGGGTGATGTTGTTTTGGGTCTATGAGCAGACAAATATCAGACCAGACCAACCCAGCAAACCTGCGGTCTATTAATGTGCTGTATAGGAAAGAGCCAAGCAAGTTTAGCATTGGTGGGGTGGTATTGGACTCCCTCTAAGGGAGGAGTCCACAGCTATGACACACACCACTTGTCTTGAGAGCAGTCATCAATAGTGACATCCTGTGACAGTCAGAGGCAATGGGATCTGATCAGACTCAGTTTCTCTCCTTGCTTATACAGGAACGCCAGGCTCCTAACTCTCCCTTTGTCCCCAATCTTTGGACTATGTAAATTCCTAGTGTTCTTAGAAACCTGAAACACACACACACACACACACACAGAAAAAAAAAAAACCGGTGAGACTAAAAAGATTCTTTGAAATGAATAAAATAATGGTGGCATTAATTTCATACCAAGTTTGTGGAGGAATTCACAAAAGACAGACAAAAAGAATAAAATTTAACGGGCAACAAGCAATTTTAGCTAAGATTTTGGGAAGAATGTCTTGAATATACACAGGATGTCCACACCTGGAGTTCTTAAAGATCCCAAGTGGCTTGCAGTCAAATGCACCCATGACCTACTTGGGCCCCAGGGTCAGGCAATGACTAGGGTCTTCCACTTCTAAGCAACTCACTGTAAGTTAGTTCTGGAGCTTGATTTAAAAAAGACTAGAGGGCAAACTTTTCTTTGCCCATAGAAAAATCTAGGCTCATGAAAAATGTAATCGATGTTTAGACACTTTGGGACACTGACATGGTTATAGAGCTTATCATTGTTTTGAAAAGTGTCTGAAACAGTTTTCTGCACACATAGAGGTATTATCAGAATGACTGCCAGAAAAACTAAGACAGCGGATACTGAAAGCCAACCTAACAGTGCCAATGGGAATAAGGACCTCCTTTTTTCATCACTTTTCATCCAGAGATCTCTTTAGAGATGCCATGAGATACAAGGAAGAAGAATGTAAAGAATGCATAAAAACCAAGAGCACTCAGGAATTTATGGAAATGATTCATGTAAAGAAGACTGATAAGAACAAAGAAAGAAAGGCAAAGTAAAATTATATAGGAAGCAAAGATGGTAAAAAGAATCCAAAAGTTACCCCAAACATGGCGTATGCTTTGATAAGACTACTGAGACTACACTAAGATTTTAGGGGGAAATTCCTCAAAACAAAAGGATGGCCAAGAGATGTGAATGTGTTTACATTAGAATAAAATAATGAATATGACCCTAAGTGTAGATTAACTTTCCTTTTACCTTTTAGGTACAAGGCCAGCATCTGTATAGCTCAGTGTTTACATTTACACTTACGTAATGTGTGAGTTGGCACATTGAGTGACCCATGCAAGCAATCACAGATTAATTTTATTGATGAGCAATTCAACAGCTCCACAAGATGGCACATGGGAATTTTTCACTGCTTATAGACTAGGCCAGCCCCTCCATTCCAGGAAAAGTACAATCATTTATTTGTAAGGGGTTTGGGACCTCAAAGGGAAAACTGCAGATGGAATCTCCAAGTTCAAAAGGGTTCATTGCTGCCAATTATAAAGTACTTCTATTATTGGCTATTTGGTCGTGGGGTGTCATTTTTTAAAACTGGATTTACTGATAACTATGGAGCATAAGGTTTATGTTCTAATTTCTCTGGGATTTGATCAGCGGTTTCCCAGTTTTGACACAGAAGTAGGTTCTTTGCAAAACTGTATTTGCGTCAAGTTCTGACTTTGGAAATCAAAAACTCCTAGTGAGAACGTTATTATTGATCTAATTAATCACAATGTAAGAATTGCTTTCAGTAATACTTAATATAGAATGAATCATTTAATTAATAGCCAAGAAAAGAGCTCGTAGAATTTCACTCTGTTCACTACTCCACCCCAATCCTGTGAATTGATTTGGTTGTTAAATACAGTTGAGAAACATATTTGCAAGAAATAAACAAACTCAAACACATAAAGGACATGTTTAGCATCCGGTCAGGTATGAAAAAGTAACGCTTGCATTATAGAACAGAAGACAAAAAGCATAATTGTAAATTAATCCAAGTAAACAGGATGTTCTGTCATATCAATTTAAAATCAAACACAAGGATCTGGCAATCTGAATCAGGAAAGAAAACAAGGAAAACCTTCCCTCAGCCAGTACTCGAGAAGAATGCCAGCCCTGGTGGACACGTGTCAAGAGAATTTAGTGGAGCCTCATCGTTGCACACATATTCATTTCTCTTTCCCCCTTGTTAAGGCTTTACTCTGTGACATTAGCAAAGATACTTTCATTCATTCAACAAATGCATGTTGATGTATACACTAAGCCAGACTCCTGGCACACTGTACTCAATGCCTTTGTTGCTTGTCAATTAAAAATACCCTTGCTTGCCTCAATTTAGCAAAATATATAGAAAGAATATTTGACAATGAGACAAAAAGATTCAGTTCTAGTTCATGTTCTATTACTTATTAAATATGTTACCAAAAGCAAGTATGGCCAAATACAAGCTCTTATAAAATTATAAGCAATGATAAATATTGGGCAAGTTGCTGCATGAGGGCTCTGTTTGTCTCTTAAATCCCAGACTGGCAGATGCCAAAAACAGTTTTGTCATGGAAAAGGATGGTTGGTAATTCCGTTTTCCCCTTTGCTTTACTGCCCACAGAATTTCAGTGAACATTCAAAATAGGAAAGAAATCTCAGAATCCAGGATGTATGCTATAATACACAGTCAGTATTTAGAATATTCACAGGAGCATGTGTTCAATCTTCCCTATTTTCAAGCAAATTAATTTGAGACCTAGATTCCACAGACATGTATATCACATGAGCCTGCAAAGAGCCATGAACTGCCACCTCGCTCAGAAGAAGCTAATCAGAGTATATGTTTTTTCTTCCCTGTACCATTTTCCTCCTGCCACTCAAAATAGACCCAGAGCCTCAGGGATTCGCATATGACTCAGATTGGGCCAATTATAATACCTTACCCCTCTCCTTGGCAATGATGTGCACATAGTTCAAGCCACGCCTATTGTGTCACATAATCAGAAATCCATAAGATGGTGAGTCCGGAGCTGCTGGTGGCCAAGTCCCTAGCATGTGGGAAGAGCTGGTCTGGAAGAATTAGGGCAACACTCTGTTTCTCTAGAAGATGACAGAAATCCTGACGGAATGAGAATCCTGATGGAATGTGAACTCCTGGTTTTAGTCTTCTGAAGACCTCTCAAGGGTCGTTGCTCTGTCTTCTTCGAGCTCTAATAAATCTCCTTTTTGGGGTAAGCTAATTTGGATTGGTTTCTGTCACCAATGTAATGACTGATGCATAGGAAAGGACAGAAATACTCACCGTTTTTTTTTTGTTGTTGTTTTTGCATTAATGCTTGCTACAAGAATGCCTGGAACTGGGAAAGTGGCTGGAATGGAGATTCAAGGCCACAATATCTGGCTCTTGTAGAGAGAGGAAGAATGCAGATTTATTGAGAGGACAGTGGTAGCATGAGAAGAATGAGCTTGGGGTCCTCTGGCCAAGGTCTGAGAGGCCCCCAAAGCTATGCCATACTGACTTTCAAGCAAAAATTAAAGTATAGGAGGCACAATAGGATACTCATCCTGGCACTGCAACCAAGTTTTTTACTTTGAGCCATTCATATAACCTTTCCAGGACTGGTTTTCATCTATAAAATAAGGGTCTCACATTGCAAAGTGCTGTACTTCTTGAAGCTCTCATGAAAACTGACTTTAAACTTGACAAAAAATAACTGTGAGAAAGAGTGGACAGGGAGAAATTTAGGCAAAAATAGTTCATTGAGATTATATTTATTTTTAATAATAATAACTAAAATATAGCATAACTTTATGCAGGACACTGTTTTATATGTAGTACATTTGTTAACTCATTTAATCATCAGTTCAAACCAAGAGATAGATACTTTTATTATTCCCATTTTAAAGTTGAAGAAGCCAAGGCACAGAGGAGTCTAATAACTTTCCCAACACTACCCAATTAGCACGTCAGAAATAGGAACATAACGCATGCAATCATTGTCCAAAATCCGTGCAATTAATAACTGTGCTACACATCTGCTGTTAAGTGTACCTGTTTCTCTGCCTGGAACAAAGTAGAAATTCAGTAAGTGTTTATTAAATGTTAGCAGATGAATATAAAGTGTTCTCTGTAAAGGCATTAATAATAACCAAGTGATGCATTTTTCAAAGTAATGGTGCTAATGGTGAAGTACCTGTCCATGAGACAAGATAGCCTTTGTAGGGATATTTTGCAGCCATACTCCCAAATACAACCCTCTTTCTGTCCCACTCTAGCTAGAATTCTTGGAGCATTATGTGCAAGGGTTAAGTACATTTTGTTAAAGGTAGGACAATCCTCATGTAATTTCCTTGGCAACTGGATTATACTAAGTAGACTGGTTTTTGACAAGTACTTCTACCTCATGCCAATGAGAAAACTGTCAGAAATAAACTGTCAGAAACAAAGAAGAATAGAGAAGTAGAAGAATATGTTCACCAAAAACACTTACTTGTTTCTTTGCCATGTGTTAAATGAAGGCATTACTTATGCTCTCTCATCAGGATTGTCCTTTCAATCACGACTTTCTTAGCCCCCAGAATTGGCAGAAATGGCTTCTGTAATTAGCACCTATAATTTGAAAATGTCCATATGATTAGGTTTATTGAAGACTATGTATTAAGCAAATTAGAATTTAGATTAGAGCAAAATTTTGATTAATTCACTATCCCTTTAAGTAAGAATCAGATTTTCCTACATTAACTCTGTTGTAAAGAATTATGTTGCTAGAGTCAAACTTGGTGGTTTAATAAAGCCACTCCCTCATTGGAATGCTGAGATCAAGTTTATTAATCCATACCAGCAGAGCTTATCTAAGCAACGGAAAAGACCATCGTAATTGTTATCTACCATGTGATTTTATAAACCAGTTGAAGTTTAGCAATCTGCACTTTCATTGTCCAGTGGCTTCAAGGATCTAAGGAACAAAATGGCTTAAAGGTTAGTTCAGCCTATATCATGACAATTGCCATGGTTTGGAAAATTTGTATTACAAGGACTACGAATAGCTCTCATGCGATCAGAACAATAGCTGTGGAAAAAAACTATTAGGTCATTGCATCTACCGATCCCCCTGTCGGTTCTAGAGAAGCAATTAGAGCTTCGCTTGCTCTGGTATTACTTCTCTGTGTGCAGAGAGAAAGCTTTAACTCCTTGTGGTGTAGCCAGCCTGGCTCTGGTGAAAGATAATGGACTGCTGCTCATCCAGCCTCATCCACATAGGAGAAGCTGCCCAAGCTGAATCCGGAACCGAGTCCATTGGTGTGCTCGAATATGGATCTTATAGTTCTTAGTACAGAACTGTTTATTTTGCAGATCTTCTCCCCCTGTGGAATGCAGCAGCCCCAAGAGCAACACCTCACCAAGCCCCAAGAGGACAAAAACACTCCACACAGGTGATGGTCTGTTGTGTTCGGCCCACAGAAGAGCCCTGCCTGCTTGAAGCAGACATTCTCTAGTGGCAACAAGACGCAGGTGCATGTCCTCACTTGCCATATGACTTTTGAATTATTTGCATAAGCTATAAAACTGGAGTGGATGTAATGCTCTCTAAACAGAAATATAGCTTTTTAAAAATAAAGACTGTACTAGAAGTTTGAGGGAGCCTCTACAGTGAAGATAATCCTAACGTCAAACAGAGGTTGGGTAAGCCAGAAAATGAGGGTTTGGAGTGACAAAAAGGATTTACCGTCAGTCCTGCCTAGAAAATTAGCTAATAAAAGCTGCATTGAAAAGATGACTCCTTTCTGCTTCTCCTGACAGTTTGGGCAGATGAGACTGATTCAGAGATAATAGACTGGAAATAAATTTCTGACTTTAGGCCCCAAATTAGATCAGTTTCAGAGCAGTCAGAATTCCAGTTCAAATATTATAGCAGAAACCGGTAAGACAGATTTGGGATTTTTATTTTGAACTTGTTGACAGCTTACTTTTTAATTTTTAAATAATTATTCAAATATTTCTATAGCCCAACATAGACTATAAACTCCTTTAGGGTTAGGATTGGCTCACTTTGTCCTCTATTGGGGGACACACTGTTTTAGAATAGTCTCCATAGCTACTACTGTAGCTGGACTCTAAGATGGTCCCCAAAGATCACTGCCTCCTGTTATTCACACACTTGAATAGTCTTTTCCTACAATGTTCCAAGGTTGGTTTGTGCAAGCAACAGAAGACAGAAGTGATAAGATGTCACTTCTAGGATTAGATTATAAAAGACTATGGTTTCTGTTCAGGTTTTCTCTCTCTCTCTCTCTCTCTCTCTCTGTTTCATCACTTACTCTGGGTGACAACAATGTGCCATGTTTGAGCAGCCTTATGTAGAGGTTCTCATGGCAAGAACCTGCCAGCCTACCAACAGCCAATGAGAAACTGAGGCCCACCATCAACTATGGGAGTGAGCTTAGAAGACTCTCTAACCCCAGTCAAGCCTTGACATGGCTGCAGCCCTAGCCAATAGTTGGACAGCATCCTCATCAGAGACCCTGATCTGGAACCACCCAGTTAAGCTGCTCCTGGGTTCCAAAACAAATTGATATGTTTTGGGGTAACTTTGTTATTCGGCAACAGACATAAATAGCTGATGAAGAGTCCATTAGGTTACCAATTTTTCTCAGTGGCCCTTGATCTAAATATTTCTCTCCAGTTAATCCCGGACCAGAACTGTCTTTCTTGCTTCCTGGGGAAGACGACATGGCCTTTTCTAGTTTGATGACTTCTAATTTCAGTTGAAGCTAAGTCATGCTCACATAATTTGCTTTTGGTTGGTTCCCCTGCTGCCTGAGCCACCTGAGATGCCCCCACTGCATATCCATTTTTTCATGCATTCAACAAATACTTAGTGAGTGTCATTGTTCTAGGAGCTATGGCTGCAGCAGTGAACAAAACTCAAGGCCCTTGCATCTAGCATACTCTCCTGATAAGCTATATTTCCTGAAGTACGGTACCGTCCTTTGGACCTCTTCTACCAGCTATCTGGGCTCCAAATCCCTATCTAAACCCTTGTTTATGGAGACCCAGCAATAGTTAGCCTTTTCAAAGTAAGCTTGAAAGACATTCTTATCATTTACAACAACCCTTAATAATTGCTGATAGTCATTTAGCCCATAAGCAAGGCAATTGTATAACTGCATTGTCCTGGTTATAAAAACATGGATACATTCAGTAGAGGTAGGAATTTGACACACGTCTTGCTTCCCTCTAATGTCAACCTTCCATGGCATTTAATAATGTTCTTCACACCATATAGTTTTAATAAATCACATTTTATCAGTTGGTAAACATTCTAATGTCATATTTCCCTCCCAACATCCAACTAAATCATGCAGATCAGTCATATATAACCAATTAACTTAAATCTCAACTATAAATATTGTCTAAAATGCATATATAATCATGTTTCAATGCCGCAGATATTTGTTTCACCCACTTCAGTCATCTTTATTCTAGCAGAAACTCTAAGCTGGTGGAAAATCCATGTTTCCTAGGTCATCACAGCCAGAGAATAAATATATTGTCAAAACAATGATCACAAAACCGTATTTCCTGACTCAGCTTCTGTTTCTGCTAAGAAGTATGAGGCTTCTCAAGAACTTCTTCCTCTGTGTTCCACAAACTAATGTCCTTTTTATAGGGTAATATTTCCTCCTACTGAGGACGTCAAAGGCAGCAACCACCACCCGTGTCTAGCTGAGAGTACAATACTTGCAGCCAAGGCCATCATCTACCGAAGCTTCTAGTCCACTTTCTGGCAAAGTTACTGAACCTGTTACATGTATGTACCAGGGATTAGTCTGAGTATTAAGGATTAAATTGAGGGGGAAGACACAGTGTCACCCCTTTTCTATAGTATTAGTCAAACTCCTTCTTTCCAGAAATAAAATTTTGCTCACAAGACTCAAGAACACAACATAGTCCTTACCTCCTCTGCAAATTTTTCAGACATGTTTATATGTACCTAAAGGCTGGGTGAATTTGGTTTAGTCTTAAGCTAAGACACTTGATTTAAGGGTATCCTAGCAAAATCGGTCTGGGAGCCAGGTCAACCTGTGACTATTTACGAAAGGCTAGAAGGCCTAAACTCGATAAATTTTAATTTATTCATTCATCCCATGTGAATTTATTGACAAAAACCTGTTTCCTGCCTTCAACATTTTCATTTCAGTTTTTACATTTTCAACCAGAGCCAATGAGGTTTATCACCTTATCCACTCAATAAGGTTAGTTTTTAGAAAGCCTTTGAATTACAACATGATGACAAGTTCAGCCCATTATAAAAAGGAAAGAGGAAAATCTTTGATTTAGAGACACTAGATTTTTTTTTTAAGCTGCTAGGAATGAAATTATTTCATTGGTGTTATGTTCAGCTGCGATTTTAAAACAACAACAAAAATATGTTCTTTTTGTGTGGTTCGGAAAGTAAGGGGGTTTTAACTGAGCAGGTGAGATTGCAAACTCAAGACGCAGTCACAGCTTTTTCTTTTTTCTTTACCCTGCTTATTCATTATTTGGATGTGTGCTGTTTCTTCCCTCATGGTTACATTTTATAAGATGAGTTTGTTTTTTACAAACATAAACTTTGAATTAAATACACTATAAGATAAAATAAATACATTAAGATAATTAGTTGAAGTTTATAACCCAGAGCTATGAAAAAGAAGATTCTGGAAATAGAGCCAAAATGGAGGTGAACATAGTATTTCAACCAGACTAAAAAAAAAAACATAAAAATCAGATATATATACACATATACACACACACACACACACACACACACACACACACACATATCCTGGTCCTGTGTTATGTGACAACTGGATGAGATGACCAATTCTGCATTTTCTTTTCCTTCCAATAGCTCATAAAAGGATCATCTGTAATCTCTACACCGTATTGACCTGAAATTTATCTTTGCCGAAACTAGTTCTTAGAGATTCAAAATATTTCCTGACTGATGAACATATACATTCATTTTATGTAAAGAAATAAATATATTCAGAAGTATAGAAAAATAGAAATAATAAATCTTGAAAAAGGAAGAATTTGCATTAATTTCAAGGTGGGGGAAAGGGTAATTTTTTGTTTGCTTCTTTATACCTTTCATCACCACAGATATAATTTTCTGTAACAAACAGATTTTGCATTTGAGGGAAGTTTAAAAATAAAAAGGAGGAGGAAGAAAGACGTAAGACGATAACTTCCCAGACCCCATATGTTCATTTATCCCTTTCCTTTGGTAGAACATTGTGCTAACTAGCTTTCTTCACACTAGTCTACTTAAGCTCTCTCATCCACCTGAGAAGGCTGTATGTTTTGTATGAGTATCTTGAATGGCACAGATCTAGGTGCCAGGGATGACTATGCAGACTGTTCTCTTGGTGCCACAACCAACCAGTGGTCACTGTCATTTCCATTAGTAGAAGGTGACAGTCACCTATAGAATACAGTAAGCAAAGTGTGGATTTAAGTCTTCTTCTCTTTAAGAAACGAGGGTCAAAATGCCAGAATGGACCATGGTAAAAGGAAAGCAATATTCAAAGGCAGCAAATGTATTCTCCAGAATGTGGAGTTTTTGATAGGCTTTTGTGTGAATAAAGATGTATATACTGCTTTACAGAACATTTCCATTTTTATATTATATTCCATCTTTGAACTGTAGGTTCAGAATACAGTCCCATGGTTCACTAGTCTTATTTCCAAGCCTCCAAACAGGAAGGAAAAAATTGAGCCATTGAATGCCTGTGGGAAGAGAAAAAAAAAATCTATACCAATTTGCAATTAGGTGATTAACACAAGAGCCAGTGGTAACAAGCAATGTGTTTTTATTCCAAACATCTTTGCTACAAATTGCGGTTAAAAGCTTCACCCTGAATTTTCTTTTTGTCTTTTGACTGTAGGGTGATGATATAAGGTAATTGCACAGTAACTACAGAATGCTGCATGTTATTTCATGCAAGCCATTTAGTAACTACGTCAGGTAACTACACAGAAAACCCTTTTAATTACAAGATAGGATAGCTTGCATTACCCAGCTGCATTCTTTCTGGTTAGCCTTGACCTATCGGTTCATTGCTAAAACTTCCATTTGTCCCAGGCTATGCTTCATCAGCTGCCAAGGGCTACACTGACTCTGGTCGAGTGCTCCTGCAGCTTGAGGCATCACCACGCGGGGATGCTCTCTCTAGTCTCTCCATACATGGACTAATGGCTTGGCTGCAGTTGCTACTTGGATCTGCTCAGTTCTGGTTAGCAACACTTGGAAGATTCTTCTTGTCCTGGATTCTATGAAAAAAGTGAAAAGTATAATTGTTGATGACTCAGCCCACACTGAGGAATAAATTAAATAGAGCTTCCTTAACAGCTAATTTAAGCAAATATATGCAAACATATATTCACTGTAAGTAATTAACAGTCTGGAGTTATTCCCTTTCAGCACTCCTTCTAATTTTTCCTCCTTAGAGAATGGTGACTCAGTTAGCTATATGTAGCTAAGAATAATATACCTATGGTGATCTTACTTGTGTCCTCTTTTTTCATCATCCTGGTTTACATGTTATCTACTGATATTCCTCCATTTTTGTGTAGTTCCACTTTCTACTTAAGTACATGTCAGGGCTGTTATTTCATTTAGCAAGGGTGGCATGCTAATTTGCAATGCATATTCAGTATTTTTATGCTAATTGCTCAAAATTCAATTTCAAAATACACATGATGAATTGTATTTATAACTCTAGCTATTGTTGTTCCTAATTTGCTATGGAATAGATACTGAAACCTAGGGAGAGACATTCTCTCAAGTCCTCTGTAAAATACTTGCTTCTGCGAAGATTCCCTTTTCTGGCACCCTGGCTTTTGACAGTATGAGAATGACTATCTTCCAGACTAAATGCTACTATGGAGGAGAGACTAGATCCTGTTGTGTAGAAATTGGATCACCTTATCCAGTGATTTCTCCAGCTGCAGCTACTGGAGGCCTGTTGCTTGACTCTTTCATGGTGGCTTATTTGTGGGCTACGACTGTTACGTCTAAAGGAAATCATGACATTCCTCCCATGGGATTTACAGGTACGAGCAGTGACAGAAAGTATAAGTGGAACTTTTACTTCACCATTAGAATAGGCCTATTTTATCTGAAAATTGCATCTAGAAGTTTTTCAGGTTAAAATATTTCACATTGGAGAGAAATATCAATGTGGTTTTTCTGGCCTCCAAAAAGTTTCAATTCTTCTTGTTTTTATAATGGCTGATTGGTAGCAATATTCTGCCATGGGTCCTGAGTTAAACCGACAGCTCAATATGCCTCTCTTACTCCATCTTATCTTCAGCACCAACTCTTCCCAGAGGGGTTCTTTTCCGACCTTCCTGTCTTGTTCTATACTCCACCCTCTTCCAAAACAGATCTGAACCTAGAGAGTCTTCCTTGACTTCTAGACCCCACACACATTATCAGGTAGCAAAATCCTATAGTTTTAGAACCATAAAGACAGGAAAGATATATTCAATTTTAAAATACCTACTTTAAATTACATATTTACCAATAAAGCCACATGGGTTTCTTTGCTTTGGCTGAATTTTTTTTTTTTTTGACAAGAGTCTTGCTCTGTAACCCAGGCTGGAGAGCAGTGGTGCAATCTCAGCTCTCTGCAATCCCTGCCTCCTGGGTTCAAGTGATTCTCATGACTCAGCCACCCAAGTAGCTGGGATTACAGGTGTGCACCACTAAGCCCAGTTAATTTCTGTATTTTTAGTAGAGATGGGGTTTCACCATGTTGGCCAGGCTGGTCTCGAATGCCTGACCTCAAGTGATCCACCCACCTCGGCCTGCCAAAGTGCTGGGATAACAGGCATGGACCACCATGACCAGCCTGAAATTATTTTATATCAGTATGGTAACACTTATTGTCTAAGGATTATTAAAACATTACAATGTCTTTTGATAACATCAGAAGAATACCTGAAACATGAATGTAGATCAGACTTAAATCTAAAATGTTGATCACGTGACTGACCTTGGACGTGGACATAGTAACAAGGATCTGATATGCAAAGCAGTAAAATATTTTGAAATTTCTGCTCCCTTGTTCAAGTTTGGTACTTATCACAACCAGGACAGTGCTGCGACTTTTTTTTTTTTTTTTTTTTTTTTTTAAATATTTGGTGATTATGAACTGTTAGTTACAAACTAGATTTGTGTCATAATGGGAAAAATACTAGTCTCAAATGGAACATGTTTATCTTTGTTTAGTTAAATACAGTTTGCTTCATAAACAAAATCTTTTGGATCACGGAATCACAGTTGGTGGTAAGATTGGGAATCACCACTATAGTCTGCCTACAAAAATAGCTCTTACCTCTATACCCTCTACTCCATTCCAACTGCAAATGCCCTAGTTTATTCCTTCCTTTCCTTTTACTTGGGCTCTTATAAAAGGCTTCTAACTAGGCTTCCATTATTTTCTCTCTCTTGATTACATTCATTGCTACTCAATTAATTAATCCTGCTCAAAACATTTAAATATATCTCTATTGATATCCTAAGTATAAACTTCCTTACCTTGGCACTTAAGCCCTCTAAAATACAACTGCAACCTGTATCCTAAGCCTTAACTTTCATTACTGCTTCACAAAATGCCTGCGTCAATCAAGATGTACTAACTCCTAGTATTAATCATGGCAATTAGATATAAGGTTCTGAACTGTTGACTCTGCCAATAATTAGCTCTGTGACTTCAAGCCCATTCTTTAACCTTTCTGAAACTTAATCTCCTCATTGGCAAAATTGAGATAACTCAAAAAAGTTGTTTGTCATTACTATTATTATTATTCAAAGTACCCTTCAGTTTCCTGCCTCTCAAATTTGCTCATTTTCTTTCTTTTTGCTGAACATTCTCCACTCCTTTTTAATCTCACTAAAGCAGTGGTTCTCCAAGAGTTGTCTTTGAAAAAGCAGTAACAGAATCGCCTAGGAACTTGTTAGAAATATAAATTCTGGGCCCCATTCCAGACATATTAAATAAAAAATGTTGAGTATGGGGCCTAGCGATCTGTGTTTTAACAAGTCTTCTAGGTAATCCTGATGCACACTAAACTTTGAGAATCAAGATCATTCTCAAATGCTACCATCTAAATTCTTTTCCCTTCCTTCCTTCCTTCCTTCCTTCCTTCCTTCCTTCCTTCCTTCCTTCCTTCCTTCCTTCCTTCCTTCCTCTTTTCTTTCTTTCTCTTTCCTTTCTTTCTTCTTTCTTTCTTTCTTCCTTTCTTTCTTTCTTTTTTTCTCTCTCTTGTTCATTCGTTCTTTCATTCGTTCTCTCTCTCTCGTTCGTTCATTCATTCGTTCGTTCTCACTCTTTAGTTCGTTCTCTCTCTTTCTTCCTTTCTTCTTTCTTTCATCCTGATGCACACTAAACTTTGAGAATGAAGACCAATCTCAGATGCTACCATCTAAAATCTATTTCTTCCTTCCTTCCTTCTTTTCTCTTTCTTTCTTTCTTTCTTTCTTTCTTTCTTTCTTTTTCTTTCTTTCTTTCTTCTCTTTCTTTCTTTCTTCTTCTTCTCTTTTCTTTTCTTTCTTTCTTTCTTTCTTTCTTTCTTTCTTTCTTTCTTTCTTTCTTTCTTTCTTTCTTTCTCTCTCTCTCTCTTTCTTTCCTTCTTCTTTCTTTCTTTTTCTTTCCTTCTTTCTTCTTTCTTTTTTTGTTTTGAGACAGGGTCTCGCTCTGGCTGTGTACCCAGGCTGGAGTACAGTAACACCATCTCGGCTCACTGCAACTTCTGCCTCCGGGGCTCAAGTGATCCTCCTGCCTCAGCCTCCCAAGGAGCTGGGATCACAGGCATGTGCCAACACACACAGCTAATTCTTGTATTTTTAGTAGAGACAGGGTTTTTCCATGTTGGCCAGGCTGGTCTCGAACTCCTGGCCTCAAGTGAGCTGCCCACCTCGGCTTCCCTAAGTGTTGGGATTACAGGTGTGAGCCACTGCACCTGGCCTAAAATTATTTCTTATCCTTCCAAGAGCACCTGATCTCTTCCCTGACTAAAACTTTGTACCGTACCTTGGCATTCCTGCTTTACCTTAACCATATGTGTATACTCATCTTATTCCTCTTTTACTTTTGCCAAATTGGTAACACTTTGCAAGAAGGAACTCTGCTTACTAATCTTTAACTAGGAATCAGGGCTTGACAAAGTTTCCTTTAAATATTTGACTATATTTGAATGAAAGAATTTGTTGTACTTACAGTACTAGAGAACAAATAACTAGAAATAGAAAACGTTCTTTTTAATATCAATTAAAAATTTCCATTCTGGAAAATTCAACAGCAACATGGATTGGATGCTTCAAGTTCTCAACTAGCAGAGTTTCAAGTAAGGCAAAGGAGTTAAAGCTCCATCCTTATAATCATCTCTTCATTCTTTGGTTCTGTAGTGTAAGCCCTTTTTAAAAAATAACTTTCTGAATGCATAATGTTGGACAGGAAATGTAATATCAAGAATTGAGGCAAAATGTATGTGTAAGGCTGATGGTTCTGTAAAAGTACTTTCTATTTTATCTGCCTATAAAAGGTATACACAACGCTATTTATGCTTCCCATTTTGCTTAAGTAACTTTGAACTCAGAAAGGAATCCAAGCTTGGTCCATTAAATTGCAAATCCAGTAAAAATAACATGTAGTCTCTTTCTTTCTAATTGGATAGAGTCTATCATATACAAAATGAAATTTAAAAATACTATTTTCTTAAACATCATTCACTAATTAGTACTAATCAATGTTTTAAAAGAAGGTAAAAAGAAGGAACTAATGGCTACTTAGATGTCTTCAAATCATGTGTGCACAGTGTGTATATATATTAATGTATATGTGTGTATATATATACACACATATATACTGGAGACTAAATAACTAAAAATAGAAAATACACACACACACACAAAGATACACTAATGAGATCTTCATTTTTAATTAGTTGGATGCTTGATATTATCCAGCTGATAGTTGGGTAGTAGTTGAGCACAGCCTTGTTTTCAAGCAGTTGTAAGTTAGTGTGACTTGCAGTGATGAGAAAAGAATCCACTGTCATTGGGTTTCTTTTGATCCAGTGTTTTGTCTTTACTACTTACTTTGCTTGGAGACAACCTTTAATTCTCCACAACTATTATAAATTGATATGCAGGCTGAACTCATAGGTAACAGAAAGATGTCACTCTCTTCTAACTATATCTATCAGAAGATTGTTGATTTTTTTTTTTTTTTTGCCTTTGGCAGAGAGTCATGTGCTTGCCGCCTTGTCAGATGTAAGGCAAAGGTTTATGAAGCAAAATACAGTTAGTGATTTAAAAATTCTCCTTTCTTTTAAACTTTTTCATAACAGTAGCATCTACTTATTTTATTTACTGAATATATGAGAAAAAACAATAACCACGTTAATGACAGAATGCTAAAGAGACAACTGCCTTGCAGGTAAGGTCCATTCAATACAGCTCCTAACAGGTATTTTTTCCTCCCTATTTCTAAGGCCCTCAGCTTTACAGATTACTTTCAGAAGGAATTGGAAAGAGACCTCTTGGAGAAATTCTAAAAGACTCCTAAAATGTTTTGGGAAAACTCTGCTTGCTGTGGCTGGCGAAGGAATAAGATAACATCAGAGATTTCAGAGACACTCTGCACGAGTCACAGAATAAATAATCAGCACACAGAATTCTATTCACCTGCTGGTAAAGGCCAAACAGAAACAATTCCAGAACCCATACCTTTATGATAAGTAGACTCAGTTAAAAAACAGTTTAAAAAAAGGGAAGATGATTATAAAATAAAAAGGAGAGATTTCTCTTGGAAAAGGACTCTAGAAAAAATGCAAGCTCCAATAAGAAATACAGATTATAAGAGCACGCAGGGATGAACCTTGAAAACATTATGGTAAATCAAATGAAATGAGCCTGACACAAGAACAAATATTGTGGGATTCCATTTGTATGAGGTACCTAGAATTGGCAAATTATTGGAGACAGAAAGTAGGATTGAGGTTACCGGGGCCATAGAGAGTGGAGAATGGGAAGTTACTATTTAATGAGTACAGAGTTTCTGTTTTGGATGATGAAATAGTTCTGAAAATGGATAGCATAGCCTTGTAAAATATACTTAATAACATTCAATTATACACTTTCAAAAGGTTAAAAGAATAAGCTTTATGTTATGTATATTTTGCCACAATTTTAAAAATATAATGTAAACAAATGAAAAAAAGCAAGTAAGGAGACCTTGTGATAGAAAGTCCCTCTGATACTAACATGTTATGAACTTACAGAAAAGAAAAAAAAAGAATTTTCAGAAGAACTAAAAAAACAAGAAATAAATTGGATCCTCATCTGCAAGAATTATATCATGTTACCCATACAGTAAAACAATATAAGATCAAAAAATAGAACAGAAAGCCAGCTAGCACTGAGCAGTGATATTTTTGAAAAGGGAGATGATCATAAGTAGGACCGATTCTAATAATATCCTGTCCATTTACAATGTTTTTTTATAAAAGTTAATGTATTCTGTAGACCACCATCCTTACCTATAAAGAAGAAAAAAGGTGAAAAAACAAATCATTTACTGATAAACAGTTGGCCAGAGAGGAAGACTGATTTTTTACCACAAAGCTTAGAGATATTGAGTTGCAGCATAAAGAGTGAAATTGTATTTAAAGCTTCATAAAGAAAGGAAGGGCCGAGCGCGGTGGCTTATGCCTATAATCCCAGCACTTTGGGAGGGCAAGGTAGGTGGATCGCCTGAGGTCAGGAGTTCGAGACTGGCTGGGCCAACATGATGAACTCTCATCTGTACTAAAAATACAAAAATTAGCTGGGCATGGTGGTGGATGCGTGTAATTTGATACTTGGGAGGCTGAGGCAGGAGAATCGCCTGAACCCAGGAGGTGGAGGTTGCAATGAGCTGAGATCATGCCATTGCACTCCAGTCTGGGCAATAGAGTAAGACTCTGTCTCAGAAAAAAAAAAAAAGAAAGAAAGAAAGGAAGAAGAAGACAAAATTAGAAAATCTGGCTCCATAAGGTAATGCCCAACACTTGAGCTTCTGAGATTTTGTGATTCAGAGATCTTTGGAAACATTTTAAACACTCAGCATCTAGCAGTAAAAAGTGGTTAGTAAGTGTACCCCAGGATTACAGAAAATGATCTATATTTGTTAATAAACAACTATTTAAAAACACTTCTGTATATATTAAAGCAGCATTTCTTCAAGATGTAGCAATAGCATCTCTAGGGAACTAGTTAGAAATGCACATTACCGGGCCCCACCCCAGACCTGCTGAATCAGAAACTCTGAGTGGGGTCAGCAATGTGTGCTTTTACAAACCAACACCCCAAGTGACTGATGCCAGCCAAAGTTTGAGAGTCATTGTTTAGGATGGAAATCAGCAGAGAGTTAGCGGGCCCAGCGGGTGGTTAACCAGACTACACTGACCCAAGGGAGAATCATAGACAGGTCTCTTGCTGGAGGGAGCTGCTCCTGAAGATAGGAACATTGCTGAAGCCCTCAAGGGAGGACTTTCTTTTCCTTTTCCAGGAGGATTTCTTATTTGACTGGGGAACTACTTGTCTGTTGCTAGTGTTAGTAAACTAGGGTTTTAGAGAAATCTGGAAAATAATTCTGCTCAGGAGACAGCATGAAGACTCCTCCTGCTTGCAGAGCACCTGCTCCCTAGCTTCTTCCTCTACATTTCTTCATATTGGAACATATTTGCAATTTATTAAGTCAATTCCCTCAAATCTTTCAGAATGTATGTTCATCTCACCATTATCCAGAAGTCCTCTCAAGTTAGGCTTGCCTGATATCACTATCCAAATATTCTGCAATAAAAGGATTTAGCTGGAGATTTCAGGAGCCCCATTAGATGTGTGTGTGTGTTCTTTTAACCCTTGTTCTTCTTTCTGTCATGGAGTATCTGGGAAAAAGGTCCATATATAAGTTAGCAGCAAAAACATCTGTTTATACTTAGATTAAGGTTATGAAACCCCCTTAACCTCAATATGCTGTCAAATGTTACTAATTTTTTAAAAATCCATGAACATATATATATTTAAATCCACGGGCATGTTTCTTTTATAACGTCACCCAAGTTGATGACTATTGATGTTTCTTTGTGCCAAGTCTTATCATCTTTCTCTAACTAGACTGAGAGCATCATTTAGTTCTACAACCTTAAGCCCATGATCTGCCCCTCAGCACTGATACCTGCCTGTTCCCTTCTCAGGTGTATAACCAGCATTCAAAAAGAACAAGATCCAGCACTTTCTTTGTCCAGGTCATGTATCCTACCTTATTTCCCAACTTCTTGCACTGTGATCTTACCACTTCTCTGCAGCCTCATACCTGTTTCCAACCTGACATCGATGTTACTTTTCTTTCTATAATTTGCACTGGTCTCTTGAATTATGTCTACTTCTGGAAGCCCTAGTAACAACTGCACAGGGTTCAGGAAACAGCACACCAAGCTAGGATTTCCAGCAGTCCCTTCAAAGAGAGCTGGGTAAACTGAATCCTATTTAGAATTAAACCACTAAAAAGTGTTTAATAGAGGTTTACCAAATACTTTTGTTTTTACTCCAAAACCAAAAACACACATAGTCACTCTGTGCCAGTGCTTGCTAACGCCTTAATGCTAAATGTAACTTCCCAGCTGCCTGGCCAAGAATCAGTGATTACAGGATTTATTCCTATTGGAAGAGACAGTACACAACTCTAATTAGACCTTTTTTAAAAAAAAAATGCCTTGGAGGATTGTTGAACCAATGAAATTTAGAAGAGAAAACATAATTTCTAAAACTTTGATAGACATTATAAGTCATGAAAATATGCATTGACTCTTAGAGTAAGGGTTTCAAGGAAATAAGGTAGCCTAATAAAGAGGATTAGCTGGTAAGCCAAATGGAAAATTTAATACACTTTTTTCTCCCTTCTATGTTATTTTCACTTAATTTTCTTGGAATCTATGTTTGTGAAAGAAGTAGAGGTTTGATTTGCAACAGGAATATTTTACTGTCTCCATTACCTGAGGGTAAGCGCCAACACTTCAGCTCCATGTATCACCAAAATTGCCAAAGTTTGAGTAGTTCTGTTCAATAGTAACAACAACAATAATAATGACTGGATGATGCTGGGCAAACTGCAGTAACCATAAAATAAAGTAAAATAAAATAAAATAAAATAACAAACTCAAATCATAGTGGCGTAAGATAATCAAATTTTATTCATGTTCATATAAAGTTCAATACAGTCCAGGAGCTCTCCTGAGAAGTTCCCATTTGATAATGACCCAGGGATGCAATTTCCTTGCATATTGTAGCTACACCATCACCAAGGTTCCTGCTGCAGAGGTGGAAAGAGGTGCAGAAAATACACTGGCATTTAATTGTCCTGGCCCAGAAATGCTAATTTCCCCTCATATTTCATTGGCTATAGCTACTCATATGACACTAACCAAACTGCTAGGTAGGCTGGGAAGTATAGAAGAGCACCAGAATATCTTGTGAGCCCTAAGAGCCTTTCCCACAAGTAGTGCTGACATATTGATTAATGCTGTCTATATTCTAAGAACTGTGCTAATTAAGTGCATTATCTAGGATCCTCAAAACAACCTTTCAAGATAAGTGTTAATAATTTCACTTTATAAATGAATAAACCAAGGCTCACAAAAATTAACTAATTTACATGTAATTTACATGTATTCTTCTTTCTGTCATGGAGTATCTGGGAACAATGTCCATACATAAGTTCTCTGATTCCCACAGAAACTTTTAAAGGTTTGTATTAACTTGGGTTTACAATTGAGCCTCATAAACATAAACTAATTTTCCAAAAGTCAAAGGGCAAAAGTAGGATTTGAACCCTGAAAAGACCCTATCTTTTTACTTCTTCACATGCTGTGTACCAAGTGTACTGCTAGGCTCTGGGGATACCACAAACAAAAGGAAACATGGGGAGGGGGAAAAAGAGAGGCCTTGCTTCTACTAAATGACATCAGATACTGCCACATTAGCACCATGCACTGGTGCCCCAAGGGAATGTTCACACCTGGACCAGGGATATAAAGAACATTATTTCCAAAGTCAAAAAGACCAGGCACTTGGTCAGAGTTAGGTTTTCCTTAAAGTGAATAGAATTTTAGGTTCAGAATCCACAGACAGAAATCCATAATTTTACACAATCAATCATGGGTTGTAGAAATAAAATAAACCCTTTGTAAACAACTAACAATAAGAAAACAAATTTGTATCAACCATGCTAGAGAAAAGTTTATTCTAGTCTCTTTATAGAAAATGATATAAAATTTAAAAATTGTTGACATGTAAAGAGGTAATCAAAGAGCTTACATCCCAAAATACTGGGAAAAGGACAGTTTAATTTCAGGAAGTTAATTTAATTTGTGGTATTTGTCAGCTCTTTTAAAGTTGTGTGTGTGATTTCTTTTTCTACGTATATATAACTATCATACCTACTTTGTGTTCTTTTTCTTAGAGAGTCCTCTCCCACCTCCAATTATGTAAGGTTCAGGTCCCCCTAAACCAGAATTCACCCTTGCGCTACCACACATTGGCAGGTAAAATGCTCATCTCACTGACCTAGCAGAATTTAATTTTTATTTTAAGTTTCAGGGTACATGTGCAGGATGTGCAGGCTTGTTACATAGAATTGGCGTAAAATTTGAAAACCATGAAAAAATAAAACAATAAAGGATCTAGATGCTAATAATGTGGTTAGTTAACATGTTGGCCATTTCAAAGCAAAATAAGTCTTTGATGTTTTAAACTATTCAAGGAAGGATATAAGTATTTAATCTGCAAAGACATGTAGATTTGAAATCCAAATGTAAAGAACAGATTCCTATATTATTATTAATAATATCTTCATAAAGATTATATTTATCAATAATGGGTACTATTCAACTTTAAAGGACACCTATGGCTCAGTTAGGCCAGGGAATAAAGATACTTGGATAAAAGTCGTGTTTATAAAATGAAGAAAGGGGCCCTTCTGATCCACTGTACATAAAATGAAATAATCTAAAGTCTCTAGGGAGAATTCGAGTTTCTGTCTGGCACAAAGTGAAGTCACCCTCTTGTTAGTAGATATAGGATACATTTAATCACCAAGATATAAAAGGAAATTTGATAGTGCCCAGAAAAAAATGCAATGCTAATGAGTTGAAGTTTAATAAATAATGTTAATGCTTATGATCAATAAATGCCTGATGGACTTTAAAAATATTTGCTACTATAGTCAGCGTTCTCAAAAATTCTACTTGGAAAACAGAAATAGCATTTCTCATACTGAATGTCTTTAATAGCATGAAGAAGAAAATGAGACTAAAATAAGATATTGTCTTTATCAGTTTTTATCAGACTACCTGAAACATGTTACAGAGTTTAACTCTGTAGCCCTTACATTCCAGATAATTTTGAAATATACCACTGTTCTTTAACTGGGTAGCCTGTGGCCCAGAGAGATGAATCGATTTGTTGAAGGTAAGCAGTAAATTCATTATAAAAATAAAGGTGGGGAGGAGGGGAGGAGAAGCTAGAATTGTGAGCACAAACTCCGAGGCTGATCCATTCCAGTTAAGTTTCTTAAAATAAATTATTCTGTTTCTTCTCAGGAAGACACTAAGGCCCTGTTTTCAATAAACTAGGATAGCTCCAGAAACAATTTAGTGGCCAATCTGATAGTCATTTAGATCGATATAATTATATTCCAATGGCTATAAATATATTGTGAACTATGGATAATTTTGAAAAATTCAATTCACAGAGAAAGTATAGAACCACAAATCAATAGAGAATGTGTCATGGTAGAAAATTCTTCTCATATAAAAATAGTTCTGTTCACACTTTGTACATCCTCTAAATTCTAGTTCACTAAAATTCTGGGAAACCAAAAAAAAAAAAAAAAAAAAAAAAAACCATCTAAAACTAGATGAATAAAATCCCAGAATCTTTTTTTTTTTTTTTTTAAATCTGGAAAGGATTTTAAAGATTATCTCTTTAACCTTCAACTCTCTTGTTCTACAGACCCTGAATGTTTAAATGACTTGTCTGAAATAGTCATTTAGGTAGAGGCAGAACTAAGACCAGAAACCAAATCTCTCCACTCCTGCTACCACAAGACTGTCATAAATCACACTGCCTCTTCCCAAACCTTTCCCCACTCCCCCCCCAAAATATATATTTTTTAAGTCTTACAGTGGATGATCACATTAAAAAAGAATCTGAGGGTATATGAGTAGAATTCCTGAGTTTAGATTTTTGAGAAATTTTTTATTAAGATAAAACTAATATTCCCAAGAGTCAGACATTGGGAACACTATTTGGCTTTAAGGTTAGGAGTGGTGATAGCAAAGGAGCAAAACAGAAAAGTAAAGGCAGGGAGAAACTGCAGAACTATACACTCAGTAACCCTATTGTGAGCCATATGCTGGATGCTGAGGAAAAGGAAATGAAAAGCTTTGAAATGCAGCTGTCCTACTTCCTGCTATTTCCATTTGAACCAAACTATTTTTCCACCAGGATCCAACATGTGTGCAGTGACACATGGAAACAGGGTGAGCTCATGAACACAGGGGAATAGTATCCAGCATTCCCAGCACAGCACCCTGGAAGCACACGGCCACTCCCAACCTCCACCCCAATGGATGGTAAATGTGGAAGAAGACCTATTGATGGAAAAACCCACTTTGGAGCAGAAAAGGAAAGCTAAAAAATAGCTCAGGCACCTGGATGCCATTCATGAATAATGCCAGCAGACAAAAAACATTAGATCTAAAACCATCTTAGTTGGAAAAGATCTTTATTCATTCAAATTATGGCAAGAAACTCCTTCAGGAACACTGGAGATAGTGGTACCAAAAACAGATAACCATGCAAACTATGCAAACTTGGAAAAGTGCATTGCTCTGTCAAAGTTCATGAAGTAGGTCTTAATATTTAGCAAAAGAAAATCTTCCATTCGAACACAAGGCATGACAAAGCTCATTTCACACAACGGAAGGAAGGCTTTTTTTCTTGTTTCATGGTTGTATGTTTCTGACACTGCAGTATTAACATTTAAATTGAATCTTTAAACGATTTTTCTGATGTCAACAACATTATTGGGAAGGCCAAACTCGGCAGATGACCTTAACTGAGGTGGTTACAGCATTGTTCCCGGTAATTTGGCTTTGTGATATATCCTTCTTCTAGGTATTAAGGTCTGGTTTGAATTAAAGTCTGCAGTATACTCACAGCTGTGGGAGTAACTAAAAGGACTTGTTTTCATCCCATGGCCAAAAGACTTTCTTGTAACATACAGTTTGTACATTTAATTACTTACTTGGGCATTTATTGACCCTCTACACACCTGATGCCAAGCACTGTGCTAGGTATAGATATAAATCCTGACTTAGTTTCAAGCCCTACTTCTGCTGAGTAATTACATTTTAGTGGAGCATGATATTTAACCCCTACGAGCTTGTTTCCTCTTAGGTTTACTGTAAAAACTGAATGAGATATTATATGTAAAATACTCAATACATCATGGTTTTAAGACGACAGTTTCTGCCTTTGAATAGCTCGATTTGAAAATGACATGTACATGAATAACCAAAATGTAATATGCTATTTGCTACAGCAGAAGGTGTACTCTATAAGACAGTTCAGAGAAAGGAGTGGCTAATTTTGTCTAGAGTGGGGCTGGGAGAAGGTCATCAATGAAGTGTCAGAAAGAAGGTAACCTTGACAGATGAGTAAAGAGGGGAAGAGAGAGACATTTAGAAAAGTTACGATTAAATCTCCCAGGCCTCCTGGTAGCAGCAGAAAAGTTCACCCCCTCAAGCACTGATGCTCCCTTTCTTGGAAGTTGAAAGTTGCACACATTTCTGGCTTTGCCCCACACTGCCTGGCACTGATGGCATTTCCAAAAAGCATTCTACTGAGGGGACTGATCCTTCCAAGGAAGCAGCTTAGGAAAAAGATAAGATAAAATCAGCAGATGAGTCATAGAGGAACTGAGGGAGAGGGTGGGGATGACAACATTGGATAAATCTAGAGTTAAAAAATAAAATAGTTAAGATCACATAGTACACTCAGGGTACTCAGGACTTAGTATGCGTTCTACTAGTTTTCTACTAGAAAAAAAAAACTACTGGTAAAAAAAAAAAACCCAAATAACAAAAAAACTATTCGCCAAAATGTTACAGCGTCTGTTTCTTCTAACATGTAAGGAAAGTATTGTACAGTGACAGACAAAGCAATAAGTATATCACTAATGAAGCAGTGATCTAGTATGGCGGTGGCAAATAGAAGAAGCCACTGCCCCCTCCTCTCCCTTTCCTCACCCTAGGCAGGTATTATAAATCAATGATGGCACGCTTTCCTTTTGAGACTGGACGCAACCTCTGATTCTTGGTCTTTATTGTCATCCCTGAACTACTAGCCCTATAAAGAATGTGCTGAAAACACGGTGAACAACATGATATTGTGCCCACAGAAAGATCAGCATTGCAGTCTCATTGGTCTGATTAAGAGGATCATGTAAACTCTCGAAGTTCAACTTGACTCTAGATATTTACTGTGAAATGAGGCTAAGACACAGTGTTGAATATTATGGATTGTTTACTCAACATTAAGGCCAACTCTTCTAGCATGCAGAAGCTGGAAAGCTAAAAAACCACATCTCTTGGTCCTTTTACATTCAGGTTTTAGGTTTAAATTCAGAAGGACTTGCATGAAGAGAAAGGTAGAGTTCAACATACATATTCCTAGAAAGGTTTGTGCTGGAGGCAGCACTGTCTCATGGTCAGCCTCAGTAACCCAGGCTTCCTGATCCAGGGACTGCCTGGCCCTGATGGAGGAGGTGGCAGCAGCTCACCCAGATGCCCAGTTCTCTAATAAGGTTTGAGAGCCATTCCTGGAAGCTCATCCTAGACCCTGTTTCTTCAGCTCTCTTTGTCACAATGATTTCACAAACCTCTTGATAGCCAAATATCTTTCAGCTTAAACAAGCCAGACTCTTGTCTAAAACTGAACTCTGGCTATAACAAACATGAAAACTTACCTTAGACCATATTCACTGGAAAACATAATTTGGTAAAAATAGTTCTAATGGCATGGATATTTTAGGTGAAGCTCGTATTATTGTAGCTTCAGCTGTTAACTCCCTATGAAAATAAATTCAAAATCCATATTTATATCTCCAAATTCTGACCTTACCTGCCCTCCCATATCTTAAATTGCTTCTTAAACTTTTACACTTGGGTTTTCTGACATCACCAAGAAGTCATATATCAATAATTTTTTCGGTCTTCCCTTTCATTATCCTGGGCACCTGGGCCCAAAACTTCAGCATAATCTCACCTCTCTCTTTGTCCTTTACCAAGCCCTAACAATTCTTTTTTTGCATAATCTCTCTTTCCCATTGGCACTATCATCAATCTAGTTCAGCCTTTCCTCAACTTGTGCTTGCTCTACTGTAATATTCTCCTATCTGGTTTCTTCTGTTTTTAGTATCTCCTAATCACTTTGGCCCACAAATTTTTCCTAGCCATCGCACCCAAATTAGCACTCCTAAAAATCATTCTCATTTTGACACTTTCTGCTCAAATATTTTAAGACTTCCTATACCCCAAATATAAAATTCAAACAATTTAGCTTGGCGCTCAAGGCTTCCACAATCTGACTGCCAACTATCTATCCAAAATTACTTCCCACTACTTCCCTTCTTAAGCACTATAGCCAACTACAGCCAAACTGGCTTCTTCACGTTCTCATCTTACTGAAATACTATTTCGAAGAATCATGTCTTGTACACCATTTTTCCTTCCTTCAGTGCCCCTTACTCTCTTCTCTGCATTTCGTGTAATACGAATGGAAAATCATAAACCTCCTCCATTACAAGGCAAAAAGGGGAGTGAAGACTCCAGAGCTATCTGAATGAGAATTAGAAAAGAATTTACTAAATTAGGAAAATAACATTTTAGATTATTTTATTGTTTTAGTCAACCATCAGACATATGTTTTGTTTGGATTCTGGGAGGGTTGCAACTTTTTGTTAGTCTTATGGTTCTCCAGGTGGAAAGGAGACCAACATACTGTTCAAATGGACTAACATCATGAAATTATTTACATTGGATGACAGATAATACCACTTGCTTACGTAACTGACTTTTTTGGTGAATATAGTTGTGAATAAAGCCAGATACGAACTTGGTTAACTTCAGCCTATTGAGACATCCATGCAGATGATCAGCTGGCTGAAACTCTCTATCACCACTGTATATATATTTTTTCTGTGACAATTTTAGAATCTGCTTCAGGAATGCATGGCTCATTTTATCTATCTCATCAGAGAGCCTCAACTCTACTTGAAAAACAATGGCCTGTTTTTCTGGGGTTTTTTGTTTGTTTGTTTTTTCATCCTTTCTCCTGTTCTGCAGTGTGCTTGCACCAGCAGGTAGAAGGATTCTCTTCCAGGTATGCAGCATCCTGACACACGTCACCTCTCCCCTCTCCCGGCTCTGCCACTGTACTTTTCCACTTGAGGGCTCTGGCACTGTAGACCAAGTGATGCATCTGAATTCACGCTTGCTGATTATGGTCTTAGGCTTATTTTGTTCATCTTGTTTGCTAGGTCCATATCACATAAGGGATGGATATTTAAGGCTTCAGTGTTATTTTTCGCTTCCCTGCCTATTTTCACTTGTCAAAACCTGAGAAGCTCCCATAATGTTTTCCTGTCAACCAGCTCTTCCATAGACAGTTAGTCTGGTGTTTCTCTTCATCTTCTCTTCATACCTCCCATGTCCAGTTCATAAAACTATAGACCAGGCAAATATATTCTCCATTCTAATAAGACGTGTGCCACTGGTAGCCTAAAATTCATCTTCCTATTAATGACAACCATGATTCAGAGACTTCCCATTGTTGGATCCCATCTTGGTAACCTTTTAAATACTTTTAAATACTTATTGCTCATCTAAAGTCACAGAAGTTAATTGGAAAAGGAGAATGACAATGCCTCAAGTCTGGGATTTTTCCCCCCTAGGACCTTATTGCCCAAATATCCTCCAGAATTCCTTCCCTTCCCAACAAATGAGCCCAACAAGTCTTTTTAGGCGTTCCAAGCCAACTTTTGTACTGGGGAAGGACAAGAAATAGGTCACACCAAATCTGCGTATAGACACATACAGGGATTCACTTTCTATTCTCCTGACTCAACTGTCAGTTCTCTTTCACCATGCTGGAATCCTGTATTTCCTGGTTTTCTTGTTTTCTTAATTTTCTACAAGAACTTTGCATGCTCTTTCTTTTTTTTTTTTTTTTTTTTTTCATTCCCCAAGTCTCTTCACACTGTGCTCAAGCTAGATTGCGTTTAGTTCCCACGTGTCTGGTTCTTCCCTCTGGCAAGAAGATAAACAGTACTTTCTCTGTCTCCCCCTTAGCCCCATTCCTCTTCAATCTAGGATTGAAATCTGAAATGGAATCCTCACCCTTTGTGACTTCTCTCCACAAGTGCCTTGCTCAAAAAAAAAAAAAAAAAAAAAAAAAAAAAAAAGGTTAATCATACATTTCTCTGCCCAAAGAAGCTGACAGCTGCTCTCATTGTACTTCACCTATCTTTTAGAAAATGTAGACACTTTTAAAACTAAAAAATGAGGGTCTTGGGGTCCTTCATAAATTTAAAGCATGCCTGTCTTCCATCCTATAAACTATAATGATCAAAAGCTTAGATTTCATCACTCTTCGGGCCTGGCCGGGTACCCATTATATGTTCTCAGGGGGCCCTATACCTTTCCTTTATTGCCGTCTTCACTGTTATTCTCAATCATTTGTGTGATTATCTGCTAAACAACTGAATTCTTAACCCCTCACCTACCATTACCCACCAATTTGCTACTTGCTATCCAAAATATGAATGGAAGGCAGTAGGTTTCACAAGCATCACAGTGAATATTCAGCAGTATATGGAGAGAGAACATTTCAACCCACAGCAAAGGCAGACAAGAATGAAGATGCACTGTAGGCATATGCTCCGAATGCAGATGGGCTAACAGCCTGCAGGCACCACAGAAAGCAAACGAAAGACCTTCTTTTGGGACTGCAGAGTCACTGCAGAAGATTATAAACATACCAGAACCTCCTGAGCAACAGAGCCACAAAAGAGATCTCAGTGGAAAAGGATGTTTGGCTTCAACTCTAATAACCTGAACACGATGGAGGGCAATTAGCCTCAAGCTGTGGCCTCCAGGGCGTGCTTTTTGGTCACCTTGCAGCAGGTGTGCCTTCCTCCTGTGGTCCAGAGCAGCCCCATACTGCTTCACCATCCATGCACCCCACTTCCCCAGGAAGAATCAAGTTTCTCCTCTCCTGCCTCAAACCATAACACACTAAATACTTTTTCTCCTGATCACGTATCAATTTGTTGTGGCTTCTTATAAACCCCTTTTGTGCTTGTTCTTAGGTCATGGAAATCAAGAGTAGAACAAATAATGAAGTGCTCTAGGACAAAAGAGAACTGAATTCTAATCCACTGTGCAAATTTGAAGAATTTGAATAGCATTATCGCTCTGCTATGACCTGGCTTTTGTCTTGAGCAAGTCACATTGCTGGACCTGTTTCTTCAGCTGTTAAACAAAGGAGCCATCTGCTTCAGGGTTAGATTGGGCTGGGTTTTCAGTTAGGGTAGACTCTCTAGGACAGGGTTGGTCAAACTGCGTTTGTAACCATTTGGTTGGTCATAAAATCAGTTTTTGTAATGGATTGGAATACATGAGAATACATTGCACAGAACAAGAGTATTTGTCTATAAACTTGTTCTATCTGTGAGTTGGGTGTTAAACATATTTCTTATTGTTAATAGAAGTAAAATGTTTTTAAAACTCTGAGCTACAAATATAGAGAGACAGAAAATAGATTAGTGGTTGTGTAAGCCTAGAAGTAGGAATGGGGAGTGACTGTAAATAGACTTAAATTTTTTTTTGGGTGATGGAAATGTTATAAAATTAGATTGTGGTGGTGGTTGGACACCTCTGTAAATATACTAAAATTCATTAAATTGTGCACTTAAAATGAATGAATTTTATGGCATGTAAATTACATCCTAATAAAGCTATTTGAAAACAAAACAAAATACTGCTCTATTTTTGCTTCAGGGCATGTATGGACTCTTCAAAGGTATATCATAAATTTTATTTTTCTGGGAAAGAGATCATAGCTTTTATTAGATTCTCAAAGGGATCTAAGACCCATAAAACTTTTTAAGAACCACTAGATTAAACTGTCAGTTTCCTCCTACCACTAAATTTCTATGACTCTAAAATTCTAAAGTTTATTTTAACTTTATTTCTTCAAAATTAAAATGATAAAAAAAGTTTCATTTCCAAAGCACTTGCAAGAATCTGTTTATTTATCCAGTGATCAGAGTGTATGGGCTCACATGTGTTAACATATTTTAAGAAATAAAGCACTGTGCAAATTTGAAGCATTTGAATAGCATTATCATTATTTGATTATATTTTATATATTTTATTATATTTATCTGCATTTGGTTTATATCCACAAGGTTTTTAGTCATAGATACATCTGTAATTTATATGCCAGTTATATATGACAATATTATTTGTACCTCCAATTTTTTTTCTCATATTGGTGATCCCTAATTCTAGGTGTGGTAGAGCTCACAGATCATGCACAATCTTCTCACTATGTGCAGACCCTTTGGTAGCAAACACAAAAGAAAATCAAGAGATATAAAGAGATCACACAAAAGGAATTTTGCATATCTTCTGTAAACAGAAAGACAGATTGGAAATTTGTGAGCAAAGTTGCAATATGGAAATAGGAAAAGGCATTTCTGAGTAAGGGGAATGTTTATTCAAGAGGTTGTGTTAGGTCCTGTGTATAGGTAAAGAGCTATCAGCCAACTACAATTACTAGGTTATGAGTTCCTGGATGGGAAGGAATATGCCTACTTTGTCTAACAATCCTAAAAAATAGGCTATATGTACATGGTAAGTTCTTAATATCTGTTAGTAATAACCAAAGAGATGAATACAATCTAATTATCTATCGAGAGGGGACAGGTCAAATAAATTGATATTTTCAAACCTTTATAATAATAAGGTATATTTACATGTGCTTTTAGAAAATGATCTCCAGAATATATTATTATATGAAAAAAAGCAAAGTTTAGTTTATCCCCTTTAAAATAGTAAAAAAGAAAAATAAGGAGATTTTATATATAATAATTCTAGAAGAATTCAGGATATCTGTTTATGGTGAATGCCCTAAGGAGTAGGACAGAGTTACTGGTGGGAAGGAGAATTGCTTTTCATTGTATACCTTTTTGTCCCTTTTGAATCTTTTAATTTATAAGTTCATTAATTTTTCATTTAAAATATTTAAAAAAGGGTATTACAGAAAGTAATTCTGTATCACTATGCATTCAGCTCTTTAGCATACCACATCCCATTTAATATAAACAAGTCATCTTATGGATGAATACATGAAGGCTCAGAGACCGCAAGTGACTTATATAAGGTCACACAGCTAGACAGTAAATAGCATATTTAACACTTGACCCATATCCTTGGGCTTCCTACTCACTGATGCTTTTCCCACAACTCCACAGACCAAGTGCATATGGATATAAAACCATAGTACATTTCAACATAGTTCAGTCAGGTCAGTTTGGTACTCAAGCCTGCTGGTTTTGCTATAGATGACAGGTCAAGCTTAAAAGTGCTACATGATATTTTTCCACATGGCTCCTGCTCCTTCTAGTCTTCATAATTCTTTCCTGTTGGGGCCCAACTTCTTCATTTACCTGGCTCTTATCTCTGGCTTCCAGCTTACACATTACTTTTTTCCCACTGCTGTAATTAGCCCCTGAACTCCCGTCATCTTGGATCTTCCATGCTACATTCATTGTTCCTTTCCAATCTCTTTTATTCCTTTTTTTTTTCCATTGAACTCTTAGCTTCTACTGATTTCCATTTCTTTTTTTTTCCAGGTACTAAGTTATCTCTCCCTTATTTTATATAACTTCCTATCTTCCCACCTACTCCCAAATTAATCAATCCCAATTAATCAACTATCTCCCAATTAATCAATCTCTGCTAAGAGTTCCTTATCCCTCCACTGAGCATGGCTATTTTGATACCTTTTACCCCAAACAGAAGTATTTATAATTATTTTTATACCTTTGTATGTTATCCATTTTAAAATTTTACCACATTCTTTAATAGCAACTCAACTGCACTTCTCTGATATTAAGACCATAGATAATATACCTCAAGAATACGTTTTTTTCATACCAACAATTCCATGGTTGTCAGCGTCCAAGTGGTTAAAAGCATGTCTCTAAAATTAATCAAACCTGGGTTTGAGTCCTAGTTCTGTCATTTAATAATTCTGTGAGCTTGGGAAATTTTCTTAATCTTCTCTGTTTCCCTATTTGTAAAATGAGGAGAGGAATACTTACTTTATAGGTTTCCTGTGGTAATGGTGTGGATAATGCAAGTAAAGTGCTGCAGATGTTAGTGAACTCAATGTAAGTAGCAAGTAAACGCCCCTCGTCTTAGCCTCACTACTGCATCAGCTCTCCACAAACCTTGCGAAACAAATCTTTTCCTTCTCCAAGACCCATCCCACCCACCTCTCAGCACTAACCTCAACACATCATCTGTGTTGAAACCAAGAAAATCTCATCATGCCACTTACACTAAGGGATTCACAGGAAAAATGCCAAATATGCATCCTTTGGCACAGAATATTTTGTGCCTTACCCTTTTTGGAGTAAGCTATAAAATTTCCTCTAAGTCATAAAACTCTACATTTTAATCTCAAACATTTTCTTTTTGGAAACAATGAAAGTCTCTTTGTGCTGCATTGGAATTCAAACAAAAGCTATCCAGTGTCTATTTACATTAATTATACTGGTGATTGACTATGGCTATGCCAGAGAATGTATTCCAGGCTAAAGTTCTATTTTTCAACGACTGTGCTGAGGATCGTCAGACACCTGTCCTATGTGGCAGCTGGAATATTTAAGCATCATAGTGTTTTAAAATAGCAGACAATTGCTAGGGCTGCAAGAAAAAGAAAAAGAAATTAATTAAAATAAAATAACAGATAAGCCAAACCACAAAGACATACTTTAAACCAGGGGTTTTAACACTGAACACCCTGATTTCAATTTTTTCAGTGCTATCTAAATAGAAGTACATTATAATACAAGATAATACAAGCCTATGGCCCCAAGCAAAGTCAGATGGAGAAAAAAGTACATTTGGCCAAAGATAAATGAAAAGAAAAATTTCTTCCTCACCTCTACACCTTGATTGTAGTTCCTGGAATCAAATCAGAATGGAGCTAGGCTCCCTACAAGCCCCATTGGAATGGATAAGGGAAACTGTGAAAAACTCTAAGGGACCAACAAGCCGTCTGCACTGGAAGGAATCTTCAGAGATTTTCCTGACCCTAGTCTAAATTCAGTCCCTTTGTTTTACCGAGCAGGAAACTGAGGATTAGAAAGATAAACTGACAGTGCCAACATGAATTCTAAAGATTGTCAAAGGAATCATGATAATAGTGAGATTCAAAATAATATACCTTCTATTTCTCACCCAGTGCTAGGTGAGGAAGGCTGGGTATACAGTATAATTGGTCTAAGTGAATATGGTAACCCATTGGGTTACCAAATCAGGAATAAGCATGTGACCTAGTATCAATCAAACAATGTAAGGGAAATTTCTATGGGGATTTCTGGAAGGAATTTTGATCCTTCATAAAAAGAGAAACAGTGAGAAGGGCTATATCTTCTGGCTGTGAATGCATTACTTTGAAGATGCAGTTCCTGGAGCTATCATAGGTATACTGCAAACTTGCTTTAGACAAACCTTAGAAAGAAAATCAAACCACTGAGGGTGGCAGAAGGGAAAGATACAAAGAGCAATGGTCACTGAGAGTATTGTTGAATTGCTGCACCCAACTAGTAATTTAGTAAGTTACTAAATTTACTAAAAATTATTGCATTGTGCACTTTCAACAGGAAAAACTATGGCATGCAAATTGTACCTCAGGAAAGTGTAAAAAGCAAAAATTTGATGAATTGTTGAAATATCTTAATCATTCAGTAAAGGATTTGATGTGAACAACTGGTCTACCCAGTACCAAACAACAACACATAAGGATGCAAATATATTCCTTTAGGTGGATTAACAGATGAGTTGTTCTGACTGAAAAATTATTAAATTAAGGCTAAAGTGAATAAAAGAAGAGAAAAAGGGTACTAAAACGTCAAAACAAGAAGCAATCATTGAGAGCTGCATTTTAGGAAATATATTCTAATATCTGAGGCAGAGCCTCAACTGGGCTTGGACAAAAAAGAAGTATTTGGAGTAAAACAAAAAAGTGTTTAGCATATTCTGACAGTCGAAAAAAGTAGGGAAGTGCAATTGTTAAGGGTTAGGTTGAGTGTTTCAGTTTGTGTTCAGAAAGGACTATTTATAGTTATTTAGATTTCAAATTAATATTCAGATACTTTTAAAGGTAAGATTTTCTTAAACCTTTGAGGTCAACATCCAAATCTTTCACTTAAAAAATCTAATATTTTTGTATAAAATAAGAATAATCACTTTCAGATGTTCTTTTATTGTTCTTTTTCACTGTGAATTCAAGTGATTCATGTTGAACAGATTACAATCATGTAAGTAATTATGTTTAAATACTTAATTACACCTTGCCACATTTTAAATTATAAGTTTAATAGATTTGACTTTTTGCAAGCATTTCAAGTTGTCTGCACAGGCACACTTATACCCTAAAAAGTAAGGCCTTCCACAGCTCCTATATCACTTCTATAAAGCTAATTAATTGTATCTATAAAAACATGAATCACGATTGTTCATATTCTGAAACTGATTTTAACAAATTATTCAAATTCTATTATACTTTTTCACTTAAGTCACATATCTAAACCAAATCATATTTCAAATGAAAGTGACATGCGTAATCTCTTAGATTAAATAACACACATATTTCCCTAATGATTGTGTAAAATGTTTTTATATGAAAGCCTAAGTATCATGGGTTTCATTTTATTTCATTGCATCCATTTTAATTCTAAACCTTCCTGAGTTTCAAGAGATTTACTTAGTGAAGGAAATGTACCATCTCAAGTATTAATAGAATGAAGTTGTTAAATCAAAGTTCTAAAATCTTGATAGTTATTTATTGTTCAGAAATTTAAGACCGGAGAGTGGAACTTGAAATCTATACTTCCATGATTTTTCCAAAATCACAAAATAGATTGCACCTATTTTACACAAACTGTGTCAGCAAGTCTATGCAGCTCACAAACCAATTTTAATCACCTAACTGGGATAGCTAGAATTGTGCATCCTTACCATGACTGCAATTAACTTCCTTCATGCTGTGACTTGATTTCATTAATCTCCTTACTGTCTGATAGGACTCTGCAAAATTTTTGCATTTTTTAAGTCCTGATTGGATTTTGTATGCCTCTCATACTTTGGTCTGACTCTAGACATACTCATAATCCTTTTAATGACACACTTGACTTTGCAGTGGATCTGGCCCACAGCGTCTTCTATCCTTTAACAGAGTTCTTTTTGTCAAGGATCAGGTGCCAAAGAAGGAAGTTGGTGAGGTCACGAAACTGATGCCCAGGTCATTACTTTCATGATGGAAGGTGATCTGTACTGTTGGAATGGTTAGAATGGAAGTCAAGCAGGGAATAAATGCAAGGTGGTCAAGGAAGACTCACTGGGTGAAGTAATAGTAGTGGCCTGACAGAGAAGTAGAGAAGACAGAAGCTATAAGAATGTGGTCCTAAAGGAAAAATGGCTCCATTTACTCTGGGAAATTTATGATGATAAAATCCAGGGTTAATGCCACACCCATATATGGAAAATATGTTGGGAAAGTGAACCTGTGCAAAATTAGAGAGTGAAGGACCTCAAAGTGGAGAAGCCTAAAATGTACTAATGTAGATGTAAAAGGCATTAGGGTTGATGGCAAAGGTAAAATGAAGAAAGAAATTTGATCCAAGAGCTCCAGTTATCTACTAAGAGAACCCCATGCCAAAAAATCCCTAATCAACTAACATTTTGGACAGTCCAAGGATGTGTGAGCAACAAGCCAGCCACCTCTCCATTTTAAGCCACATCTGATATATCAAAAATTTCAACTGGTGACAAGAACTGAAGTAATACAGTTTCTTTAGAGCTGGTAGTGATAATGGAATTTCATCTGTGGCAACTTTAAAAATAGTGTTTTGAAAATAAAGTTTTGAAAAGTTGACAAAAATAAGCTAATCTCATCTGTATTTAAAATCATACTCCAAGGTTGGTCTACATTGTCTTCTATATTCTTGCAAATGTTTCTGAATTGGACAGCCTGTGATTCAAATAGAAAAAGTGAAATGTAAGAAGCCAGAAAACTTATTGCTCATACATTTCCTTAAAGGAAAGAAGAGGAAGAAATGTTGGCACTCAGCTTGTTTTCCTAAATGGTGAATGGCTTCATCATCCCACCCCTAATTCAAGTGCCTAGAAATTTAGCAGAACAATTGATGACAAATTTAACTTGATCTTTGCCAGAGATACGAAAATTTTAGTTACAAATAGGATTGCCATATTTATCAAATAAATATTCAAAATACTCAGATAGATTTGAATTTCAGGTAAGTTGCAATTTTGGTAGAAGTATTTAACCAAATATTGCAATAATGCATGGGACATCCTTATACTAAAAAGTTATTTATTATTTATTTGAAATTCAAATGTAACTGAATGTGCTGAATTTTATCTGGCAACATTAGCTTTAAAGTGAGTAGAGTTTAGTGACTTGAAATTAAAAAGTCATGAACCAGAGGCTGTATGACAAATACAACTCATAAGGGTAATAACTTTACCCAAGACTCTCATCTCCTTCCATTACCTATCCCATGCTCCCATCCCTGTAATATTTTTTAAATTTTTAAATTTTAAATTTTAGTACAATTTTTACATAGGGATAGTCAAGTGAGTAGCAACTTTGAAAACCAGCTTGACTCTAACAGAAAATCAGCCCTTCTCCCAGTCAGAAGGCATTCTAGATTTAAAAGTTTCATTTATTTATGTCAACATTTTTAGCTAATAAGGAAATAAGCACAGTTTATACATAGTTGTTACAACCTACTAAATTAGCTAAACCTTTGCCTGTTTAATAACTAATATACGTGTCATATAAATGAAAATAAGTAACAGATTACTGACTTCACATTGTTAACTGAAATTTTAACAAAAAGTGCTCAATTTGTCATATGTTGGTAATAAAAAGTCATCCTCTTTAAATGTCAAATGTATGAGAATAAATGAAATTCCTGGAGAAGGAAGTGAAGCGAAGATAGAATATCCGTGGTATCAGTACAGACAGGGAGAGGAAAGAAAGAAAAAAGGTTAGCAAATAAATGCCTCCCAAGGTGTAGTGGGTAGAATAATCACCTCCCCAAAATTGTCCATGGCCTAATCTTGGAACCTGTGAATACGTTACCTTATATGGCAAAAGGAATTTTCAAGATGTTAATAAGGCCAGGCACAGTGGCTCACATCTGTAATCCCAGAACTTTGGGAGGCCGAAGTGGGAGGATTGCATGAGCCCAGGAGTTCAAGACTTGTCTGGACAACAAAGGAAGACCCTGTCTCTCTGTATAAATAAAATTTAAATAAATAAATAAAATATGTGAATAAATTTAAGAATCTTGAGACAGGGAAACTATCCTGGATTATCCAGATGGGTTCAGTCTAATCACCTGAGTCTTTAAAAGTCTTTGCCGGCTGTATAGAACCAGAGCGATAGCAGCATGAGAAGGACTAGACCCACTGTTACTGGCTTTGAAGATGGAGGAAGGGGCCATGAACTAATATGGTTAGGCTTTGCGTTCCCACCCACATCTCATCTTGAATTGTAATCCCCATAATCCCCACATGTGAAGGGACAGATCAGGTGGCAGTAACTGAATCATGGGGGTGGCTTCCCCCATGCTGTTCTCATGATAGTGAGTGAATTCACACAAAATCTGATGGTTTTATCAGGGGCTCTTCCTCCTTTGTCTGGCACTTCTCCTTCCTGCTGCCTTTTGAAGAAGGTACCTTGCTTCCCCTTTGCCTTCCACAATGATTGCAAGATTCCTGAGGCTTCCCCAGTCATGCTGAACTGTGAGTCAATTAAACCTCTTTCCTTTATAAGTTACCCAGTCTCAGGCAGTACTTCATAGCAGTATGAAAATAGATTGATAAATGAACCAAGGAATATAAACTTCTAGAAACTGGGGAAAAAAAATGGATTCTCCCCTAGAAAGGAACTCAGTGCTGCCAACACCTTGATTTTTAGCTCAGTGAGACCTATGTTCTGGCTTCTGGCCTGTAGAACCAATTATAATAAATTTGTACTGTTTTAAGCCACTGTTTGTGGTAATTTGTTAAAGCAGCAATAAAAACCAATACATAAGATTTGACTGTTTTTAATTAAAACACATACAATTTTAGAGTGGGAATTTTCCCAGGAAAGGTCTCAGTGTTGGGATCTCTACAAGGATATAAAAGGATTTTCTCTGGATACCTGCCTGTGAATTTGCATGCTAACTCCCATCCTACCCTGTCATCTTCACCCCTGAAATTTACAGAGAGTTTCTAAGGATTGTCAAGATGGTGGCTACTCCACATGCAAAAGAATGAAGCTGGACCCTTATCTTACACACAAAAATCAACTCAAAATAGATTAAAGGCCTAAGCATAGACCTGAAACCATGAAACTCCTAGAATAAAATAGGGAAAAAGTTCCTTGATAGTGGCCTTGGAAATGATTTTTTGGATAGGAAAAGCTCAGGTTACAAAACCAAAAATAAACAAGACAAACTACATCAAACTAAACAATCAGCAAGATGAAAAGGTAACCTAGAGAGTGGGAGAAAATATCTGTGAACCATATGTCTGGTAAGTGGTTAATACCAAAATATACATGAAATTCACACACTCAATAGCCAAAAAAATCTGAATAACCCAATTTAGAAATGGGCAAAGGACCTGAATAAACATTTCTCCAAAGACTAAAACTGTCCAACAGGTGTATGAAAAGGTGCTCAACATCACTAATCATCAGGGAAATACAAATCAAAACCACAAGGAGATACTACCTCACAGTTGTTTGAATGGGTCTGTAGTCCTAACTACTCAGGAGCTAATGTGAAAGGATCATTTGAGCCCAGGATTTGAGGCTGCAGTGAGCTATGTATAATCACTCTAGCCTGGGTGACAGAGTGAGACTCTGTCTCAAAAAAAAAAAAAAGATGAAGAAGAAAAAGAAAATATTAGTGTTTTATTGTAGAAACCTTAAAAGGACCTTAAAGATAAACCAATTCAACATCACTCATTTACTACATAAAGTCCTTTTTCAAATTCTTCGTGTGACAAAAAAATGCATTGAGCTACCAAATTAAGGCAGAATTGTTAATCTGATGACAGTAGTATGAATAATTCAACAGAAGCAAGGAATTTTTTTTTATTGATGTATTGACTCATTTACAAAGCTAGAAGGAACTTGTCTGTGGTTTGTAAAATGTTTCTGTTTAAATTAGAGAAAACCCACCAAGCAATAGAGTGCACATTTAGCACCTTAATCTAAGATGATGAATTCATTAAAGAATTTAATGTCCGGCTATTAAATAATTTGCATTCACTAGCAGAATACAGCAGTATGGTGACAAAAATCTATCAGACTTAAAATTAAATGTGGTACATTTGCTAAAAGGAGTGATCATGTAATTTAAAAGCAAGTCTAGAAATTAGCTGGTTAACATTATGTGTTTTTCAATATTTTGAATTTTTCTCTTTATAAATGGTTTCAGCACAGTTTTTAAAAAGAGGTCCCAATTGCTAGTGTTCTTATACACCAACAACAGCCAAACCAAGAGCCAAATCAGAAAGGCAATCCCATTCACAGTTGCCACAAAAAAAAAAGAATAAAATACCTAGGAATATAGCTAACAGTGGAGGTGAAAGATCTGTACAATAAGAATTACAAAATACTGCTCAAATAAATCACAGAAGACACAAACAAATGGAAAAACATCCCATGCTCATGGATAGGAAGAATCAATATAATCATAATGGCTATACTGCCCAAAGCATTTACAGACTCAATGCTATTCCTATTAAACTACCAATGACATTCTTCACAGAACTAGAAGAAACTATTTTAAAATTCATATGGAACCAAAGAATAGCCTGAATAACCAAAGTAATACTAAGCAAAAAGAACAAAGCTGGAGTTATCATGTTACCCAACTTCAAACAATACTGCAAGGCTATAGTGACCAAAACAGCATGGTACTGGTACAAAAACAGGCACACAGACAAATGGAACAGAATAGAGAGCCCAGAACTAAGGCAGCACATCTATGACCATCTGATCTTCACAAAGCTGCCAAAAATAAGTAATGGGGAAAAGATGCCCTATTCAACAAATGGTTCTGGGAAAACTGACTAGCCATATGCAGCAGATTGGAGCTGGACCCTTTCCTTAGACCATATACAAAATTAACTCAAGATGGATTAAAGACTTAAACGTAAAACCCCAAACTATAAAAACCCTGGAAGATGACTTAGGCAATACCATCCTGGACATAGGAACGAGCAAAAATTTCATGGCAAAGATACCAAAAGCAATCACAACAAAAGGAAAAACTGACAAGCAGGATCTAATTAAACTTAAAAGCTTCCACACAGCAAAAGAAGCTATCAACAGAGTAAACAGATAACCTACAGAATGGGAGAAAACATTTGCAAACTATGCACCTGACAAAGGTCTAATATCCAGCATCTGTAAGGAACTTAAACAAATTTATAAGAGGAAAACAAACAACCACATTAAAAAGTGGGCAAAGGACATAAAGAGACACTTCTCAAAAGAAGACATACATGTGGCCACCAAGCATATAAAAAAAAACGCTCAATATCTCAACATCACTGATCATTAGAGAAATGCAAATCAAAACCACAATGAGATACCATCTCACACTAGTCAAAATGGCCATTACTAAAATGTCAAAAAAACAGACGCTGGCAAGATTATGGAGAAAAGGGAACACTTATACACTGTTGGTTGCAATGTACATTAGTTCAACCATTGTGGAAAGCAGTATGGTGATTCCTCAAAGAGCTAAAAGCAGAACTACCATTTGGCCCAGCAATCTCATCACTGGGTATATACCCAGAGGAATATAAATCATTCTACCACAAATACACATGTACACAAATGTTCGCTGCAGCACTATTCACAATAGCAAAGATATGGAATCAACCTAAATGCCCATAAGTGACAGACTGGATAAAGAAAATGTGGTATATATATATACCATGGAATACTATGCAGCCATAAAAAAGAACAAGATCATGTCTTTTGTGGGATCATGGATAGAGCTGGAGGCTATCATCCTTAGCAAACTAATGCAGGAACAGAAAACCAAATACCACATGTTCTCATGTATAAGTGGAATAGAAATGATAAGAACTTATGAACACAATTAAGGAAACAACAGACACTGGGGTCTACTTGAGCGGGGAAGATGGAAGGAGAGAGAGAAAAAGAAAAGATAAGTATTAGGTACTGAGTTTAATACCTGGGTGATGAAATAATACGTACAACAAACCCCCGTGACACGCGTTTACCTATGCAGCAAACCTTTACATGTACTCCCGAACCTAAAATAAAAGTTAAAAAGGAAATAAAGTTCCCAAAACTTTATTTCTCTCTAGCTTCTTTTCCAAGAGCAAGTGATTAAATCATGACAATGTTTCTAACTATGAATGTCACACATAAAATATGATACCAATTGAAAGTATATAGCTTGCAAGTACATCTGGGAATTAAAGAAACAAAGACAGCTCCATCAGTGTTAGTTCAGGTACGCTTTTGAACAATGTTCTGTCTACATATTTGGGTTTTCTGATTACCTAACTTTCCTTTCTTGTCTACATTTCTCAACAAACATTTTTAGTTTATCTTAGAGTATTCATCATGGCTCAACTTATAATTTCAAGTGAAGTATGATTCAGAATGCCCTTGATTTTTAGCCCTTCATACCCTTTGGTTATCTAAAAGTTACCTGTTCTAATGTCCATATCAGTATGCTAAAGTTAGGAGACTATGATACTATATTCCAAAGATTTTCCTCAGAGAAATGAAGACAGTTGTCTAACCAGTCTGAAGTGCTTGTCTTTTGCTTCTAAATCAGGTGCTCCATAAGTTACAGTTCTTTCTTTCCTTATCTGTATTCATGCCGCAGCTGAGGAAACTGTGCTATTATCTTCCAAATGATCTGGCATTTTTTCTGCAGAATTGTAAAACCAATATAAATCAGCTGAGAATTAAGGAAAGTGGTAATAAAAACCCTGAGGCAAAGTTAATAAATTATAAGGTTTCTGATGCATGATTCTGATTTAGATTAGTTTCCAAGTAACTGTTTCAGGGTCAAGAAAGAATACATAAACTGATGATGATTTGGGTAAAATCTGTAAGAAATAGAAACTTGGTATCAATATAAAATGATGTTAACTGTATTTATTATACAACATCAACATCAACATGTACCCGACAATGGAAGAATGCTCTGTAGCTAAAGCCAATGATGAGAGAAATTTGGTAGACTATAGATAGACAGATTGCACTGATTCCACGGGCCCCCAGTATTTTGTATTCCCTTGAGATGTCTCAGTGCCTGGTCAGCAGCTGGTGGAGAAAGGTCAGAGTGAGCTGCACCATAAATCAATGGTACAGAGAGGCAGGGTGAGTGGTTGGGTAGAGGTGGGGGAACGGGGGACTTAATAGGAATAAAAAGAGGAATAAGTTTTAAGATGGCAAGTTAATGGTTACTGAACCAGAAAACTAACACTGCAGGTTACAGAAATGGCTAACATCAAAACTTTGCATTACAATGAGATCTAACTCAACTTTAGAGTGTTTTTACTTCTACAGTTTCTAATAAACTGAATAAAGTTTCTTAAAATGCCAAATTTATTCTCCAAAAGTTTAAGCATTGGTAAATTCAGAGGGCATACTAGTAGGGTTTGTAAAACAAACAAAGAAAACCCACAAAAATATTATTTTAGTAATACATTTGCAGACTTGTTCATTATTTAATGTATAAATTATGCCATGTATAACTCTGAGTTGTAATTGCTGGTTCTATATTTGAATTCTCATCAAGTATAAAATAATCATGCTGAATCCAAAAACTCATTTCAGAAGAGATGTACGGTTATAATTCTTTTAACATCAGTAAAGATCCTCTTCAAAGTTCCACTAAAATTATACCATAAGTGCTACCATTTCTAGGGTTTATAGTTTTTAAAGCAAAAAAAAAAAAAAAGGAATATTTACCTGAGTATACCAAATAAACAAATATTTTTAAACATTTGTTTAAATTGTAACTTTAGCATATTGTAATTTAGAGGAAAATATCCCAGAGATCTTTTAGCCTAATTCTCCTCATAGTACTGATAAGACAGTCATGCACATTGCAACCCTGGGTGCCCAAAGTCACACTACAAATTAAGGTCACAGGCAGAAAATTGAATCTAGGTCTCCTATTTCCTGGTCCATCTTCCTCTCTTCACCAGAAAAAAAAATTTTTAATGTATAAAGACTATCATGGTAAGATATTAGAAGTATGCTTCAGTAATGATGTTATGTTTTATCTGAGTCAATGTTCAGTATGAGTAGAATATAATCAAAATTAGAGAGAAGATAGAAAAGAGTCAGGAAATGTGCTGGTATGGTTATCATATCTTGATAGTGTGTGTTTGTAAAACTTAGAAGAAAAACCTGGGATTCAGTTGCCCAGATATATATAAAGAAATATGGTTGTTCTAGAGGATTTTTTTCAAGTAATAATACAAAAAAATAGCATCAGTTTTGCTATTGTTGTAGGAGTAGTAGAATTAACAGAAATTCATCAATTGCCTCATTTTTTTTTTTCTAGTGAAAGGAGATGGCCAACAGTCAAGAATTTGCAGGGGCTACTACAAGGAAGTGCAGATTCTTCTCACAATTGTTTTTTTTTCTCACGTCCAAGAGAATTCAGCATTGCTTAAGCATATTTGTCCCCAGGGTCTAGATGACAACTGATTGGAGTGATGTTTGCTCTATGCTTTTCAGACTTGGTTAAAATGACTAGTGGAATGAATGTGTGTTGTGGTTCATAGCCTTCTAAATTTGATAAAGAAAACTATAATTATATCCAATCTTACCTGATGTTTTAAACAAAATATTTACAGTGTGCAATGAAGATATCTTTGTCCTTTATATGACCTGCAAAATGGCTTAGAAATGATAGCTCAACTGGGTACCTTGATATGATTAAATATATATTTAGTTGACTACCTAAGAACTTGCATGACAAAAATGAAAAAGTAAGCCTGTGGTTTTTTGGATTTTTTTTTTTATCTTCCCTAAGAACTACTTATGTCTGAATGTGAATACAATTTTTAAAGTAATGCTCGTTAGAAACATAAAAATAAGAAAAGATACTGTATTTTATTTTCACAGAAAAGTGCTTCTATAATTTTAAATAGATGCAATATGTAGGGGACTCATCCAACTCTGTATCAGAAAGGAGACTGAAGAAACTGGAATACAAAATGCATCTGCTTATCCTATTTTCAAATATAATCAAAATTGAGATCTTTTAGTAGATTTTAATCATCTTTAGTATTTTTAATTCTTCCTTAAATTTATCTTTATAGCACAAATCTCTCTTGCCATGATTTGGATCCAATTCCCATTTTTCACCTTTAACAGAGGTAAATCAGTGGGTAGTGTCTATGATATGTGATAACCTTCAATTGAAAAGCAACCATCAGTTTACAAATGTTTTGTATTTTCAAGGATGGATCTGCTTCTATTGAAATTGAGAATGTAGGTAAAGGCTCAGGACTGTCACTCTGTTTACAGACTCACATGAAACTCAGGTTACCGAGAATTTATAATAAGACATGCTCATAGTATATTTTAGAAGTGAAGAAAAGCATGACAAATCGACTGAACTATAGGAAAATCTCAATTTAGATAAGTGCTTGGCTCTGATTTTTTGTCAGTGACTTGTGCAGGATCTCAAAATCATATGAAGTGTGGCATTAAAGAGATAGGGCTCAGTCACAAACTTAGCTTTGCTTGGGAATTCTAAACATGGTCAGACCATTTCAAAGTGCTTCACAAAAGATGTACAATTACTTACAAACTAATGCAATCTGTGGTCCCAAGATAAGGATTGAAAGCAGAAGGAAACAAGTGAGTCATTACAACTATTGGCTTCTATTTTTGATAAGATAAAGGAATTGCCTGCTTGAGTTCTAGCTGCTTCCTATGTGAATATGCACAAAGAATGTAGGTGTGGTAAATAAAACAGAAGAAGCTATTTTAATACATTTTCATAATATTTTGCGTGTAGCTTTAGACTGGGTTCATCTGATACAATCCGATCTTCAAAATAATTACATAATAAATTTTTTAAAATTTAAACAGACAGTTCTTATTTTTGCTAAAGTAAGTTCTTGATTTGGTGGTCGCTAAGCTTCTATTTGCATTATATGTCATGTGACTTAAATTATCTTCAATATTTAAATGTTTTTCTTTTTCTTTTTGGCTAGGTCTATTGGTCATATAATTATTAACATGTCTAGGCTTTGGGGCTTTGTGTAGCAGTTAGGGAAAAAGTATATAAAGATGAATCTTTTTTCTTCCTTCAAAATTCTGTGCCTTTCCAATTTACTGTAGCCTGAAGCAGAAGGTCACTCACTGTCCTGATCCCCAAACTTCTGATGGTTCACATCTTCATTTTGCTGCTACTGATAGACTCGCCTTCCTGGTCTTCGTACATTTTGACTTAACTCTTTGTGTCTTTTGTGAGCATACACACACAAACCTGGAGGAATGTTTTAAAAAGATGACTAATAGTCAGAATGGTAAACACGTATCTGGGATTTCCAATAAGGATATCCTGTGACAAATTTAATTTAATTTCAAACTAGGAATCTCTACCAGCACCTAGCAAATACATTGGACAATGAGAGTTAATAGAGAGGAATGATAAGCGCTATACTGCTGAATTTTATACTTAGTGTTCACCACTTTTTCTTTGATGGTAATAACAATATCAATAGCTAACATTTTTTGAGCATTTACTAATGTATGGACACTGTTACACATACCTTATCCATTTGCTAATTAAATCCTCACAACAATCTACAAGGCAGGAATCATTTTCTTCCCAATTTTACTAATAAGGTAGCTGCATCACAAGGAGGTCAAGAATGTGCCCAACGTCACATAGTCAGGATGTAGTAGATGGGAAATACCAACATAGGCAGTCTCATCCTAGAACCCAGGCTCTTGTTTAGCACAGGGATCCATCTTCCTCTTTGGTACATGACCTGAGGCATAGCTGCAAAAGGATATTTCTCCTAAAATAATTGAAGACACATCGGAACCACCTGTAAGTTCTGTAATTATATTTGAATAACATTTGTGTTGCTATTTCCTTCTCTGATAATTATCCTCTATTCTCCTTCCATCTGTACGGCTGTAATAGAAACATCCATATGACCCTGTCTTCTAGACCATAGTTTACTGAATGATGAGTGGGCATCTGACTCAAGATGAGCCACTGAGATCTCTGCCAAGCTATACGGTGTAGGTAGAGGTTTCAGTTTTAGCCTATCTTCTTGAACAGCAAAAATATAAACGTGGGCCGGGAGCAGTGACTCACACCTGTAATCTCAGCACTTTGGGAGGCTGAGGCAGGGGGATCTCTTGAGCTTAGGAGTTCGAGACCAGCTTGGGCAACATGGCAAAACCCCGTCTCTACCCAAAATACAAAAAATTAGCCAGGTGTGGTCGTGCAAGCCTGTAGTCCCAGGTAATCAGGAAGCTGAGATGGGAGGATCACTTGAGCTTGGGAGGCAGAGGTTGAAGTGAGCCAGGGTCATGCCACTGCATTCCAGCCTGGGTGACTCCATCTCAAAAAAAAGTAAACTTGGAAGCTGGTAGCAGTGGCCATTTACTACCATACTACATGGAGCAGGTAAAAGAGAAAGCTGGTCTGCAGTAAAAGAATAAGCAATCCTTCCCTGGGTTACTACAGGAGACAGATTGCGTAACTGTCCCCAATTCTTTATTCCCCTTCCTGTATGCCACTCCCTTAACAGTATGACTCAGGTCTTCCCAACAAGAGGTGGAACCAGTGGCCCACTGCTTAGATCTGGGCCGGACTTGTGACTTGGCAATAGTGATGGAGTGCCAGTTTCAAGTCTTGATCACAAGAAGCCTTGCATATTTACAATTTTTATCTTCTCCCTAAGAACATGCTTGGCTAGCTTGCTGGAAGGATAAGAAGCATAGCTATGGTGTCACAGCCAACATCATCCTAAAAAGCCAGGAGAGAGCTGACCCAACTGACTAAAGAGACAAGGAGATGCTCCCCTGAGATCACCCAATCCTAGTCCAGATGAGCAGAACTGCCCAGTCAACCCATAGACTTGTGAAAAATAGTAAATCGTGGTTTTTATAAGGGTGGTTTGTAATGCAGCATTAGCTAACTGATACAGTTACCTGCAGTATTCCCATCCATTAAGATACTAGAGGCCTGGATAAGTTGTAATAGCAGGTTTCCGTAACTGACACTTACAGTCTTATAATAAATTTTCCATTTGTCTTAAGTGTTCTCAATTGGGTTTCTGTTATATGCAACCATAAGAATCCTAAGTGACATGGGTTTTATAAGTTCTGAGAATAACAAGAACAGCATCTTACTTTTACAGAGTCCTATAAGAGGTAACCAGTTCTGTAACAGTGCATTAAAAAGAGATACACCATGAGCTTTGCTCTGAATGCTTCAACATGTTTGGGGCTGGATTTCTACTTTTGTTTTGTTGGTGGTGACACTGGCAGATTTTTATTTTTATTTGTTATTTATTTATTTATTTATTTATTTATTTTGAGATGGAGTCTCAATCTGTCGCCCAGGCTGGAGATGTCACCATGGCACAATCTCGGCTCACTGCAAGCTCCACCTCCCGGGTTCCCGCCATTCTCCTGCCTCAGCCTCCCAAGTAGCTGGGACTACAAGTGCCCATGACCACGCCTGGCAAATTTTTTTTTTGTATTTTTGGTAGAGATGAGGTTTCACCATGTTAGCCAGGATGGTCTCGATCTCCTAAACTCGTGATCCTCCAATGTCACTAATATATAAATATATCCACATTGCAACAACTTAAAAGTCTACATATGCCTGAAGCATTAAAATGGAAAATTCCCCCTTTGCTATTCCCAACCTATAGTAAAGACCCTCCTCAGGGGAACCAGAGTTAATAGCTGAGACAGCTAATCAGGAGCAAGAACTTTGAACTTGCACCTTTACTGAAACTTGGCCAGTTGAAACCTGGCTGGAGAAGATAAGAACCTACAAAATTGTCAAAGAAGTGAAGTGGGTTTTACTGTTGCTTCTTCTGCAGTTATTGGATCTGCTTTTAGGGTAGATTGTTGCTTGTTTGACCTGAAAATCCTCCATAGGCCATTTAATGATGTAAGTATTAAGCTGATCTCTCATCGGAATAGATGCCGGAGATGGTGAGCCCCTAAAACTTGAGTGTTTTAGCACAAAGAGGTTCACATAAGAGGCTGACTTTATGCGTAAGCTAAGTGTTCTTATTGTGTGACAAGTATTAGTCTCTTTGAGATAAATGTTTTATTTTATATATTTAGCTTAAGATCTCACGGTCTTAAAAATGTCACTTGTTCTTATGAATAAACATTCGTGTTTGTTTGCAGGATTGCTGATAGGGAACTGAGCTCTAAGAAGCTAAAGGAGAGTCATGGCACACGGCAGTGCTGTTTTGAGGCCCACAAGATACTTGTCAGTCTTGTAAGCACCATAAGAACCTTCACAGAGGGAGAGGACACCATTAGCAATGGCGATGATAAGTTCCTTCAGGAGCCACAATAGTAAACATGGACCCAGGGGAGCCAGGGCAGGGAAGAAAGAAGGTGATAGATACCTGTTGGAGATCAGGATAGATAGACTACACAACAATTGGAAATAATCTGGGTGTCAAATATTCATACAAGCCTAGTTTTTAATTATAGACTGTTAAAGCTAAGCTTGCAATATACCAGCTACAATTTATGTAAATATACACCAAAAGAAGTATTTGGAAGGATATACCCCAGAACTTATACACAGGATATCTCTGAATAATAGCATCAGGAGTTCTTACAATTCTTGTACTTTTGACTTTAGTATTTTCTAATTTCTTGTAGTGTAAATGCACTAGTTATATAATTTTTAACAATTAAAAATTATCCCAAAGGGGAGAAATAAAAGAATGTATATCACATTTCCCTTAAGATAAACATCTGCTTTGTTTTATGCTTATGATTTTTTTTGAGACGGAGTCTTGCTCTGTTGCCAGGCTGGAGGCTGGAGTGCAGTGGCAGGATATTGGCTCACTGCAAGCACTGCTTCCCAGGTTCACACCATTTTCCTGCCTCAGCCTCCCAAGTAGCTGGACTACAGGCGCCCACCACCACGCCCGGCTAATTTTTGTAATTTTTTTTTAATAGTGATGAGATGGGGTTTCACCATGTTAGCCAGGATGATCTCGATCTCCTGACCTCATGATCCGCCTGCCTTGGCCTCCCAAAGTGCTGGGATTACAGGCGTGAGCCACTGTGCCCAGTCATGATTGTTTTTAAAGAGCATGTGAAAGCATCTTTTAATTTTTTAGAATATCAATAGTTAAAATATAATTTCCTTTCCTTGTGACCTGATTATTTGGAGCTGCAGCACTTGGGTGTATATTGATAATTTGGTAACAGGCCTTTTATAGTCACTACTGGGGCTTGGTTTATAAGTTCTTAGGGATAAAATGATAGGGATGTGATTGGAGAACTTATCTAAAAGTAAATAGGTCTGCATGTCACTGAAGTTACTTGTTTGATCCTGTTTGCTACATATTCAATATCCCTCTAGGTTTTTGGAGTTCTATGGAGTCATAACAGGAAGAATAAAGAAGGCATCTGTGTCTTCCTGTGTGCCCTAATAGAAGAACATATATCTATGGAATCTTAAGGTTGGACTTTGTTATTGAAGTGCATAGAGTGGCCAAATATCTTGATTCACAAGAACAGTTCCCAATTTTAGATACTGTCAGGCCATTTATCTTCAAAAATAAAGTTTAAAAACAGAGGCTTTAGACTTTAAATGTGTGAACTGTATAATACAGGAATTATCTTTCAATAAACCTGTTTTTTTAGAAAGAAGGGGATACTAGTCAGGTTCCAAGATGGCCACTTAGGAATAGCTCCAGTCTGCAGCTCCCAGCAAGACTGACGCAGAAGATGGGTGATTTCTGCATTTCCAATGCAGATACCTGGTTCATCTCACTGGGACTGGTTGGACAGTGGGTGCAGCCCACAGAGGGCGAGCTGAAGCAGGGCAGGGTGTTGCCTCACCTGGGAAGCGCAAGGGGTCAGGGGATTTCCCTTTCCTAGCCAAGGGAATTCGTGACAGACTGTAACTGGATAAACAGTACATTTCTGACCAAATACTGCAGTTTTCCCATGGTCTCAGCAAGCGGCAGACCAGGAGATACCCTCCTGTGCCTGGCTCAGGACGTCCCATGCCCATGGAGCCTTGCTCACTACTAGCACAGCAGTCTGAGATCAACCTGGGATGTTGCAGCTTGACAAGGGGAGGGGCGTCCACCATTGCGGAGGCTTGAGTAGCTCACAGGGTAAACAAAGTGGCTGGGAAGCTTGAACTTGGTGGAACCCATTGCAGCTCAGCAAGGACTACTGCCTCTCTAGATTCCACCTCTGAGGGCAGGGCATAGCAGAACAAAAGGCAGCAGACAGCTCCTGCAGACTTAAATGTCCCTGTCAGACAGCTCTGAAGAGAGCAGTGGTTCTCCCAGCATGGCATTCGAGCTCTGAGAATGGACAGATTGCCTCCTCAAACAGGTCCCTGACCCCTGTGTAGCCTGATTGGAAGACACCTCCCAGTAGGGGCCGACAGACACCTCAAACAGGCGGGTGCCCCTCTGAGATGAAGCTTCCAGAGGAAGGATCAGGCAGCAATATTTGCTGTTCTGCAGCCTCCACTGGTGATACCCAGGCAAACAGGGTCTGGAGTGAACCTCTAGCAAACTCCAACAGACCTGCAGCTGAGGGGCCTTATTGTTAGAAGGAAAACTAACAAACAGAAAGGAATAGCATCAACATCAACAAAAAGGACATCCACACCAAAACACCATCTGTAGGTCACCAACATCAAAGACCAAAGGTAGATAAAACCACAAAAACGGGGAGAAACCAAAGCAGAAAAGTGGAAAATTCCAAAAACCAGAGTGCCTCTTCTGCAAAGGATTGCAACTCCTCACCAGCAACAGAACAAAGCTGGGTGGAGAATGACTTTGACGAGCTGACAGAAGTAGGCTTCAGAAGGTTGGTAATAACAAACTTCTCTGAGCTAAAGGAGCACATTCTAACCTATCTCAAGGAAGCTAAAAACCTTGATAGAAGATTAGATGAATTGCTAACTAGAATAAACAGTGTAGAGAAGACCTTAAATGACCTGATGGAGCTGAAAACCACAGCACGAGAACTTCATGACAAATGTGCAAGCTTCAATAGCCAATTCAATCAAGTGGAAGAAAGGATATCAGTGACTGACCATCAAATTAATGAAATAAAGTGAGAAATAAGATTAGAGAAAAAAGAGCAAAAAGAAATGAACAAAGCCTCCAAGAAATATGGGACTATGTGGAAAGACCAAATATATGTTTGATTGGTGTACCAGAAAGTGATGGGGAGAATGGAACCAAGTTACAAAACACTCTTCAGGACCAGGCGCTGTGGCTCACGCCTGTAATCCCAGCACTTTGGGAGGCTGAGGTGGGCAGATCATGAGGTCAGGAGATTGAGACCATCCTGGCCAATATGGTGAAACCCCAGCTCTACTAAAAATACAAAAATTAGCTGGATGTGGTGGCATATGCCTGTAATTCTAGCTACTCGGGAGGCTGAGGCAGGAGAATCACTTGAACCGGGGAGTCAGAGGTTGCAGTGAGTCGGGATCATGCCACTGCACTCCAGCCTGGCGACAGAGAGAGACTCCATCTAAAAAAAGGAAAAAAAAAAAAAAAAAAAAAAAAGAGAACACTTTTCAGGATATTATCCAGGAAAACTTCCCTAACCTAGCAAGGCAGGCCAACATTCAAATTCAGGAATACAGAGAACACCACAAAGATACTCTTTGAGAAGAGTAACCCCAAGACACAAAATTGTCAGATTCACCAAGGTTGAAATGAAGAAAAAATTTTAAGGGCAGTCAGAGAGAAACGTCAGGTTACTCAAGAAGGGAAGCCCATCAGACTAATAGCGGATCTCTCAGGAGAAACCCTACAAGACAGAAGAAAGTGGGGGCCAATATTCAACATTCTTAAAGAAAAGAATTTTCAACCCAGAATCTCATATCCAGCCAAACTAAGCTTCATAAGTGAAGGAGAAATAACATCCTTTACAGACAAGCAAAGGCTGAGAGATTTTGTCACCACCAGGCCTGCCTTACAAGTGCTCCTGAAGGAAGTACTAAACATGGAAAGGAACAACCAGTACCAGCCACTGCAAAAACATGCCAAATTGTAAAGACCATTGACACTATGAAGAAACTGCATCAATTAATGGGCAAAATAACCAGCTAACATCATAATGACAGGATCAAATTCAAACATAACAATATTAACCTTAAATGTAAATGGGCTAACCACCCCAATTAAAAGGCACAGACGGGCAAAATGGATAAAGAGTCAAGACTCATCAGTTTGCTGTATTCAGGAGACCCATCTCACGTGAAAAGATGCACATAGGCTGAAAAGAAGGGATGGAGGAAGATCTACCAAGCAAATGGAAAGCAAAGAAAAGCAGGGGTTGCAATCCTACTCTCTGATAAAACAGACTTTAAACCAACAAAGATCAAAAGAGTAAAGAAGGCCACTACAAAATGGTAAAGGTATCAATTCAGCAAGAAAAACTAACTATCCCAAATATATATGCACCCAATACAGAAGCACCCAGATTCATAAAGCAAGTCCTTAGAGACTTACAAAGAGACTTAGACATCCACACAATAATAATGGGAGACTTTAACACCCCACTATCAATCTTAGATCAATGAGACAGAAGGTTAACAAGTATATCTAGGACTTCAACTCATGTCTGGATCAAGCGGATCTGATAGACATCTACAGAACTCTCCACCCCAAATCAACAGAATATACGTTGTTCTCAGCACCACATCGCACTTATTCTAAAATTGACCACATAATTGGAAGTAAAACACTCCTCAGCAAATGTAAAAGAACAGAAATCACAACAAACTGTATCTCAGACCACAGTGCAATCAAATTGCAACTCAGGATTAATACACTCACTCAAAACCACACAACTACATGGAAACTGAACAACTTGCTTCTGAATTGACTAGTGGGTAAATAATGAAATGAAGGCAGAAATAAAGATGTTATTTGAAGCCAATGAGAACAAAGACACAATGTACCAGAATCTCTGGGACAAATTTAAAGCAGTGTGTAGAGGCAAATTTATAGCACTAAATGCCCACAAGAGAAAGGAGGAAAGATCTAAATTCGACACCCTAACATCACAATTAAGAGAACTAATGAAGCCAGAGCAAACAAATTCAAAGGTTAGTAGAAGGCAAGAAATAACTAAGATCAGAGCAGAACTGAAGAAGACAGAGACACAAAAAAACCCTTCAAAAAATCAATGAGTCCAGGAGCTTTTTTTTGAAAAGATCAACAAAATTGGCTGCTAGCAAGACTAATAAAGAAGAAAAGAGAGAAGAATCAAATAGACACAATAAAAAATGATAAAGGGGATATCATCACCAATTCCACAGAAATACAAACTACCACCAGAGAATACTATAACATCTCTATGCAAATAAACTAAAAAATCTGGAAGAAATGCATAAATTCCTGGACATATATACCCTCTCAAGACTAAAGCAGGAAGAAGTTGAATCTCTGAATAGACCAATAACAGGCTTTGAGATTGAGGCAATAATTAATAGCCTACCAACCAAAAAAAGTCAGGACCAGATGGAGTCAGCCGAATTCTACCAGAGGTACAAAGAGGAGCTGGTACCATTCCTTCTGAAACTATTCCAAACAATAGAAAAAAGGGAATCCTCCCTTACTCATTTTATGAGGCTAGCATCATTCTGATACCAAAGCCTGGTAGAGACACAACAAAAAAAGTGAATTTTGGTCCAATATCCCTGATGAACATTGATGTGAAAATCCTCAATAAAATACTGGCAAACCAAATCCAGCAGAACATCAAAAAGCTTATCCACCATGATCAAGTCAGCTTCATCCCTGGGATGCAAGGCTGGTTCAACATACACAAATCAATAAACATAATCAATCACATAACCAGGACCAATGACAAAAACCACATGATTAACTCAATAGATGCAGAAAAGGCCTTCGGCAAAGTTCAACACCCCTTCATGCTAAAAACTATCACTAAACTAGGTATTGATGGAACATACCTCAAAACAGTAAGAGTTATTTATGACAAACCCACAGCCAATATCATACTGAATGGGGAAAAACTGGAAGCATTCCCTTTGAAAACCGGCACAAGACAAGAATGCCCTCTCTCCCCACTCCTATTCAACATAGTGTTGGAAATTCTGGCTAGGGCAATCAGGCAAGAGAAAGAAATAAAGCGTATTCAATTAGGAAAAGAGGAAGTTAAACTGTCTCTGTTTGCAGATGACATGATTGTATATTTAGAAAATCCCATTGTCTCAGCCCAAAATATTCTTAAGCTGATAGGCAACTTCGGCAAAGTCTCAGGATACAAAATCAATGTGCAAAAATCACAAGCATTCCTATACACCAAAAATAGACAGAAGCCAAATCATGCGTGAACTCCCATTAACAATTACTACAAAGAGAGTAAAATATCTAGGAATACAACTTACAAGGGAATGTGAAGGACCTGTTCAAGGAGAACTACAAACCACTGGTTCATGAAATAAAAGAGGACACAAACAAATGGAAGAACATACCATGCTCATGGATAGGAAGAATCAATATTCTGAAAATGGCCATACTTCCCAAGGTAATTTATAGAGTCAATGCTATCCCCATCAAGCAACCATGGACTTTCTTCACGGAATTGGAAAAAAAACTACTTTAAAGTTCATATGGAACCAAAAAAGAGCCCACATAGCCAAGATAATCTTAAGCAAAAAACCAAAGCTAAAGGCATCATGCTACCTGACTTCAAACTATACTACAAGACTACAATAACCAAAACAGCATGGTACTGGTACCAAAACAGATATATAGACAAATGGAACAGAACAGAGGTGTCAGAAATAACACCACACATCTACAACTAATATTTGACAAATCTGACAAAAACAAGCAATGGGGAAAGGATTCCCTATTTAATAAATGGTGCTGGGGAAACTGGCTAGCCATATGCAGAAAGCTGAAACTGGATCCCTTCCTTAAACTGTATACAAAAATTAACTCAAGGTGGATTAAAGACCTAAATGTAAGACCTAACACCATAAGTCCCTAGAAGAAAACCTAGGCAATACCATTCAGGACATAGGCATGGGCAAAGACTTCATGACCAAAACACCAAAAGACCAAAGCAACAAAAGTCAAAATTGACAAATGTGATCTAATTAAACTAAAGAGCTTCTTCACAGCAAAAGAAACTATCATCAGAGTGAACAGGCAACCTACAGAATGGGAGAAAATTTTTGCAATCTACCCAACTGACAAAGGGCTAATATCCAGAATCTAAAAAGAACTGAAACAAATTTACAAGAAAAAACAACCCCATCAAAAAGTGGGCAAAGGATAGGAACAGACACTTCTCAAAATAAGACATTTATGCAGCCAACAAACATATGGAAAAATGCTCATCATCCCTGGTCATCAGAGAAATGCATATCAAAACCACAATGAGATACCATCTCATGCCAGTTAGAATGGTGATCATTAAAAAGTCAGGAAACGACAGATGCTGGAGAGGGTGTGGAAAAATAGGAATGCTTTTACACTGTTGGTGAGAGTGTAAATTAGTTCAACCATTGTGGAAGACAGCATGGGAATTCCTCAAGGATCTAGAACCAGAAATACCATTTGACCCAGCGATCCCATTACTGGGGATATACCCAAAGGATTATAAATCATGCTACCATAAAGACACATGCACACGAATGTTTATTGCAGTACTATTCACAATAGCAAAGACTTGGATCCAACCCAAATGTCCATCAATGATAGACTGGATTAAGAAAATGTGGCACATATACACCATGGAATACTATGCAGTCATAAAAAAGGATGAGTTCATGTCCTTTGCAGGGACATGGATGCAGCTGGAAACCATCATTCTAAGCTATCACAAGGACAGAAAACCAAACACCGCATGTTCTCATTCATAGGTGGGAGGTGAACAATGAGAACACATGGACACACGAAGGGGAACATCACACACTGGGGCCTGTTGGTGGGGGGAGGGCTAGGAGAGGGATAGCACTAGGAGAATTACCTAATGTAAATGACAAGTTGATGGGTGCAGCGAACCAACATGGCACATGTATACCTATGTAACAAACCTGAATGTTGTGCACATGTGCCCTAGAACTTAAAGTATAATAATTTAAAAAATAATAAGTAAATAAATAAAATAAAATAAAAGAAGGGGGTATAACACAGGGGTGACATGTTAGTACAATAAAGAAAGCACATTGCCCTGAGCTCAATAAGTGATTGTTGAATGAATGAATGAACAATAGCCTGAATACAGATATTCAATTGGCCTGTTTTTGTTTAAAGTAGGCTCTGTGCTCAAACTGTAAAATTAGAGTTGATTTGTAACATTACTGTGAATACCAAGAAGAGAAATAATAGAAGGGAATCAGAGTTCTAAAGATACAACTATATCTCAAGTTAGGAGAACAATTTTTAACATCTGATGATGGTATATGTGGGAGCCCACCCCTAAGATGACCTCCAATGATTCCCACCTCTTAGTATTCACATCCTATGTAATCCCTCCCACATTATATTAGGGTTGATCTGTGCAACTAACAGAAAATGGCCAAAGTGATGGTTTGTCACTCCCAAGACTAAGCCATAAAAGACAGTGTATCTTCTGCTCCACCCCCTCTTCTCTCAGATAATTTGTTCTGTGGGAAGCCCAGCTCCTGTGTCATGAGCAACCCCAAAGAAAGGCCCATGTTGTAAAGAAATGAGCCTCCCTTTTAACACCCAAATGAGTGAGCTTTGAAGCCTTCAGATGACTGCAGCTACAGCTGACAGCTTAACTGCAACTTTATGAAAGACCCTGAGCCAAAACCACCCAGCTAACTCCCTTCTGGATTCCTGACCATGAGAAACTGTGTGTAATAAATGTCGGTTGTCATATAAGCTGCTAAATTTGGGGGCAATTTGTTATGCAGCCTCAGGTAACTATTACAGTAGAGAATAGGAGAACTGACAAAATGTAGAGATTCCAGTCTTAGGTAACAATGTAGGCATTTCTAGAAAACAGAAAACCGATGAAATTCTGTAACACCTGATTTGCCTTGGGCCTTCTATCCTATTAATTCCTTTCCCTTTACAAGTTTTTAATGTGCTTGACTGGAAGATTTTATTCTCCTATGGAAACATTTCTAGTTGTATAATGAGTATCCACAGAAAATTCGGATTTACTTTAAGTTGGTTATGATTATTTTCTCTGTAAAAATTAGTGTCCTTTTCTTAAACACTAGAATTACTTTTCCTATAATAACCATAAAATTTATTATGTGAGAAAGATGATGTTACACAGAAGTAAGTTTAGTTCAGAACAGTCAACAAATTTTAAGACCTTTTTCCATCATATAATTTTCTATTATGATTTTGAAAATAGATAATTTCCCAGTTCAATCAAACTAGAGTGCTTTTGGCAGATGATATCTCTTTTGTAGGTCCACAGTTCAAAAACACGGGAAGGAGTTACAGCCCACTGTCAGATAAAGCAAATTTAATCTTAGAAAAAACTACCCTCACTAATGAATGAACCAAAAAGAATTTCCTTTTACTAGTTTAACTGTGCCAATTTATTGCAACAAATATCTCCAAATAAGAATGAGTGTAAGTAATGAGAATATGATAGTATTTACAGGTTGTTTGTCCAGTCTCTCCTTTACTTCTGAATAGCCTCTCCTGATCACTTGTATGGCCATAGGGTAACACACAGCAGCCACATTCGTCAAACATCAGCCCTTGGCCCCAGTTGATTCTGCCAAGGTGAACATCCGATAATTCTGAAAATTTGGAATCGTGAGTGGGGAAGGGAGCTAAGAAAGGATTGGGATTGATTTTGTTTTTCTCAGGATAACTGGACCTATGATATATAAACTTGGGAGCAGTCTTCGCCATGTTTTCATCAATGTAGTAAAAAGCAGAGGAAAAATGTTGGTTAAGAGGCAGGGAATGAATCAGAAACACAGAGAGAAGCATACATAGAAGTCAAGAGAATGTTTTCAGCTCCATCTTTGTCCTTTGATTCAAGATATTCCTGTGTTTTTCTAATATATTTGTTAAGCTCAAGGGGGTTTCGTTACTTGAAAATAAGAGTTCTATCTAATACAGAAATAACATAGTGCTATATCCTAAAGGGTTAGTTAAGAATATGAATCATATTATAGAAGAACATTAGGGTAGGATTATACGTATGTAATAGATGTTAATGAAAAAAGCAAGTTTGGGAAGGTTATTTGCTAACTTTTCCAAATGATACCATTCATGTTTTAAATTATTTATATATAGGCATTCCAAATAATTATAGTATCATGTAAACAAAAATGTCAACAGTGGTTCTCTCTGATAGAATTGCAGAACATTTTACTCCCTCCTTTTAAAAAAGATCTCATGGCTATCATAATATCTGGTTTCAACTGATAGATATCAAGCAATGGATGAGTTCTCTGTTGTTTTTAAACTTTTATATCTTTTAGTTTTGCTTACTCAGCTTGCAGATTGATAAATATTCCATATATTATTTTAATTTTCTTTTTGGTGTGAATCTTTATTTGTCCTAATTTTTTCTTGTTCCTCATCTTGGTGCCTATGTAGTATTTGTTCTTAACACACAAGAAATCCAAGTTCTTTATTGATACAAAAGTTAAAAAGCAACAGAGAACTCATCCATTGCTTAATATCAATTGAAACCAGATATGATAGTCATGAGAATGTAAAACAAGAAAAAAAACTTCTGTAAATTATAGTTTGATTGTCACAGTTATATTATATGGATAAACAAAAGGTTTATAACAAGGCACTGAATAAACAATATGTAGTTTATAAGGCTCAGTCATTCTCTGGGCAGCTAGTCACTGTCTCAAATTTCACTCATATAGTAACTGTTTAATCCAAAGTGAAAGTCCAACAGATAATAAACACACCCTGGAAGGATAATGGATGCTAAAATCTAAGCACACTATGATAAAATGACATTTATATTTAAAGTAGATGGTTAAAAATGACCAGAAAAAAATATTCAATGGAAAAAGTAGAAAATGACCAGATTGCATATTGAAAACATTTTTGCAGAAACAGATTTTCTAAACCAGAAGTCCCCAACCTTTTTGGCACCAGGAACCGGTTTCATTGAAAACAATTTTTCCATGACAGGAGGAGTGGGGGATTGTTTCAGGATGAAACTGTTCCATATCAGATCATTAGGCATTAGATTCTCCTAAGGAGCGTACAACTTAGATCCCTCATATGCAAAATTCACAATAGGGTTCACACTCTTATGAGAATCTAATGCCGCTGCTGATCTGACAGGAGCCAAGCTCGGGCAATAATGCTCACTCGCCCTCACTCACCTCCTGCTGTGTGGCCCAGTTCCTAACAGGCCATGGACCAGCAGGGGGTTGGGGACTCCCAGTTCAGATCAAGGGTTTGTAGCCTGGGGGTGGGGGATCTAAACCATGATTTATTCATATATAAAAGATCAAATTCAAACTCTCTCTCTAAATACCTGCTTGGCATCTCACCCCCAACCTGTTTTATACCAAAAAACTTCAATCACAAGATGGGGTTGGCAGTATTTCAGAAATGCTTTTCAACAGTACAACAACCTTTTTTTAGAAACTAGGATTAGCTTAACACAAATATGGGTATGTAAAAGTAGGCACTGAGTTATGCAATATTTATTCAAGTGGAATTCTTCCAATATTTTCTAGAAGAGAGCTACTTTTCAATAATACCGTTCTGTGGACCAACATCTTAGAGGAAGTGCTTTTGAGTGTTCATCTTTTTTAAAAATAAGTGTTCTTAAGTATAAAAAATGCATAAGTGTGTAAAAGTAAGATAAAAATTAGATTTTCTGTGTAACCAATGATTAATTTCAGCAAATTTTATTTGAAAATTTTAAAATTGGGATTTTTTATGTGAAAGTTCTCTCCATTAGTTTTTTTTTCCATTTTTAAAATCCTGACAAAAATTACTACATTTGGATCTACACGTTTCTAACTTTTCTCCTTTAGTTCATTCCTAACAAGCTTGTTACTTGTCAAGAGTGAACTATCTCCCTCTGCATTCATCTGCTCAGTGAACCATCTCCATTACTGTCTCCATCTCTTCACTGTCTATTCTCTATTTCCATCTTGAGCCTCTTTAGTCTGGTCTCTGACCTGATGGTGGAATGGCACTGTATGATCTTCCCACTTATCCACCATTACACATAGCTCTAAACTTGTCTATTTTCCTGAGTGCTCAGTAGCTGTCCTTTCCTTTTCCTCTGGATTTCTGAAATCTGACCATTGTCTGAAATTCAATCTATAGCCCATTGGCCATCTCTTCATAAAGTCTTCTTTCTCAAGAACTCATTCATGGCCAACCATAGTGGTTCACACCTGTAATCCCAGCATCTTGGGAGGCTGAGATGGGAAGATGACTTGAGCCAAGGAGTTCAAGACCAGTCTGGGCAACATAGGGAGACTTTATCTCTAGAAAATTTTTTTAAAAATTAGCCAAGAGTGGTGGCACGCATCTGTGATCCTAGCTACTTGGGAGGCCGTGGTGGGAGGATCATTTGAGTCCTGGAGGTCATGGCTGCCATAAGCTGTGATCGTGCCACTGAACTCACTTCTCAAAGTAAAAAAAAAAAGAACTCATTCATCCTCAAGATTTCAACTCTCACTTGATTCCTGAATCTTAGCTCCAACTGCCTACTGGGCATCCCACTAAAGTTATGGCCTCTTCTAGGATAGAACTCATTATTGGACCATCTGAGCAGACTATTGTCAGTCTTCATTGTTTCATTACTAAGTACTGCCATTCTTATATAGATTCTATCTCTCAAATCTATCTTTTCACTTCTCTTTACAATTACTGTTCTTAGGCTATGGCTTCATTATCACATTGATTTCTCCCTCCCCTGGTCGGACATTAGTCTTTCAAAATAAGGCTAAGATATAGGCTTGCATATTGGTAGTTTATTTGGGCAATAATCCCAAGAAGCATAACTGAGAGCCTAAGAGAGTAGGACAGAGAAGGAGGGAGAATGAGTTCAAAAATGCCTCATTGAATTGGCCACCACTATGGGTAACTGATGCTAGGTCTCACCAGGACCTTATAATGAATCTTATGAAATGCATCTCAGAAAATCCACCTGAAAAGAAAAAATATTTATTCAGAAGTTCCTGGCCTCCATTGATTAAAGATGACCCTGCTGGCAATACCTCCCCTGAACCTCCTGACTGCATGTGCATGAGTCTGAGCAGTTCTGCTGGCCTTCACCATGGCATTGGAGAAGCTCTGCACAGGCAAGAGACAAGCAAACAGAAAACAAAGACATGGGTAGTGGTAGGTAAATGTTTGGGGTTTAGGTGACTGTTGTCCAGTTGTATCAACAAGATGCTGGATCAAACCTATTATAGCAACTTCTAGAGCAAGACATCGCAGAAAAAGGACTTGACTGGTTCATAAAAGGCATATAATACACCTTTTATTTAGTTCGTTGTGTGGTTCTCTTGTTTCTTCAGTAGGACTCTAAATGTCTCAGTAACATATATCCATTCAGCAGAATTAAGACACTTGCTAAATGAATCATTCAATCATTCACATTCAATTTTCTCATGAAAATATTAAATATTTCCAGTTCTATTTTCTCAATAAATTGACCAATTTAGTAAAATTCATGTCATATAGTTAACTCTCTTGAATTCTACCAACAACTACCACCAGCCCTCTCTGGATCTGCTCCCAGTATTGATGTCAAAGCATTCCCACCCACCATTATTAAAGCTTATATTTTGAACTCTTTCTCCTGATTATATTTTGTTTCTATTACATGGTTTTCCTCAAGACCATGTAACCTCTGTGTAGGAAGTTTGACCAGTTTAGCAACACAGTTACTGGCTAAAAAAAATAAAGAAGGTGAATGGACTATCTAAGGTTGGAACACTGGGCTCATTAGCCCTCACAGTCCAGCCATCTAAACTAGACTATGTTTTGAAATCTTCCATCCCTGGATTAAGATAAAATTGTTCCAGTTACTTAAGGTTGCTTTTCATTACATTTACTTATCTTTACACCCTACAACTTTGATAGACTTTTTTTTTTTTTTGCATTCTCTTCTCTAATCTAGTCCATCAAGATAGTTTGGAAAACTTTAGCAATTCATATCAGTTCAGGTTAGATGATGACATTCAGGCTGTGTTTATGTCCTACATGCAAATAGTGTTTATTTTGAGGATGTTCTAAAAATGAGAAGGTGAAAACAAAGTCACCTTTTTTATCCTTTGGGTGAAATATAACATCCACAGAATTTATCAAGCTCTTTACTTATCATCAGGGGTTTTCAAATGTTGAAGACAGAGTGTTCAGAATACCTCCCTTAAAGGAAATTTGGGGAGTTATTTAGACCTAAAATAAATGCCATTATTGTTTTTAAAGACACTAGGAAAAATGTTAGGGAATTTGAAAAATATACTCATTCATTTAACAAATATTCACTAAGCATTCTACTGTGAAAAAGAATATAAATCCTTGTTTATCACTTTAAAAAATCTTTATTTTCCCACTTATACAACATTAAATACATTTTCTGCAAAACAAACAACTAAAAGCTTGGAAAATATAAAAGCACATATAAACACAACCACTCAAAGGAATACTGTTAACCTCCAATTGATGTCTCCATTGCTTCTTCAGTAAAATCCCCTCAAACATGTTTTCATGGGTTGAAAACATTAAAAAGAGTCTCTATTCGGGTAGACTCATTTCTAGGTACTGAGATTGTATCCTACTCTTCATGGTATCAACCCCAAGAGTTGACACATACTATGTGCTAATAAAAATGTTTAAGGGGATAGTTCATCAGTCCCATCAGAAACCAGACATAAACAAAATATATTACCAAATGAGCTCAATTCCCCATAGCACCTGCTGTGAAGCAGGACATTTAGAATGCTTAGGCTCATTAACTCATTTAATTACAAGTGGATGTGCACCAATCTTGAATAGAGTTTCTCTATGTTTACCATGCGATGACAAACTTTGGTGTTTTATTAGGAATGATATTTGGTGGCACGGGCAAGAAAAGTCCTTCCTTACCTGGTTATTGAAAATCAGGAATATGCTATCATTTGGAGCACAAATGGCAGCAACAGTCTAAAATTCTCTGCACCACTTTGTTTCACACCAACCAGAGGAATAAGGCAAAGACTGATTGACAAATGTCAGTAACTCATTTTTCACATATGAAAAAAGGTGACTAAACTGAGAAAATTCTCATTTCAATGTTCTTGCCAGAAGGCTCAAGTAATTAGCAAAACTAACCAGCAAAAAAAGAGCAAAGCCCATTATTTTTCTTATGTTTGGAAATTACATAAGTACTTTCCTTCAAAAATAAAAGTTTTCCAGCCGATATCTGTATGCTGGATATAAACAATTAGCCTCTTTTAATATGGAATTTTCCCTTTTATTTTTAGTATTAGAAGAGAGATTCTAATAAATCTATGAGGAGGAGTATCACCCCTTATTTGTAACCTCAGGACATAAAACAAATATTTCCGACCCCCCTCAAAGTGTGGAGATAGGTCCCATATTTGTAAAACTAAGTTCTTTTAACCCTTAAGGAAATGAAACCAGCTTTTAGTCGGCCAATGTTTTTTGCTACAGTTTTAATATGCAGTCAAACTTGATTATGAAAGCAGACAGCAGATATTTGGAGCTGAGAGATAAAAAAGTAACAGGTCTAGCATGGGAGACCTGGGGAAAATGGATGGTGGTGTCATTTATTGAAGTGGGAAAGGCAGAAAAGCAGGTTTGGGGAAGCTGGAGAGGAGTTCTGTGTGGCTACTTGGTGTCTGTGGTAACATAACTCAATCTTGGTTATGAGTCTGTGGTGCTGTTTTGTTTAACTGAGCTTATGACTTGGTCCTGTTTTTCATTTTGTTCCAATACCCCAAGAGAAATGAATCTTGCCTCACCTTTGCCAGGCCTCCTTACTGGGCTCTTGCATCACCTCTCCCCTTGAATAGTAGGCCAGAAGGGACAGGCCATCCAGGTGTCACTTCTAATCAGGCTTTCAAGGCCAGCTACCTGCCTTACCTAGAGTTCATGAGACCCTTTTATGTCAAACTCTCTGTGCTAAGATATGGATCATCAGTCATTCAGAAGTCAGGCCCTTTCCTGACTTCTCTATCTTGTGAACAATTGGCTTCATCCCACTGAGTTCTGAGCGAGACAGTTGTTCAATTAAGAGAACAGATTTTTTAGACTATTCATCTGTTAGCTGGAGAAAATGAGGTGCTATGGGACAAATGGTTAGTTGTGTATAATACATGAACTTAGGAATAATCATCAGGCTCTTGAAGACCTCATCAAGCAAGGAAATATATGCTAGTTAGCTTCAGTGGTCTTCAAGAAGAGGCTCTGCAGTTTTAAGTAATGTATCTCAAAGCTTGCAAAGGCATTATTTTTTCCCCCAAAATAAGCCTTAAAATTGTAAGTATGGAGTTAGAGTCACCATGTATATTTGAATTGTACAGTGAACCACTGGGATAATTCAGGCTGACTCCATAACCTCTTAATTATCTTTGACGGTTTAGAAAAATTAGTGCTTCCTATCCTGAATTACCCAGGTAATTACACTTGTAAACCTTACCTACTATCTTTTATTGTAAATGATGTTCTAATTTGAGTTGGCACTCTTTTAAATGACATTTTAGGGTTCAAATTCTTTCCTAGGAGATAGAGAAAACTTAAGAAAAAGGTCCTCCAGAACCCCAAGTCTTGAAATAGCTGCCAGTAAACCAGGAACAAATTCCATATCAAAAAGAGCCTAAAGTTCATCTCTATTCTGATACACATAGTCACAATTCTAGTTTTCTAGTATTAAAAAACTTAATCAAATGAGGAAATATCCTGGTTTTAAAACGAATTGATGGTTTGTTTGTTTAAAAATATTACAACTTTTTATAATAATCATATTTCCCAAGGCTGCCAAACTAGTTCCTTCTTCCATATTGTGCCAAGCTATTTGGCCAGCTAAATGGACAGTGATCTTATTTTATTCAAGTATACTATAGAATCAGTGAGTCGTTTTCAGCTCTAAATTTACTCCCTCCTGTGATCCCACCAATAATAAACTACTAGCCTTCAGGGAATGGCATTAAATATTTTCCTCTTTTGGCAACTTAGTCTCTGAATTCAAAATCAAATGACGCTTTCATGTTAAATGACCAATTCAAGTGTTTTTTAAATGCATTTTTATAAGATGCAGCATATATTTTTTAGCAACTAGCAAATAATTATATTAATATACCTATACCAATTGTTTAAATCATAATGAAATGCTGACAAATAAAATAGCAATTACTAATATAAAATGGGGAAATAATTAGCCTGTTTTTACTCTTCTGCATTTGTATAGAGAACATCTAAGATATTTTTGAGTAACGGTATTCCCAAGCAAAGTAAACTGAATATTTATCTGGTGGATTTAGGCAGCAGAACACAACACAGACAGTTTACATGTTTCAAGAAGTTACATACCTCCTGCAAGCAATATAACCTAATATCCAAATTATCTTAGTCAATTTGAGCCTCTATAACAAAGTACTATAAACTGGGTGACATAACAATAGAAATTTATTTCTCACAGTTCTGGAGACTGAAGTCTGTGATCAGGGTGCTAGCATGCTGAGGGTCTCGTGAGAGTCCTCTTCTGGTTGCAGACTGTCAACTTTTCATTGTACCCTCATATGGTGGAAAGACAGCTAGCTAGCTCTCTGGTCTCTTAAGAGCACTAATCCCATTCATGAGGGCTCCACCTTCCAAAGGTCCTTCCACCAACTACTATCGCACTGGGATTATAGTTTCAACATATGAAATTTGGGAAGCACACGGACATTCACTCCATTGCACAAATCTTCTGACCCATTCTAAACTTATTAGGATTTTTCTCATTCCAGCTGCAGAAATCTCATATGAAAGTCCATGACATTATTAAGTAGCAAAAAACAATGATATCCATCCACAAGATGCATTTTCCCCACTGGCCCTTAGTGGCTCTTTAAATACTAAACATTTATAAACAATTGATAACATGAGAGGATTACACAAGCAAAGATTTCACTCTTTTGTTTCACTTCTGATGGGCAAAAAGTCAAATGAGGTGAAGCTGATATAGGTTTAAAAAGAGCCTTGAGTGACATCCCAGGGTATTGAAAGGGAATGAAGAGAAACTTACGAAAGGTAGAAACAGATCTCAGCAGATGTTAATTTTCTTGAGTTGCTCAAATTATTTAGGACAATTGCAAGTCAACAATCAGGGAGAAATTGATTTGGAAAAGTTAGATGAGGAGTTTAATTGAACATGAGAAAAAGCACTGAGTCAGCACTTGGGTAACTACATAGGAAATGTTGACTCAGGAATTAAGCAGACTGGCTGATCTGCAAAATGGATCAATGTTAGAAATAAAAATCACCATAATTTCCCATCTGCTACTGGCGTCAAGGCAGAAAGACTAGTTTTCAAATAATAAAAAAAGCAAATATTTGTGAAGTGCTAACTTAACAGCTTTGCCATATTACCTTAGTTATTCTCACAACAACCTGTAGGGACTCACCGAGAACCCCAGAATTGATATAAAGATTATTCTAAAGACATTTGAAATTCAACAGATGCAGAAAAACGCCTTCTCAGGACTTACCCTATCTCACTAAATGCAGAAACTACTGGGAGTGAGGCTGCCATAAATCTCCTCTTCCAGAGAATTTTACTGGCCAGAAAGAAGACAGAGAAGACCACTTGTACCTGCATAAACAAACATTATCACAAACTTTCTTCTTTTTCATTTCTTCCCCTAAATACCCATTTGTTCTTCCCTACATAGAAGCCTTTACTCCCTCCTTCTTCTCCCTCATTAAGTTACCTCTCCCCTATTAAGTTAGGTATATAAACCCCCATCTTTAGTTGTTTAGAGTCACATTTTTCTGTGTGCTCCTGCGTGAATAAAAATCTATGTTTTGTCTAAGTTTAATTCCCAGGACCTCAAGAACTGAAACTAAGAGGGCAGAGGAAAAGATTTGCCTCCCCAACAAAACCTATAAGGTAAGTAATTTCATCTTCATTATAAACATGAGAAAACTTAGACTCAAAGAAGTTATAAAATTTGCCCATGTTTATTAAACCAGAGGAATGAGGATTCAAATGCAGGATTCAAATGCCGGTTAGGCTGGGCACTGTGACTCACACCTATAATCCTAGCACTTTGGGAGGCCAAGGCAGGCATATCATATGAGGCCAGGAGTTCGAGACCAGCTGGCCAATATGGCGAAATCCCATCCCTACTAAAAATACAAAAATTAGCTGAGTGTGGTGGCACATGCCTGTAATCCCAGCTACTCCGGGGGCTGAGGCACGAGAATCGCTTGAACCCAGGAGGCGGAGGTTGCAGTGAGCCAAGATCACACCACTGCACTCCAGTCTGGGAGACAGAGCAATACCCTGTCTCAAAACAAAACAAAACAAAACAAAACAAAAAAAACAAAAAGCCACAAAAAACACATGCAAGCTATATTATTCCAGAGTCTACATTAGTATCACTTCATTAAATTGTTCTTATGTGGTCTAGAGGCTTTAGCGGCCATGCAAATGGGCAGATCTTAAAAGTGATTCTTCTTAGACCTTACCATTAGGTGTCCTAATTCTGAATGTTTTGGTATTTACCAGGAGGGGCATTATTTGGGTGACTGCAAGGTTTACCTAAATTATTTGGTAAAAGAAAAGATAAATGGAGCATTTAACTTTATTTTACTTCCTTCACAAGCCAGTTTCTAAGGTTGGTATGTTTAATTCACTGGAAAAAATTTCTTACATACAACTGAAAAACTGACTCAAGGTGAAAGAATCTAGCATGAGTAAGACTTGTAGTTTCTCACAGTCAGTAATGCAGAAATTGATCAGGCAATACACAGGACATATACCAACCAGAGACCAATGCCTTTGAACTCCCAGACACGCTCTAACTTTGCACAGCTGAAGAAACAGCCACTGAACACTCATTACTAGCAGCCATGAAGGAAGAAGACAGCCAGCCAACCTCACAGTGAATCGACTGCAGTTCAAAGGATATGTATTAAAAGAGTAAGCTGGGGATGGGGGTGAAAGGGAAGTAGGATGGGGGCGTAAAAGTAAAAAGAATGTCTCTGTGATAGACACAGATAGGAAAGCAAGCACTGAAGTAGGCAGCACCACAGGGCTGTGTTAAAGATGCCAAGACATACTACTACCTCCCTCTAGCTAAAATAATGGAGATGAATTAACATGCATAGATTTCTAGGGCATTTTTGAGAGAAAAAAAATCAAGGTATAAAACAATACACGTAACATTTTTGTTTTTAAAAATCCACAAAATGGTATATATTTCCCAGGGATATACACATATAATGTCCATCGGTATATGCACAATAAAAAGACTGGAACCATACTATGGAAATAAACACAGACCACCCAAAATGAGAACAATCAGAAGCTATTTATTCATTACTTACTAAAATAAGGGAGTCAAACACCATCACTTGTGTTTGGCAGATACTCACAGGCAGCCAAGGCAGAGATGAAAAGCTTTATAGTGAAAAGAGGGAAGACTCACAAATGCTACAATTGAAACTGTTGGTTTGGGAAGCTAGAGGTGGGTAATTACAAGTAAGCCATCTTATGTGGTTGGTTTGGGGAGTACATTTGGCTTTGTCTTGTTGGTTCTGAGTTAAAAGCTGACAGTCATTGACCAAGCACTGACACTTCTGAACCAATTGTATCAGAGCTTGCGGTTTGGCTTCCCAGGCTGGTTGCTGCAGAGGTTGTGTGTCCGAGTTCTATTGACATACATGGTCTGGTCCTTGTCGGTTTGTATATTTAGTCTCAGTATGCACCAAACTAATATTAGTGGTTACTACTGGCAAGATGGGAAGGGATAGGGTCAGCAAATAATTTCATATTTTGTAATTCTAAGTTTGTTTATAAGGAGAATATATTTACTCATTTTTTTACAATTTTGTAAAATTCTGAAGCAAAATGGCAGAAGATTGACAGCTATCATTCCTAATCCTCACAACACTGCAAGACGAGTTGTATTCTTATTTTACAGTGGAGGAAAGTGAGGCATTAACAAATTAACCAGTTCAAGACCACACAGTTGATAAATAGCACATATGGAATTTAATTCCAGGCATATCTGATCCTAAAAGTTACTTTTCACTATGCCATGCTGCTGCTTACAAATGTATAGTTATACTAACACTAAAAGAGAGAAAGGGCTGGGCATGGTGGCTCATGCCTGTAATTCCAGCACTTTGGGAGGCTGAGACAGGAGGGTCACTTGAGCCCAGGAGCTTGAGACCAGCCTGGGGAACAAAGTGAGATCCTATTCTACAAAAAGTTTTTAAAAATTAGCTGGGTGTAGTGGTGCATGCCTGTGGTCCCAGGCACTTGGGAGACTGAGGCAGGGGGATCACTTGAGCCTATAGTAAGCCATGTTTGCCCCCACTGCACTCCAGCCTGGGTGACAGAGAAAGACCCTGTCTTAAAAAAAAAAAAAAAAAAAAAGAGAGAGAGAGAAAAAAAAAAAAAAAGGCAAGGTGCGGTGGCTCATGCCTGTAATCCCAGCACTTTGGGAGGCCAAGGCGGGCAGAGCACGAGGTCAGGAGATTGGGACCATCCTGGCTAACACAGTGGAACCCTGTCTCTACTAAAAAATTCAAAAAATTAGGCAGGCATGGTGGCGGGCGCCTGTAGTCCCAGCTACTCGGGAGGCTGAAACAGGAGAATGGCATGAACCTGGGAGGCAGAGCTTGCAGTGAGCCAAGATCCTGCCACTGCACTCCAGCCTAGACGACAGAGAAAGACTCTGTTTCAACAAAAAAAAAAAAAAAAAAGAGAGAGAGAATGGCCATTTTTACTCCTTACAAAGGGTGAGCATAACATATTGGATTAACCCAATATTAGCATCTATTAGTACAATAGCATCTATCTACTAAAATGGTATTAGAACTCAGAAATGGCGGTTGCCATTTCAAGTTATCTGAAGTTATAGAACTTGACACGTGACAGCACGTGAAGTCCTGCCTGAAGTCTGATCCTTTGTACTTCCAGAAGGGTAGCTTTGGCTTTTGAGAAAGAGATAGCATTTAAAATGTAGTTATAACTAATGAGAAAGTAGGTATCTTTCAGAAAATTCCTTTTAGAACACCATCTATCACCTATATCATTGATAATGGTGTTAGCCAATTTCTAATCTAGGAAATGCTAATGTATCAATTTCCTATGGATTTAAAGCAGTTGTGTGAACCAGCTGACTGTTTTTCATGTGGTAATGTAGTTAACTTAACTTTGATTACCTTGATGATCAAGAACTTATCAAGGTACCTCTAAATTAAGAAGGGTTAACCAATTGTTGCAGGATTAAACTTTTCTCTTTTTAAAATCTTTACTTGGAACCACAGGTTGTAATGATCCGTAATTTTAAAAACAACAGTTTTTATGTTGGGTAACTACAGAACTCACATGGAAAAACAGATTAATATGTATAAATATCTTTGCTATTTACTGCCCTAAATATTACATCAATGATTTACATAGTAACTCAGTGCTTCTCAACACTGAAACAGCATAGTAAAATAATCTGGAGATCTTAAACAATAATATCAATGCCCTCCTCCCTTCCTCCAAGATTCTGATTTAATTGGTCTAGGGAAGGTCTCTGCATCAGTATTTTTAAAAAGATCACTAGTTGATTCTAATAGGCAGCCTAAGTTGAAAAGCACTGCTATAGAAGAAGATGCTGAGATGAAAAGGACTTCATGATGTGGTTCAGTTTGTTCACCAGCATACATCCCTTTGGAGAATCATTATCTCCTATGCTATGAGTTCCTGGTGAGGCTGACCCTGACTCTTCTAAACCATAGCGAGTCCTCGTAGTGTGCACATGACCCAGTTCAGAGTAATGCTTTGTATACATTGATGCTATATAATTAGATACACATATATTTTATACCCTCATAGTGGCTTAGTATTTTTGTCATTATGAAGCATACATTTTATCATTTTATTTTTACAAATGCTTTTACCTTATAGTTTGCTGCTATGGTTCAAATGTGCCTGCCAAAACTCATGTTGAAATTTAATTGCCATTGTGAAACTGTCTTTGCATAAATTATAACTGAGAGACTTATGACAGTGAAAGAGATCTGATCTAACCAACTCCATCTTGCCTTTAACCTCAAACTGCCCTTGATCATTCCTGGGTGTGGGCCAAGCTAACTTTGGGAGAAATTTAATTTACAGTTTAAATGAAAATAACACTTCCCCCAAACTAAACCACTTTTATAAAATGAACGAAAGGCCACCAGATTAGGAAGATGAGAGGGGCCTGAATCCTGCTAAAATACAGGTATAAAAGATTACCACCTATTATTCCAGAGGTCACGAGATTTGTTAACTTCTTCGATTACTCCTGTATTGATTTTTTGAGATGTCTTTTCAGGCTTTTGCACTTCTGACTACCAGATAGCCCCATGTGGACCTGCAATGCTGGATTCAACCAGTCTTATGGCCCCCACACAGATGCAGACACAGTGCAGTAGGGCTGCTTTCCACACCCCTATGATTGAATCCCCAACCAATCAGCATTTCCTAATCCCTCACCCCCTGCCTGTCAACCTATCCTCAAATAGCCTCCAAATTTTCAGGTGGCTGATTTAAGTCATAATAAAATTCCTATCTCCTGTTTAGCTTGATCTAACATGTATTAAACTCTCTATTACAATTCCCACATCTTGATAAATAGGCTCTATCTGGACAGTGGGCAAAATGAACCCATTGGATAGTTACAATTGTAATAGTGTTAAGAAGTGAGGTCTTTAAGAAGCGATTAGGTCATAAGAGCAGAGCCCTCATGAATAGATCAAAGCCATTATGATGGGAGTGGGTTAGTTTCACTGGAGTGGGTTCCTGATAAAAGGATGAGTTTGGTCAGATTTCCTCTCTGTCTCGAGTGCTGTCTTGCTTGCCACGTGATGCCTTCCTCCATGGGATGACCCTCACCAAATGCCAGCACCATGTTCTTAGACTTCCCAGCCCAAGAGTTATGAGACAAATATATTTCTTTTCCTAAATTACAGTCTATGATATTGTTACAGCAGCAGAAATGAGACTAAGACATTTGCTTCATCTAACTTTATGTAAATTTGATTTATGAAATCAAATTTTAAAATATATACATTTTCATTAAAAACATTTTTTTTGAACATTTATAAATGTATCTGACATATAACTATGTTAGTATTTCTTTGGCTAGTGCTGACATATTTTTCTATCCTTTTAATATTTCTGCATTCTCACAATTTAAACATCATGCTTGTAAACAGTACAACATTGACTTTGTCACTTAATGAAGTATTTTCTTCTTTCACATTTAATGTAATTATTGATACATTTGTATTTAAATCTACCACTTTATGAAGTGCTTTCTGTTTATATTGTCTTCCTTTCTTGTTTTCTTTTTGGATGCAATTTTAATTGCATTTTGCCCTCTGAATTATCTTGAGGTTATATAAAAATCACTTAGGAAGATACTACTGTTTCTTTTTATTATCTAATTAATTTTACAGTCATATTTTATTTTCAAGCAGACATGCAACAATACATGTTTCATTTTATTATAGTCATGAGAAAAGCATGTTTGAAAAGCAAGCCATCATAATTTTGAGAGAAGTTCTGGGGAACTTGCTGGGGGCGGAGAATAGTCATTTGATCCCAAGATCTACATTAGAGGTCGGCAACCTATATCCCATGAACAAAATATAACCAAAAGACTGGTTTCAGATGGTCTGTAAGTTAAGGAAGGGCTTTACATTTTTAAAGGGTTGAAAAAAAAATTAAAGAAACATATGTGACAGAAGCCATTTATTATCGATCTGGCCCTTTACAGAAAAAGTTTGCTGATGACATATCCTATATCATCTTGCCAAGACCTGTAAAGGTCTGAGAGTTTTATCCTACTTGCAGACCAGTAAATTAGCTTGCTACAATTTCATGGATGCTAGTGGGACACAGGATAATCCAGCGTAAGAAACAAATGACTTTGTTATTTACAGCAATAGCAGTCATCAGAACATCAGCATTAGTACCAATTCCTTATGCCCCAATTTCCACCAGGTAATATGAAGAGAGGCAGGTGACACCAGCATGCACAGTAGCTGGTTACAGGAGATGATAAGGAGCTTAGGGCACCCAAATATTTTATAATGGACAGTAAGCACACCTGCTCTTTGCTCTGCAGGGAGACATTATCTCAATCTTCCAAGGTTGTTTGCTATTACAAGTTACAAATATTTAAGAAAAGATAGTTTGGAACAAAGTCAATGCCTCTGATTGAGAAATACAAGAGAATCATGGAGAAGATATAGAGAAATACAAGAGAATCATGGAGCACTGTGATCCAATAATCTAAATTTGTATCTATAATGGCCTTCAGATTTTATGAGTTGTATCATTTTAAAAGTTCATCTGAGCCAAGTGCTAAAGTATTTTCAGTATTATCTTAAAGAGTGGAGGAAATAATAGTTACATCACCTTATAGGGATTTCTAAAGGCAGTTTAAAATCTTAACATTTAAAAAACTATTATTCAGCTATTTAAAAACTTCTGATATGAAGAAGGATTGATTTATGGTAGGGGCCAGGTGATAACTTACTCTATAGTCATCTTCTAACTAATTTGGTAACTCGACATTTTCTTTGGTGGATGCATAAACTATATCATGTTCTATAAAATTTTATTATTGCAGTCCAAAATGTTTTAAAATTATCCCAGGATTTGGCTAGGCACAGTGTACAGCTGGCTGTAATCCCAACACTTCGAGAGGCCAAGGCAGGTGGATCACCTGAGGTCAGGAGTTCGAGATCATCCTGGCCAATATGGTGAAACCCCAGCTCTATTAAAAACATAAAAATTAGCCTGGTGTGGTGGCACACGCCTGTAGTTTCAGCTACTCAGGAGGCTGAGGATGGAGAATCGCTTTAATCCGGGAGACGGAGGTTGCAGCGAGAAAAGATAGTGCCACTGCACTGTAGCCTGGACAACAGAGCGAGACTCTATCTCAAATAATAGTAATAATAAATACATAAAGAAATAATTTCAATCCCAGCATTTAATAAGAAATACACATTTTACAGAAGAAATTTAAACACTGTAAGAACATTTTAAAATGTATTGATTTAACAAGTATTATAGTTGATATTTAACATCTAGAAGTAGAGCCAACTAAGCAGTTTTCTGGCAGCATTATAAATGGAACAGTGTTTCTAAAAATTATGACTTTTTTTTTAAGAACTCTTTTATAAGATGAATGTTTACAAGGATGTAAACTATGTAACATTCAGTTAAATATTTAAAAAGCTGCTTCTATTAGAAACAGTAAGCTGTAAAATTGGGTATTTTTGAGAAAATCTAGATCATCTTTAAATGTCAGACATGGGGCAGTTAGCAGAATTCTCTAACATGACATCTTTTTAACCCTAGAAACTCGAAGTATGAAATCCAGTCAGAACTGATCTGATGTTGCTTTAATATAGGCCTGAGCTAGAGAGCTCTGGAGAAAGCAAGATTACTTTGGGGACAATATGGAATCTCTTGTGTCCAACTAAGTATGGTCTGGTAGCTTTGAGTTTCTAGACTACTGAACAAAAGCTGCAGCTAAGATCTGATGTTCCACTACATAATTTTCCTGAGTAATTTTAACGTAACTTTATAACATATAGGAAGAATATAAACTAAAAAAGTCTTGCATGATTAGTTGCTCTTCACTACTTAGTGTTGCTATTTAGATTTGTTCAGTCTCTTTGCTATAGTTTGGGTTAAACTAGAAGTCATTTTAGCTGAGGACTAAGTATAGGTTCGCGTGGACTATTTTTATATATTTATATACTAACTCATTTATACATCCTTAAGTGTTCTGATAAAATCATATTTTAACTGTTCTATTAAAATATCTATTATATGATTTCCAAGGCAAATTTAGAATATAGAAAAAGTCCACATAAATCAATTTCATTTCATTTCATTTATCACATGCCGACATTTAACCAAATAAATTTTAGAGAGATGCTGGAACATCTGCTAGTCTCTGATAGGGTGTTTCAAGTGAGGTAAGAACCAGCAGTTTGAAGGAAGGTTGGAGAAAAGGATTACTTTATGTCTGGTAAGACAATGTTCTTTACTAATAAAACTTTCCCACTTACTGACTTTTAGGATGCCTGAAGGAAAAAGGAAATAGGAATCATTTAAATATTAAACACATTTTTTTTTGACAACCCAAACTCATTAGATTTATCATATTCATCTGTCTACAGTGTATTTTTCCTAGGTGTGTTCTCACAGACTTCTTTGAAAAAAAGAAAGAAAAAAGGCTGAGTTATATGTAAACTAAATTTACCTATCATTATACATTTACAAGACAAAGGGCAACACAGGAAATGGGCTTCTAAGCAATTTGGAAATTATATATAACCTGAAAGTCACAAAGAAGATTAAAATTTATGTACAAAAAGTTACAAACAAAGTATAAAAACCACAAAATGGGAAAAATACTTGCAACACATAATAGACAAAAACATTAATTTATTTAATTTACAAGTTTTACAAATCACTAAGAAAAAAATGCAACTTAGTAGAAAAATAGGCAAAAGATATTAACAGTATTAACAGGCAGTCGACACAGAAAGAAAAACAAATGAAATCATGCTCAACTTCACTCATAATTAAATAAATGCAAACTAAAATAAGTTATACTTTTCAACTATGAGAGCAGTAAAGGTAAAATATTCTGATAACACACAATGTTGGCAAGTAGCAGTTGATAGAAATGTAAATTAAAACAACTTTTTGGAGGGCAATTTTGCCATATATATCAAAATTTAAAATATTTGTACTGTCTCAACTGTAATTTTATAGCTAGGAATTTAATGAATAAACTCTCAAAAATTGCAAGGTTCATTTTCCAGTGTACTCACTGATCCATTACTGGTAATAACAAAAAACGGAAAATAATCTAAATCTCCATCAGTCTGCCTAAATAAATTATTACATACCCAATCAATTCAATATTATTTAGCACTGAGCAGAAAGAATCATACATGGTGTTAAAAAAGTGAAAAAAAAAAAAACCTTTTGCATTATGATCCATTTATTTATATGAAAAAATATATATAATTTTTTTCAGGAAACAAAAGAAACAATGACGCAGATAAAACAGATCTTTAGGGAGAGGAATTAGTAGACTTCATTTTTCATTTTATATCTTCATGACTGATTTAAACTTTTATTTTGCCACATATATGTAAAAAATTTGTACATATATAACATATTTTAAATAATAGTTATTATTGTGGTACTGTTAAATAGTATTTTAAAGAAAAGAAACCACATGGATAATTGTTCACGGGCCCAGTCATTCAATATGTATGGTATAGAATTCGTATCATCCACACTGAGATACCCTTTCAAAACGATGACTGCAAAAAAATGGGTTTCCATTCTTTTTAGATGTTATTTTAAAATTCATTTCATAATAAAATCTAATACCATAGTAAAACTCATTTTTTTCCCTTTCTCCAGAAACTTTAAGCAAATACTTGAAGTTATGGTAAAGAATCTTAAAATAATGCCATTCTTGGTTCAGCCACTTGGGGAAACAGTGCATCATTATCTATTGAAGGTGAAGATATACATACTCCATGAACCAGCAATACCCTACTAAATATACACCCTAGAGAGAAATCTACTCATATATTCACCATGGTATGTGTATACAAATGTTCACAGCAGGAGTGTTTACAATAGCAAAAAATAAAAGCTAACCTCGAAACTACTAAAATAGTAATTAACATTAGAATGGCTATATTAATTATGGCATATTTGTACAATGGTATATCTATACAAAAGAATCATCCTTAGGCTTGCAGAATAAATTTTAAGGTTTGGGCATTTATAGCTCAAAAATAAAGTACAAAGACGCTGAATACAGAACTGTGTCCAAACCATCATAATAAAAATTAGTACCAGTACAGAGAAGAGATTCTGTAGTTAGGTTAGAAGATGGAACTTCTAATTACTTCTTCATTTTTAAACCTTTAATATTCATTCCTAAATTAGACTTAGCCATTCCTTTTCAAGAACATTTCCTGATATATTTCATAAACTGCAAATACTCTTAGACAATCATACTAATATATCCTTCCTATCATCATTATTCATATTCACCTAGCCTCACACAAGAACCTATAAGAAGCATAAAAAAGCATGTCAAGAGGCTAAAAACCACTACTTAACAAAACAATCTTTTTTTTTTTCCTTTTTTTCTTTGAGAAGGAGTCTCACTCTGCTGCCAGGCTGGAGCGCAGTGGCACAATCTTGGCTCACTGCAACCTCCACCTCCTGGGTTCAAGCAATTCTCCTGCCTCAGCCTCCCGAGTAGCTGGGATTACAGGCGTGTGCCACCACACCGGGCTAATTTTTGTATTTTTGGTAAAGACGGGGTTTCACCATGTTGGCCAGGCTGGTCTTGATCTCTTGACCTTGTGATCCTCCTGCCTCAGCCTTCCAAAGTGCTGGAATTTGGTGTGAGCCACCATGCCCAGCCTTTTTTTTTTTTTTCTGAGATGGGGTCTCACTCTGTCACCCAGGCTAGAGGGTAGTGGCGTGATCTTGGCTCACTAAAATCTCAAAATCTCTATCTCCTGGGCTCAATGAGTTCTCCCACCTCAGCCTCCCAAATAGCTGAGACAACAGGTGTGTGCCACCATGCATGGCTAATTTTTGTATTTTTTGCAGAGATGGGGTTTCACTCTGTTGCGCAGGCTGGTCTTGAACTCCTGAGCTCAAGCGATCCTGCTGCCTCAACCTCCCAAAGTGCTACGATTACAGGTGTGAGACATCAAGTGATACAGTTTGGCAAATCTCATCTTGAATTGTAGCTCCCATAACTCCCCCATGCTGTGGGAGGGACACGGTGGTGGAAGATAATTGAATCATAGGGGCGGTTTCCCCATACTGTTCTCCTGTTAGTGAATAAGTCTTATGAGATCTGATGGGTTTATAAGGGGAAACCCTTTCACTTGGCTCTTATTCTCATTTGCCGCCATGTAAGACGTACCTTTTGCCTTCCATCACGATTGTGAGGCCTCCCCAGCCAAGTGGAACTGTAAGTCCATTAAACCTCTTTTTATTTATAAATTACTCAGTCTCAAGTATGTCTTTATCAGCAGTGTGAAAATGAACTAATACACCATGCCTGGCCAAAACCAAAATCTTCTTAACTCATGTTCCACATTTAAACATATGGTAGCAGAGGTGAAGGAGAATGAAGTTTTGAATTGTTATAGCATACATGCACACACAGGTACACACGCACACACAAACCATTTTGTAAGAGGAACATTTCTTTTAAATGTTAGCCATGTGTTAATTTTCACTTAATATTTGTAGGAACACTTTCAGTTACATGTTTAATACAATACCATTTTAATACTAGTATTAAAAATGTTTTATAACCTTTATAACACAGGAAAACACAGGTTTCTACCAATGGGCAGAACTTGTCATCATGGGGGATTTCAGTAAAACACTATTTCCCAATCTGCCATGTACAGCCAACTGCCTAAATTTGGACCAATAAGATTTGGCATGTGTGTGTGATAGGGAGTTGTTTTCTACTCTCTACTTTTTCCTTCTCACTGACTAGATAATAGCAACAAATGAAGGCTCCTATCTTTAAATCAGACATAGAAGCCTCCTGACAAGAATGGCAGAGCTGCCTGGCCAGCTTCAGACAGGTCATTTCTAGATTGCTGTCTGAGTAAAACAGAAATGTCTGTTATTTCAGCACTGAAATTTGAAGATATTGTTATAGAAAATTTTAATGTAAAAGTCTAAATCTCAGTTAAATTATTTGTAGGAAATAGTTGAATCGTTTTCATTAGTCAAGGCAAAAATCTTTGTCATAAGAATTAGGGGATAAAGATAAAATCTTAAAAATATGTACACATGAATTGTTATGTATATGATCACGTGACATTAAAGGTCTCTTTATGCATTACATATGCGTCACATCAGTGGTCCCCAACCTTTTTGGCACCAGGGACCATTTTCTTCCACGGACTGGGGTGGTGAGGGTGGATGACTTTGGGACATTACATTTATTGTGCACTTTATTTCTATTATTACTACATTGTAATATATAGTGAAATAATTATACAACTCACCACAATGTAGAATCAGTGGGAGCCCCAAACTTGTTTTTCTGCAACTAGATGGTTCCATCTGGGGGTGATGGGAGACAGTGACAGATAATCAGGCATTAGATTCTCATAAGGAGCACACAACCTAGATGCCTCCCATGCGCAGTTCACAATAGGGTTCACGCTCCTATGAGAATCTAATACCGCTGCTGATCTGACAGGAGGTGGAGCTCAGGCAGTAATGTGAGTGATGGGGAGTGGCTGTAAATACAGATGAAGTTTCCCTTGCTTGCCTGCTGCTTATCTCCTGCTGTGCAGCCTGGTTCCTAATGGTACCGTTCTGTGGCCCAGGGGCTGGGGATCTCTGCATTATATCAAAGGTAAAAATCACACATACACAAAGACCAAGATACTTACAATAATAAATTTTCTAAATAGTTGAATGTCAACACTATGATAAACAAAACTGCAATGCAACTAACCGGAGAAAACCAATTTCGTTTAGGGTTTTTGTCCATAATACATGAAAAAGCTCTTAAAATGGGTAAAATGACAAAGAACATTGTATTAATACTGATTTTTGGTTGCAAGCCACAGAAACCAAGACTCTGGTTAACTTAGATGAAGTGAATTACTGTGAGAGTATGGGAAAGTTAAAAGAAAGAAGAAACAGATGCAGGACAAGGGAAGTAGTTCCAGAGGGTGCTGGTGGCAGGAACTACCATACAGTCTTCCCTGAGTACTGCCACTGGAATGGGCAGTTCCTTAGAAACAGACTGAGGTGGCACAGTGATGGCATAGATAAAGCATACAGAAACGGCATGGAGAAAGTTTGATGGAGAGTGCTCTCAGCAGACACAACTATAAGGAAATGAGGAAGGCAGGATTGGGCAGAGGAAGAAGCAGACTCGCAGTGAGGATGCAGCTGAAGCCTCAGTCCATCCTACAAGGTGTTCTTTGAAGTAATAGCTCTTTAGAATTGTCCCAAATAGAGTCAATGCCCTTTATATTCACCATCAGCCAGTCAGTGGCCTTGGGTTGCCCTCAGGCAAGGCAGTTCCCCAGGGAAGGAGGAAGTGAGATATAAGCAACTGAGAGTCCCACAACTGGACTTACTTTTCTGACTTTGCATCGCATCACCCAAAATTCAAAACACTTATGAGAGCCAGATTGGCACATTTGGTCATATGTTCACAATTTGGCTGGGGTAGGCAAGCTCCTCTATTATGTCCTTCCAAAACTACACACAGAGAGGTAATTCCAGTAAACAAATTACCCCCACCTCACCAAAGAAACAAAACAAAACCCAAACAAAAACAACAACAACAATTTGTATGCTATTACCACAACCAGACAGAATGGAAACCACACTTCTAGGATACAGTAATGGTCTACTCTAGATATCAATGGGCAATTCAGAAATAAAAATATATAAATGATTAATAACGTTTAAAAACTATAACCTCACTAGGAGCCAATGATTTGCAAATTAACCTTTTTTTTTTTTTTGCGCTAATCAGATTGACAAAGATTAAGAAGAAAGATTTTACTCAGACTTTATAGGGGTAGTGGAAGGCAGGCATTCAAACACAACGTTGATAGAAGGATAAACTGATAATAACCTTTCTGAAAATCAAGTCTGATATGTGTTCCAAAAGTTTTAAAAATATACATACCCTGCTATTTCACTTCTAATAATTTATCCTAAGGAAATACTCAATTAAGAAAGATATACGCACAAAGATACCCAATGTAGCACTGCTTGCTCTTATTTAAAAGGAAATAAACAGGGTTTAGAAATAGGTGATAGATTCAGTAAATTATGATAAATCACATGATGCAATATTATGAAGCCATTAGAAATCATACAATTGCAAGATATCCATTTTCATATATGGAGAAATGTTCACATTACTGGTTTTAAAAATTATAAAACATACAATAAATCATTTTGTAATACCATAAATAGGAAAATGTTATTTCAGGGTGATGGCGTTATAAGTGTTACTTCCTTTTGCTTTTTTCCTATGACTTCTATATTAATCATGTATTACTTTATAATTAGAAAGATATTTTAAATAATAAATATCTAATTACTTGACTTCTTATAGAGATTTAATTCTTGATATATAATAGGATATATATCAAGAATTACGCTATAGAATATATATCAAGAATTATATAATATGGACAATATATCAATAATTTAATATCTATATATAATATAGAATATATATTAAGAATTTTATGTCTTTAGAAATTGGTTACAATTCAACTAGGCGTGGTGGGTGTCTCAGCCTGTAATCCCAGCACTTCGGGAGGTCAAGGCAGGTGGATCACTTGAAGTCAGGAGTTTAAGACCAGCTTGGCCAACATGGTAAAACCCCATCTCTACTAAAAACACAAAAATTAACCAGGCCTGTTCGTGAGCACCTGTAATCCCAGCTATTTGGGAGGCTGAGGCAGGAGAATCACTTGAACCCGGGAGGTGGAGGTTGCAGTGAGACGAGATCATGCCACTGTACTCCAGCCTGGACAACAAAGAGACACTTAGTCTAAAAAAAAAAAAAAAAGAAATTGTTTACAATGGAATTTTAGTTCAAATCTCTTAAAAACAAGAAACATTTCTTGACTAATCAGAAGAGCTGACACTCAGGGCCATATTCAAAGTCAGCTGGTACTTCAGTTTTAAATGAAAACAATTACATGAACTGTAACAACCTGTCTTTACCTTCATAATCATGTTTTTAAAAACTGCAATATTGAACCTAATAGTTTTGGCCCACATTTAAAGGAAGATTAAATTACTTGGAAAGGGCTCAGAAGAAAGTAATAAAAATAATTACATACTTAGAAATTCAGTCCTATAATGACATGCAAGAGGAAATCATTTAGAAAATAAAACTGAAAATAACCTTACACTTTTATGGGTTACCATAACCTCTGAAGAACGAGACAAGAAGCCAAAAAATTGAATTATTATGAGAATAATTTAATTTAGTCATTAGTAAGAACATCTTATTCTTGAATAAGTATTTGAGTAATTATTAATGTCCAATGCTATGTAATAAGGACTTGTAACCACTAGGATGTATTACTAAAAATTCTTTTCTTAAAACAAAAGTGTCAAAGTTAGAATATTGTGTAAAGTAGGGGCTTATTACGTAACCCTTTAAGATCTTTTCCATATTTATGATTTTTTAAAAATTTCAGGCATCTAGAATAATTATAAAAACGTTATCTTATTTTTATGGCTTTTTAAAAGTCAAAATGGATTAATCACTAAGAAATATAAGAGGATAAAAATATTAGAGATTTTTCATTAATATTGAAGAAAATATAAGTATACAATTACTTAGGAAATGCGTTATATTTGACTCCATAAAGGGGGAGCAATTAAACTAATTATTAAGATAAGAGTACAAGTGTGTTAAATGTCAGTATCTGTATTTTAAATCTTTTTTTAAAGTATAGTGCAATGTAGTGAATGCAGACAAAACTTTCCTATAACATATTTGTACAGATTTTTTTTTTTTTAAGATGGGAGTCTTGCTATGTTGTCCAGGCTGGTCTTGAACTCTGGGGCTAAAGCAATACTCCTTGCTCAGTCTCCCTAGTAGCTGGGACTACAGGAACACACCAACTTACCAGTAACACATTAGTTTTAAGGGGCTCAGATGAAGGAAAAAAAATGGATTTAAGATGAATAAAAAAGAATAATCTTTTGTCTGGGTTTGTTCCATCTTCCAAATATGTAGCAGCAACATAATGACACAAAAAACTGCCCTAAAAATCTGTAACAGAAAAAAAAAACAGCTTATATGCTACTCAAAAAATTACCTAAATACACCTCAAAATCAAAACAAAAAGCAAAGTTAAAAACAAAACAGGACACACTTGCAAGAAAAGATATGACCTAAAGGTTGTATCTTAGCACTGTTTGGTTTTTGAATAAAATATTAAGTTTTAAACATTTATTTAATGTTTACATACATTAGGCTTTACCATACTATCAGGCACTGTTCTAAGTAGTTTACGAATAGTACTTAATGTAATCCTCATAGCTCCGTAAGAAAGCTGGATATGGTAGCTCACGCCTGTAATCCCAGCACTTTGAAAGGCCCAGGCCGGCAGACTGCTTAAGTCCAGGAGTTCAAAACCAGCTCAGGCAATATGGCCAAACCCTGTCTCTACAAAAAACAAAAAAATTAGACGGGTATGGCGGCCCGTACCTGTGGTCCCAGCTACTCAGGAGGCTGAGGTGGGAGGATCGCTTGAGCCTGGGAGATCAAGGCTGCAGTGAGCTGTGATCTTAACACTGTACTCCAGACTGGGTGACAGAGCGAGACCCTGCCTTAAAAAAAAAAAAGAAAAAGAAAAAGAAAAAAAAAGCTACCATTGTTATACCTCATTTTATAGATTAGGAAACTGAGGTACAGAGGTCACACTAGGCCAAGATCACACAACAAATAGTGGAGCTGATGGAGCTGAGATTCAAATCCAGGCAGTCTGGTGCTGGAGTCAATGTGTGTAATCACTAAGCTATTATATACAAGTAATTCCTTCACATATTAATATTTGATAACAATTTTGAACTTTGAAGTTTGCAAATATCCATAGCCTGTCAGAAGTACAAAAGTAATCACAAATAACTTTTCTAATAAAGAATTTAAATTGGAAAAGATTTCCTTGACTAGCTTTACAACAAATACATGTGTAGACAAAAGTAGGGATAAGAAAGAAAAAGACTGTTTTTTAAATGCATTTGTCATGAATTTATTACCTGGGTAAGCAAAAACACTTGAGCTATCTCTTTTGAAAGATAAAATTTAAAAATATGAATTTATACATTGTCTAGCAGAAAAGCACAGTACAATTTCAATTAATGTTTGATTCTATGACTGACTAAAATCTTTATAATATTTTTAATTAAAGAAGAAGGTGACTGGGACTTAGATAGGAAAGCAAAATCATAACATCTACTACGGAAACAAGCTTTTTTTTTTTTTTTTTGGATACAGAGTCTTACTCTGTCGCCCAGGCTAGAGTGTAGTGCTGCAGTCTTGGCTCAATGCAGCCTCTGCCTCCCAGGTTCAAGCAATTCTCACGCCTCAGCTTCCCTAGTAGCTGGGATTACAGACGCGCACCAGTACACCCAGCTAATTTTTGTATTTTTAGTAGAGACGGGGTTTCCCCATGTTGGCCAGGCTGGTCTCAAAGTCCTGGCCTCATCTGATCTGCCTGCCTTGGCCTCCCAAAGTGCTGGGATTATGGGCATGAGCTACTGTGCTAGGCCTATAAAAATGCTTCTTTAGGGTAACTTTTTTCTTTTTCCTGTAATAGGATAAGCACATTATTTCTCAAGAGAAATATCATTTACTGAATTTGAACTCTGAATGCCATCTAATAAAACAGCAAAGCCACAACCATGCAGAATGTAGGCACAGCATGTCTAACTAAAACTAACTGTAAGAAAAAAAAAGAAAAGGGAGCTGATTTCAAAGGTTCTACATGGCTTTGCACTTCACATATTCTGATGCTGCAGATTCGAGAAGTTGTACGTCTAACATAATTTATGTCTTCTTTTAGCATTTGTGAATTGAGAAGCTTGGAATAACAACTATGCAAGTCACTTCTAATCCTAAAATTCCAACTACATGAAATACATATTATTAAGTACTCAGACACACACAATGTCAAAGGCTGGCCTTGTGGCAAAAAGGAAATACAGCAAAGAAAGTCAGGTCCCCACCATGGCACTGACAGCAAGTCTGTTCTCAAGGTTAGTCTCTAAACTGACACCTGGTAAGTCTGACAATAAAATATTTGCCAACAATTAAGTAGAGGAGACCTCTCCTGAGAAATTTTTCATAAGTTTCACATACTACATTTTGATATCTCCTGGAATGTTTGTGGCCCTCCCCTTACTGGACTACTCTCTCATTTTGTTGGCTAATACATGTTACTAAAGTCAATATATATTCAACTCATTTTTCTCTGCCTCTTGGCCCAATTTAACACAGCTGATCCTGTTTTCAAATGCCTTCATCTGATTTTCTTCTTACCGCTTAGGCCACCTGCCCTTTGTAGGTCTTTTATGTGGTCATTAATGTTGGAATTACTTATTTTTTATTTAACCAAGTTTTTCATCTGTAAAATGGTACATGTAATCTTATGATTTTCTTCATAGTGTTGTGAGAATTCAGTAAGATTATGAATGTATAGATTTTGGCACAGTATCCAGGACATAAATTACTACTATCAACTCGTGGCTAGATTAGTGATATTGTGTCCTGCCTTCCCATGCTTACTCTTCCTCTTATCCACTCTTCTGCTCATAATATAACTAGTTTTATTTTTATTTATTTATTTTTTGAGGCAATGTTTCACTCTGTCACCCAGGCTGGATGCTGTGGCGCAATCATAGCTCACTACAACCTCCACCTCAAGTGATCCTCTCACCTCAGCCTCCCAGGGAGCTGGGACTACAGGTGCATGTCACCATGCCCTGCTAATTTTTGTGCTTTTTTTGGTAGAGATGGGGTTTCATCATTGTTGCCCAGGCTGGTCTTGAACTCCTGAGCTCAAGTCGTACACCTGCCTTGGCCTCCCAAGTGCTGGGATTACAGGCGTGAGCCACCTTGCCAGGCCTAGAGAGTTTTAATAAGCACAAATCTGATCATGTGCCCCTATCTATCTGGAAACCCAGTAATGCTTTTATAGGGCTTTTAGAATACAGACTCATCTCTTACTACTTGTGCTCCCTAATCCCTCCCTATGCTTTAACCAAACTGATTTCAAGCTTCTTTGATAGTTCCTGCTCACTCCATGAGGGCATTTGACCACAATATTTCCCTTGTTTGAAACCCTCTGCAAGTTACAGTTTGGTCCTAATATTCCTTTAGACCTTTGTTAAAAAGTCACTTCCGTCTTGACTAAGTCTGGCCTATTTTGCTTTTTCCTTATACCATGTTCCTCTCTCCTGGAACTTCTTTTTGCAGTTACACATTTATATGAGTGACTACTACTTATTATTACCACACATTTGTGTGTTTCCTCCAACAGACATCTCAGACTAAGCTCCTGATATTCATCCAACCCAAATCTGTTCCTTTAACCTCCTTTGCCATCTGAGGAAATAGTAATACCATTCTTCCAACTGGTCAGGTCAAAACCCTTGGACCCTCACACTTCACATCCATCAGCAAATTCTATTATGTCCCCAGAATTCAACTATTTTTCCCCATTTCCACTGCTACCCACTGTGGTCAAAGAGCTACCATCATTTCCTGGATTGCTGTAACAACTCTTAACACATCTCCTTGCTTCTCTGACTCAACCACTTATCCCTTGCCTACCTACAAGACAGCTAGATCAATCCTTAAAAAATGGCAGGTGTCATTCCTCCACTGAAACCTTCCAACAACTTGCCATCTGCCAAGGACTGTTGTGTACCCTGCCAAAGTCATACGTTGAAGCCCTAATCCTCTCCTCACACCTAGGTGACTGTATTGGAGATAGTGCTTTTAAGGAGGTAATTAAGGTTAAATGAGGTGATTAGGGTAAAGCCCTGATCCCACAGAACTTGCCCTTATAAGAAAAGGAAGAGACAACGCTCTCTTTATCATGTGAGGAGACACTGAGAAGGTACTGTCTGCAAGCCAAACAGAAAACCAGAACCTGATCATGCTGCCACTCTGATTTCATTCTTCCAGCCTGAAGAACTGTGAGAAAATATATTTCTATGCTTTGAGCCACCCAATCTATGGTATTTTGTTATGGCAGCCTGAGCTGACTAACACACCATTCTACTCAAAGTCAAGTAGATCTAATAGCCAAAAAAGGTCCTAAACATTCTAATCTATTACGGCCCGTATCCTAAGCTCTCTGATGTAACTGCCTTTGTTTCTTCCCATCTCTTAAGCAAGTTCCAGCCAAACTGGCTTACATGCAATTCCGTGAGCATGCTATGCATGCTCCTGCCTTTGGGTCTTCTTTGGTTTTTCTCGGCTTGGGACACCTTTTTTCCCAAGAATTCACATCACTCACTTCCTCACTCAAATGTTACTTTCTCAGTGAGGCCATCCTATGGAAAATTTATGATCCCCATTTCACACAAATATCCCATTTCCCTTTCCTTAGGACTCACTGCTTGGATGCTGTGTATTTTACCTATTTATCTTGTCTATTGTTTCTCTCACTAGAATGAACTCCATGAGAGATGGGATTGTCCGTTTTGCTCACTGATATATCCCGTAAATACAGAGTAGCTCACAGTAGCTGTTCAATATTTATTCAACTAAATTAATGTTGAGTTCCAATAGTGGCAGAATTCGTCGTGGAGTTGAAAGGTACTGCACAGATCATCTACTAATGCAGCAATTCCCTAGAAGAAAACTGCACTGCTTAAAGGACCGCCTCATTTTTCTGGCCTCCTCTGGTTATTATCAAAAGGAGCTTTAAAAATCCTGATGCAACAGCTGTTTTTCCCTCACCATCTTATAGAGATAATAGGCTGAAAAGTTGTGAAGTTCAAGTAAGATAATGTTTATGACAATTTTTTGAAAATTGCCTGGTTGCAGCTTTTACTTACAGCATTTGCAAACAGTTCTGCCAACTCTGTGGCTCTTTCACCATATTTCAAGTGCTTAGCAAACGATGGTGTTCGTCTCCATAAAGTCAAGTTTAAAAATACAAGGGCCAGGCGCGGTGGCTCACGCTTGTAATCCCAGCACTTGGAGAGGCCTAGGCGGGCGGATCACGAAGTCAGGAGACTAGACCATCCTGGTTAACACGGTGAAACCCGTCTCTACTAAAAATACAAAAAATTAGCCGGGCGCGGTGGCGGGCGCCTGTAGTCCCAGCTACTCAGGAGGCTGAGGCAGGAGAATGGCGTGAACCCGGGAGGCGGAGCTTGCAGTGAACCGAGATCGCGCCACTGCACTCCAGCCTGGGGAACAGAGGGAGACTCCATCTCAAAAAAAAAAAAAAAAAAAAAAAACAACAACAACAACAAAAAACCAAACAAACAAATAAAGTACATAAATAAAAACCAAGTGACTGGAGGACGCCATTGATTGATTTTACTTAGGGCTTTGGGCATAAACTAGGTTTAAAAATTTCTGCTGCTGAGAAAGTAGGAAAACAGTTATATTCCCTTACATTTTACCGAAGAGAAACTAGACCTGCAGAGGAGTACCTTTCTGTTTCTATATAAACAGAGGCATTTTGCACAACCCAAATCACGCAGAAACCTCCTGGTAAGGACTTCACGGGTAGTTATTGCCGGCATTGTATTCTGAGAGATGAGCTTCATATCACTTCTGGAAATGCCTTAAATTAAAACTCATCTTGAAACAACATGACGTCTCAACGAGGCTGCCTTCTCACCTTGGAACATCAGCTTTTAAAATAAAGGTGTCATCAGAAGTGTGGAGACACCCACTGCATCACAACTGGAATCAATCTCTGGTTATGCTAACCTAGGTCTGCCGAGCAGGGTAAGTCTACTGCTCGAAAGCGGCACAGAGGAAATCCTCCCACCCCTGGGTTCAGGCCCGGAGTTACGAGCGGAGATTTCCGGCGGCGTGCCAGAGCCCAGAGCAAACCCGGCTGGGGAACGCACCTCGCCCGCGGCTCCGGAAGCGGCTGCGGCCCCGACCGGAAAGCCCCCAGCATCGCCCGCAGGAATAGCTGCGAGCCTGCGGCTCCAGCCCGGCCTCGGGTACCACGCGCCTAGTGGGAAGCGGCACTGACGCCTGCAGCATCTCGCGAGATTTCCGGCTCAGCCCAAGTACTGCGAGTTCATCAAAGAGGAGAAAAAAAAAAAAAAAAAAAAAAAAGCCAGCGGGCGAGAGCCTCTGAAGTCGTGGCTGGGGCGCTGGGGTGGCAGCTTCCGCGGGAGCATCAGCTACCGGCGTGAGGCAAGGCAGGGCCAGCGCGCCGTTCGCAGCCCCGTTGCCTGGGCTGCCGGTTCACTGACGCGCGGCCCCCGGGTGGAGAGAGGGGAGGCGGCCTGGGAGCCCGCTCCTTTTCGCCGCAGAGCGCGGCGGGGGAGGGAGGTGAAGGCGTGGGAGGAGGGCGACGGAAGAGGAGGTAGCGGCGTGGAGATCCTCCCGGCGACATCACCGAGGCGGAGGGCGGCCGCGCCTGCTCCCAGATCGCGCCGTTCGTGCTGCCCGCACTGCCCGAGGCCCGGCGCGGGCTGGCTGGCCGCGATCCTGGCACCGGCCGCTTTCGCGTGGGGTCGCGCAGGAGCAGCGGAGGGCCGGATCGCTGAGTGAGCGTCAGCCGCGCGCCGCTGCGGGACCGTGGGTGGGCGGGCTGAGAGGCGGAGGAGCCTCCGGCCCCGCCTCCCGCGTGCTGCTGCCGGAGCCGCAGCAGCCACAGCCCCGCCGAGGCTTTAAACAGCGGGGCCCGCCCCGCGCCCGCCACACTCGCGCGCTCGCTTGGCTGCCAGTGGCGTCTGTGCCGTCCCAGCTAGCGGCGGCCAGCGGGCGGCGGGGAGAAAGACTTCCTCACCTGGTCTTGCGGCCGTGGCCACCGCCGGCCAGGGGTGCGGAGGGCGTGCTGCCGGAGACGTCCGCCGGGCTCTGCAGTTCCGCCGGGGGTCGGGCAGCGATGGAGCCGGTGCCCACGGCGCCCTCCTCCGGCGCCCCGGGACTGGCCGGGGTCGGGGAGACGCCGCCAGCCGCTGCGCTGGCCGCCGCCAGGGTGGAACTGCCCGGCACGGCTGTGCCCTCGGTGCCGGAGGATGCTGCGCCCGCGAGTCGGGACGGCGGCGGGGTCCGCGGGGAGGGCGCTGCGGCGGCCGGGGACGGGCTGGGCAGACCCTTGGGGCCCACCCCGAGCCAGAGCCGTTTCCAGGTGGACTTGGTTTCCGAGAACGCCGGGCGGGCCGCTGCTGCTGCGGCGGCGGCGGCGGCAGCGGCGGCGGCTGGTGCTGGGGCGGGGGCCAAGCAGACCCCTGCGGACGGGGAAGGCGGCGGCGAGAGCGGGCCGGCTAAAGGCAGCGAGGAAGCCAAGGGCCGCTTCCGCGTGAACTTCGTGGACCCGGCTGCCTCCTCGTCGGCTGAAGACAGCCTGTCGGATGCTGCCGGGGTCGGTGGCGACGGGCCCAACGTGAGCTTCCAGAACGGCGGGGACACGGTGCTGAGCGAGGGCAGCAGCCTGCACTCCGGCGGCGGCGGCAGTGGGCACCACCAGCACTACTATTATGATACCCACACCAACACCTACTACCTGCGCACCTTCGGCCACAACACCATGGACGCTGTGCCCAGGATCGATCACTACCGGCACACAGCCGCGCAGCTGGGCGAGAAGCTGCTCCGGCCTAGCCTGGCGGAGCTCCATGACGAGCTGGAAAAGGTGAGCTCGCCCGGCCCTCCCTTCTTCCCCAGCCCCTGGTGCATGCCGACCGCGGGATGTGGCTGCAGACTCTTCCCGAGTTGAGGTGGCAGGAGTAGACATGCACGACTTGCTGGCATCTCTGGATTCAGCTGTCAAGGGTGGAATTGCAGAGGAATGTAACTTAATCTCTTAAAAAGTTTGTAGCGGGTTTGGCTAGTTAAGTGATACTGGAGGGCTGCTTTTAACAACCTTCCCCATCCAGTTAGGTATCTCGTGTGCACTTTGTTTCCCACCCACGCTTAACAGTCACCACCCCTCTGAATGACAGTTGTGTTTGTGGGCCCTTGAGAAGAGAAGGTGCAGGAGGTTTAGGTGAGGACCTCTCTCGGAAGAGGTTGGAGAGCACCTACCATCTGTGTCGTTTTAAAAGATTGTGTTGTGTGGCTTATGTACGCCTATTAGGGATCCCAACAGTGGGAATGTTGGTGTTGGAAGGAAAATCTTAACAGGGTGTGTTTGTGGTCTATGAGTTATTAAAGCTTAATTCTTGCAATCTTGAATATGCAAAGGATCATAGAAATCTTAAATCTTGGGACACTCTGTTCCTGATAATGGCATGACTCTTTTTTTTTTTTTTTTTTTTTTTTTTTTTTTTTTTTGCAATGAAAACGTTTTGGGAGAGGTATATTTAAAAAATTAGGGAGAGGGGCGAGTCTTTAAAGAAAAAAGGGAAACGGGAGAATTGGTTTTTCTGTAGAAGATGACCTGGAAGACCTCTGGGGTCTTTACAATAAGCAGTTACACTTTGTAAACAGAAAACCATCCCCATAAACTCATTGATTTTTGTAATTCTGTTTTTTTATGGTCACATAAGACTGTTATTTCTTCAGTGTTCAATATAATTGTTTTGAGATAACATTTATGCTTTTGAAATTTCATTAATGTTTAACTTTTTTATGAGCCGGAATTACTTGAAGTCTTCCTTTACAAGTGTGTAATGACTACATTGATGGAATTTTGTAAACGCCAGAGGATAGTACCACATAGGTTGAAATGATCATAGTGTGGAAAAGTTTAAATCCAGTGTGTGATTTCTTTTGGATATGATTATTTGATCTCATACAGTGATTTCATACAAGACTGTACTTGTCCCAGTGTTTGATAATGTAACATTCACACAGAGGTAATTACAGAGGCCCCAACTCTTACAGCTTATTGATTGTTTAAAAGCCTGAGATCATTTAGCTTTAGATAATATTATTGTTCCATTGTGGTATTTTATCATAATCAGAAGCAAAACAATGTCTAAAACATTTTATATTCATACTTCTGTAGTTTCTATCAAGTCTATTTTTTCTTTTCAAAACCCAAAAATCATTGTAGACAAAAGTAGATATGAAGCTAGCAATTTTCCTTTTCTTAGGACGTATTTACTAATGAAAATATTATACAGATATATTTTAGATTTATTTTACCAAAGCTAAGTAGGTGAGCAGTAAAGTGATCTGTATTTACCCATAAGTTTTAGAAAGACATCCAGTTGAAAGGTATATATCTTGAGCATATATGCTTCCTATGGAAGTTTTTGGTATTTTGTATTAAATTATCTCAGTAACAAAGCACTTAAAGTTCTCCAAAGCTTTAGATTTGTGTGTCTTTGTGTTTTTCGCTTGGCTTTTTGGTTCAAAGTGTCTAAAAAACAACACCTGTATTGTTTGTTGTACGGCAGTTGAAGAAATCACCCAACCTCTCAGCTTCAGCTTTTCAGGGTTATTATGAAGATTAGAAAAAAAGTGCAATAAAAGTGACCATGTTCAGTGCCTGGAAAATAATAGCTAGTTGTTATTTCCCTCTTATATTGGCCCTTCAGAAGACTCCAGGATCTCAATTTTAGATTCTCTTAATTCTTATGTTATTAGATGAATATAGTATATAAAATGTTATGTTCAGTTTCATTTATGCAACAGGTAGTTTAATTCTTTATAGTTTTTTACCTTCTGCCACTCATAATCTTTATGGCCACTGTTTTATTGGCTTAACTAATAACTACATGTTGAAGATAATTTTGGTTAGAATTTTAGCAGATGGATTAAAGAAATGGGTGTTAAGTAGTACAATTATGACTATACACCACTGTCGAAAGAGGGGCAGACAGTAGGGGTGATAACAGGTTGGCTGGATTCCCAGAAGTTGTCCCTTACTCTGTCTAAATTGACTTCCACTTCTCTAACACCTCTAATGCTTCTAGCCTTCAGTGAATTATAATATTTAGAATTTTTATAACACCTAATTCTAGCAGTCGATTGATTGACATATACTCTACTTTGGTCTACTAAGTGCGTAATTATCTACCATGGGACTAACTCTGTGTTGGGAACTGTAGAAGAACAAAAGAAAGTAAAAGACTTCAGAAACTTGTTAGGGAAAAGGACTGGATTGTCTTTCCTCCAGTTGAATTCCTTTCATTATCCATCACTGACTTTAAAAGTATTTTATCTAGATGTCCAACTGTAGGGGAATAGATAAATATCCTTGGCACATCTTGCTATATTGTATAGCCATTCTAGGACCAGTAGGTATGAGTTCTCCATTTATTAAATAGTTATTGGGGAAGGTGGTATCTTAGATGTTGACAACATGGTTGTGACACTGTGGGATTACACGGTGATTAGCAAACCAGTTACTGCTTCTGCCTAGACAGACATTAACAAAATAGTTGGACAAATAATATAGTTAATAACTGTTTTTTAAGTATTATGAAAGAAAAGGATACTTGTAAAGATGTAATAGGACCTAATTTTAATTGGGTTTTGGGAAGGCGTTTTTTTTTTTGAGAAGTATGACATTGAAGCTGAGACCTGAAGGGTAAGTTGATGATTGGGTGGAATGACAGTCCAGACCAAAAGGACAGCGTACGTGAAGGTAATGGGGTGAGAAAAAGTGGTATATTCACATAACTAAAAGGAGCTCAGTGTCTTTCATTATAAATGTAGTGGGACACTATTGAAGAATTTTGTGTGGGGTAGCCACCTGATCCATTTTGTTTTAACATCTTTAGGCTCTGGGTGGAGAATGGATTGGCAGGGGCAAGAATGGAAGCAAAGAGACTCAAGTGATTACTGTGGTCTGGGTGACAAATAGTAAAGGTTGGTGGCAGAAAGGATGGGATGTGCGGGTGAGATAGAAGCTGACTTCTAGATTTTGAACTTGAGAAACTTAATAGATGTTGGTACCGTTGCTTGAGGTGAGAAAGATTGGAGGAGGAATAGATTCGGTGGTTGGGAGAAGTTTGTATTTGAGACTATTCTGTTTGAGTAGCCTGTAAAGACAAAGACAACTTATTCCAAGAGTCATGGAGGAGGCAGTGTATATATATATATATATAGAGAGAGAGAGAGAGAGAGAGAGCATATATATATACACATACACACACACTCGTATATTTACATATAAAGGTTTGGTTGCTTAAAGTCATGCACTAAATTACTTAGGGAGAGTGACAGATAAGAGAACAGAAAATAGGGTCTGACATTGGACTTCGAGATTGTTTAAAGGTCTGTTAGAGATTGAGGAGCCACTAGCAAAGGAAATTAAGGAAGAGCTGCCATACTGTCAAATAGCCTGGAGAGCAGTGTTGGGGGAAACTGAGAGAAAATAGTTTTTAGAAAGGCAGAAACTCTTCAAAGCTGATGCCAGGAATTGGTTTAAAAATGTATATATGTACACACACAGAGTGAAAAATCAAAGTATGGATTTTTGGCCCTACAGGAAGAAATAAAAGGTGGAGGGTAACAAGAAAGTATTTGATGGACATCTTCAACATGTATGATGGAATGCAAGATTATCAAATGTGGAAAGTGGAGTGGTGGACAATCCATACTAGCTCTTACTGAATTTAAAGCATTATTAAAATAATTTTTTGTTTTTGTTTTTTGTTTTTTTGTTGTTTTTGTTTTTGTTTTACTATTTTGACCAGTAAACCATAATTTCTAGTATTTTTGTTTTTAAAGGTAGCATTATTGTTGCAGTTGTCCTTGGGCCAAGGCTTTGGAGCCTTTTGCTGGTGGTATGTCAAGGGTTTCTATATGGTTCCTCTATTTTTGCCTTTCTCGTTAACAAGGGGAAAGGTCAAGGGAGCAACTATATTGTCTTTCATGGTGTCACTCTGCTTGTTGGATTTTCATTAATTCCTAAGAAATAGGTCTTATACACATTTTACTCAAGATGAAATGGGCTAATAGAAACAGAAGAAATTGGCCAGGTGTGGTGGCTTACCCCTGTAATCCCAGCACTTTGGGAGGCCAAGGCGGGTGGATCACCTGAGGTCAGAAGTTCAAGACGAGCCTTACCAACATGGTGAAACCCTGTCTCTACTAAAAATACAGAATTAGCCAGGTGTGGTGGCACATGCCTGTAATCCTAGCTATTCAGGAGGCTGAGGCAGGAGAATAACTTGAACCCGGGAGGTGGAGGTTGCAGTGAGCCAAATTGCGCCATTGCACTCCAGCCTGGGCAACAAGAGCAAAGCTCCATCTCAAAAAAAAAAAAAAAAAAAAAAAAGAAAGAAAGAAAAGAAAAGAAACAAGAAATTGCTTAACAGCCATTTTTACAGAAAATACAGCTGGAGGACAGGCACCATGGTAGGTAAGAGCCTGTTGTCCCTACTTGGGAAGCTGAGGCAGGAGGATTGCTTGAGCCCAGGAGTTTGAGACTGTAGTGCACTGTGACCATGCCTGTGAACAGCCACTGCACTTCAGCATGGGCAACACAGCAAGACCCTGTCTAAAAAAAAAATAGTAGTACAGCTGGATTTGGACTTCACATCCAGGTTTTTCTGACTTTAATGCTAGGACGTAGAAGCAGCAGGTTCTTTTCTTTTTATCTCTTCTATCCCTTAGACCTGTTCTAAGATAACAAAGATGTTGAGGGGGACCCTTGGGGATTACCACCAACATTTCTGTACCTTGAACTCCTGAGAGTTGAATGATTATATAACTGACAGAAATGAGGAGATGGGATGATGTAAATATTGATTATTATGACTTCTTCACTAGCATCTGTATATGTCTTTTTTTCATCTTCATACAGAGAATATGCACTTAATAAAGATTTGTTCATGGGATGTACAAATCAGGTGAGCAGTTACTGTCACTTAATAAGTACTTTAGGTAAAACACTAAATAATTATAGTATCTTTTCTAACCATGAGCTGCTTCTCTGAGTGGGCTGTGTTGATGCCTAGTCAAGAAATTTCACACACTGTTAATCATTTCAGTGTATAGCTTTAGTCCTTGAAAATCACCCTGGAGGAACAAGAATGTGTCTCTTGAGGGTAAGGGGAAGAGTAGGGTAGTGTCCAGAACTGGGTAAAGGTGGGACCCTGATAAGAAATATTTACATGTGGCAAAGTCAAATTTTGCTGATTTCACAGTTTTGCCAGGGGCTTTACCCTGCTAAACCCATGCCACTTGCCACTGAAGTCAAGCTTACTCATACTACTATATGCATTCCCCCAGGTGTACACTGACTAAAGTAGTTCTACAATGCGGTGAACAGGTAAAATTGCAGCTACTGCTTTGTTAAATAGTAGAATTTAAGAAAACAGCTTTTAATTTTTAGCATAAAAATTTCCTGGGTAGAAGGAAAGAGAAATTTTGGGATTTAAAATGTAGCAAAAATCAGTACACTGCTAAATTAATATCTTCTCTATGTGTATTTATGTTCATACATTTTAAAATCCTGTGAGACTGGAATTTAAAGGACCAAAATAGAGTTTCTTGGTTCTTATGTGTGGAGTGTGTTTGCTTTCATTGATTTTCCATTACGTTACATATATATATATATATATATATATATATATATATATATATATATATGAAGTCTATAGTATAGTTCCGTGCTGAAGTGAAATAAATGTGAACCCAGTTATTCAACAAATCCTTATTGAACATCAACAGCAACACTGTTCTAAATGCTGAGGATATAGCAGTGAACAAAACGAAGTCATGGAACTTTCATTCTAGTGGTAGGAGACAATAAACAAAATTAAAGCAGGGCGAGGAAAATTAAAGGTGGCTAGATGATGGCTGGGTGGTGCTGTTTTAGCATTGTTAGGGAAGACCTCTGATATGTGAGCAGGCTCTAGAAAGGGGTGACCCCATGCAGATACCAGGGAACGGACACTCTAGGCAGAGGAATGGCAGATACCAAGACTTTGAGATGGGAGTGTGCTTGGTGTGATTGAGAGACAGGGAGGTCAGCAAGACCAAATCGATGAGGCAGAGTATGATAGAGAAAGTCAGGGTGTAGTGAGGACCAAATAGTGTAGAACCTTGCAGATCATGATAAAGACTTAGGATTTTACTCTGAGTGATTTAGGGGAAGGCATTGTAGGGTTTTGAGTCAGATTTGATGTGATCTGACTTATGTTTTCAAAATACCACTCTGATTGTTGTGTAGAGAATATACTGTAAGGGAGCAAGAGTAGAAGGCAGGAAACCAGTTAGAAGCCTACTGCAATGGTTTCGTTAAGATGATAATGACTTTTACTAAGATGGTAGTGATTGATACAATGAGAGGTGTTCAGATGCTGGATGTGTTTCAAAGGTAGAATTGTTGGGATTTGCTGATGTTTTGGATGAGGGGATGTATGGACAGAGTAATACCAGAGTTTTCCCCGTTTAGAATGGAGTTGGTATCAATGGAGAAGTCTGTGGGAAGGGCAGGTTTGGAAGATGGACTCAAGATAGGGTTTCATTCTACAAGTTAGTTCTCCAATGAGGCACACAGGTAAAATTGCAGCTGCTGGTTTGTTAAATAGTAGAACTTCAGAAAACAGCTTTTAATATTTTTGGCATAAAAATGTGCTTTTGTTCTTCAGGTAAAACCATGAAAACTAGTAGTCTTTCAAATACTGTACGAAGGGGTGGGGAATTAGTGGTTGATTCCACAAAGTGAAAGCCCACTGAGGGTGAGCAACAAGGAAAATTACTTAAAATACTGAAGTTAAAAACATATTAGTGGTGTCTCATTTAAACCATGAAAGCTTCTATCTGCTGAGGGCCTCCTTTGTCTTTTTCCATTTTCACTAGGATCTCTACCAATGCTAGCTTAAAGCTATTATGAAAAACTTGGAGCTGATAGAGAACTTGGGGGTTTCTAGTTGGAAGAAGGAGGAAAGCCGAAAAGCAAAAATAGCTTAGTGGAATGTTGACTCTCAGCAGAAGCTAATTATGGCTAGTACATTGGTAGTATCATTGGACTCAGAAATTCCTCTGCCTTAATTTTTTAAAAATATTCTGTGCTTTGGCCGGGCGCGGTGACTCACGCCTGTAATCCCAGCACTTTAGGAGGCTGAGGTGACTGGATCACAAGATCAGGAGATGGAGACCATCCTGGCTAACACAGTGAAACCCCGTCTCTACTAAAAATACAAAAAAACGGCCGGGCGCGGTGGCTCAAGCCTGTAATCCCAGCACTTTGGGAGGCCGAGACGGGCGGATCACGAGGTCGGGAGATCGAGACCAGCCTGGCTAACACGGTGAAACCCCGTCTCTACTAAAAAAATACAAAAAACTAGCCGGGCGAGGTGGTGGGCGCCTGTAGTCCCAGCTACTCGGGAGGCTGAGGCAGGAGAATGGCGTGAACCCGGGAGGCGGAGCTTGCAGTGAGCTGAGATCCGGCCACTGTACTCCAGCCCGGGCAACAGAGCGAGACTCCGTCTCAAAAAAAAAAAAAAAAAAAAAAAAAAAAACAAAACAAAAAAACTAGCTGGGCGAGGTGGCAGGCGCCTGTAGTCCCAGCTACTCGGGAGGCTGAGGCGGGAGAATGGCCTGAACCTGGGAGGCGGAGCTTGCAGTGAGATCCTGCCACTGCACTCCAGTCTGGGAGACACAGCGAGACTCCGTCTCAAAAAAAAAAAAAAAAAAAAAAAAAAAAAAAAAAAAATTCTGTGCTTTTTCTGAATAGTCACAAATTAGATACTCATCTAGGTTCAGAATTCTGGAAACCTGTGGGATAGTTCTTTGTTGGGTCAGTGTGAATTAGTTCTTCCATCAATTTGGTTTCAAACAAAATTTGGTATGGTATGCTAGCCATTTTGGAGACTTTTGCAGGGGAGCATAGGTGGTTTGGCAGGGCAGACTTGAGTATTCCAGTGGGGAAAGACTTGGAGGACCCTAATCATCTGAGACCTGCCCTCCCCACAGACTTCTCCATTAATATCAGCTCCATTCTAAATAGGTATTACCTTGTCCATACATCCCCCATCCAAACTATCAGCAAATCCCAACAATTATATGTTTGAAACACATCCAGTATCTGAACACCTCTCATTGTATCAATCACTACCCCTTTGGTAAAAGCCCGTTATCATCTTAATGGAACCAGCTGAGATGAGAGGAAGGGGGGTGATTCTTGGAAGGAGGTAGGAAACTTCACAGAGCATGACTGGGCTGAGGACCCCAGTCCCAAGTTTTGACTAGCACTTGTTGTGATTATGGCTTTTTACCATTTAAGGTCTTTATCAGTGCTGTCTGACAGAAATATAGTATGAACTACATATGTCGTTTAAAAAAGTGAAGAAGCAGGCAAAATTAATTTATAATATATTTTGACACTGTGTCTAAAACATTCATTGCAGATACAATGAATATGAAAACATTTATAATGAAATATCTCAATTTCTTTTTTATGTACAAAGTTTGAAACCCTGTGTGTGTTTTTCACATACAGTACAGCACATCTCAGTTCAGACAAACATTTCAATAGTGTTGAAGTAGTAGCTCCCCTGTGACCTTTGGTTACTATATTGGACAGTGTAGATGTGAACAGTATTTTGCAGTTCAGTTCTGAGGTCCTATGATTTTCATTTTTCTTCTTGCATATTTAACTGTTCCTGTCAATAGTTTACTTCCTTTAAAGAAATTTGAGTAGCTTCTATCTGACAGAAAAAGCAGAATATTTTATGTAACTCTCATTGCTTTCCAGGTACAAGCTCTTTCCTTCCTTCCTCAGCTAGACTTGTTGAGAGTATTGATTATAATTAGTATCTTTCCTTCCTTACCTTTCACTCAAACTGTTGTAGTGTGGCTTCTATTTTGCATAAATAGTTCTTGTTAAAGTCACAAGTGATCTCCATTCTTATCACAAATTTCAGAAAGTCTTTTTTTTTTTTTTTTTTTAAGCAGTGTTCGGCTTTCAAGCAGCATTTGGTGTTCTTTTGAAGTCTTTTGGTCACTTCCTTGGCTTCTTAGTTTTCCTTCTGCCTTTCTGGCTCTTTCAGCCTGGCATCCTTTGCAGTCACCTCCTTCTCTAACCTGAACATTGGACTTTTCTTCTTCCTTGTTCCTCTTTTTTCTCTCCTTATGCTACATCATCTGTAGTCCAATGACTCCCAAAATTTCGTCTTCTACCCACACTCCTTCTCTGAGTTCTGGGTATCCAATGCTTGCTTGACATTTTTGTTTTAATGTCTCAAAGATAACTTAAGCTCACAAACTTAGTATTTCCTCCCATTCCCTCCAGAAACAAAAGAATCCAGGCCGTCTGCCAGTGTGTGCTGTATCTCTCGGAATGGTACCACTATTCATCATACTGCAAAAGTGAGAAACCTATGAGTCATCCTTGCCACTTTGCACTCATTCCCCTATCCAATCACTGAGTGCTGTCAACTTGAATTTCTAAATATTCTTTTAATCTAAGCTGCCACCATCCTATTAGGTTGGTGCAAAAGTAATTGCGTTTTTTGACATTGAAAGTAATGCCAAAAACCACAATGACTTTTGCACCAACAAAGCTGCAGCAATAGCCTTGTAACTGAATTTCTCATATTCACTATGCTTTCCCATCACTATTGTGCCCAAAACAAAACTGATCATTGTTGCCCAATGCTCCCTGCATTGTCTATGTCTGGTTTGCCTCTTCAGTGTTTCACTTCCCCAGTGGCACAATAATTCCTTTGGTCGTGCGGCCTTTGTACATGGTACTCTCCATGGACTCTTCCTCTCCCTTCCACCTTTCCATACACCCACTGTTAACTTTCAGTTTAAGATTTCACTTCAGTCCTTATTTCTTTTGAGAGGAGGCCTTCATCCTCCAGTCTAGAACAAACTCATTTTCCCTTAATGGTTTTAGTTAGTGGTAGTATATCTATTAACATGGTTGCTTGAGTATCCTTAAGCTAACTTCAAGCTCCATGAGAAGCTGACTTTGTGATTGATCACCATTATGTCGTTGTTATCTAGTAGAGGCCTGGCACAGTAGACGCTCAATTGATACATACTGAATAATAGGCCTAATTCTTTACATATTAATATGGTACAAAAGAATCTTACCTACCTTATATTTGTTATCTAGATTCTCTAAAGGATGTTTGGCAGAGAAATTGCCCTGTTTTGCATATGTGGCATTAAGACCCAAAATAACTAAATGACCTGACCAAAATCGTAGACATGCAGAACTAGCATTGGAAATTGGGGCAGGCATTACTGAGTCTCAGTTGGCATTCATTTCAATATCCTATAGTTTAATACTGCATAAGCTCTTGTTATTTTGGTGACTTTTTTTTCTTTTTTAAAATACTTATGACATGTTTTTATATTCATTGAATATAAAATAGAAAAGATTTAGGCTCCACAGTTCTAGTGTATGGATGTATCTCTTCCTAGTAGAAAAATTTTCAAAAATTAATAAGAAAGTTTTTATACATGGAATCTTAGTTTTTTGTATTTCCTCTGCCATCCCGTCCTTATCTTCCAAAAGTATGATATAAATTTTTAAATGTAATATGGGTTGTACTTTGCAGTAACTAGTAACTTGTGTCTGTTAAATTTAACTTTAAATTAACATCGTGTTAAAAATTCAGTTCTTTGGTTACTTGAGTCACATTTTAGGTACTTAATAACCACATTTGGCTAGTTGTTATCATTGGACAATTGAGATACCAAAGATTTCCATTATCACAGAAAGATAGTGCTGTCAAGGGAGGTGATATCTAAAATTACTTTTTTCCTTCCTTCATTCATTCTTTCCTTTATTCCTTTTCTTCCAGGTTAGTCACCACTAGTTTAAAGTCATTAGAGAATCTAATGTTCTTCTAATTTTGCATAGGATCCTTCCTTAAATAAAGATGTCTAGAACATTAGGTTCTCAATGAAGTGTTTCAATCAATGGATCTGTTTTCTTTGTGAGAGTGGAGATTTGGGCCTGTGAAAATTTAATATTGTATTGTTAGAAATGCTAGTTTCCAGAGCATTCTTAAGTTACATATCTGCGTTTGGTCTTCAGTAGTTGGAGTAGGTGGGTTTTTTAGAAGGTTGTGGAGTAACAGTCTCATTTTGCAAGGCTGTGGTTTGCCTTCAAGCTAACACCTGGTAGGGCAGGTCTCTGTATCCCTGTATTTTTCTTTTGGAACAGTGATTCCAAAATATCTAAAAGAACCACCTGGGGGGAAATGGCTGTTTCCCCTTTCCCAAAGAGTTTGTGTAGTGTTTTGTTTTTATAAACAGGCAAAGTATGTTTTATTCAACCTCTTAGAGCAAGTTTGACCAACCTACAGCCTGTGGGCCACATGTGGCCCAGGACGGCTTTGAATGTGACCCAACACAAATTTGTAAACTTTCTCAAAACATTATGAAATTTTTTTTGCAATTAAAAAAAAACATCAGCTATTATTAATGTTAGTGTATTTTGTATGGCCCAAGACAATTCTTTCAATATGGCCAAGGGAAGTCAAAAGATTGGATACTCCTGTTTTAGAGTGTTTGTGGTTTTTAGAGTTTTCCTGGTAATTGTTAAAGAGCCTGGTTTGAGAATTGGTGTCCTAGACCATGTTGAGTCTTTGATTACCATATTGAGAGTGCAGAGTCATTTGTTTTCATTGATGTGCTGATTCTCAATTTTGAAATACCCTGATATAGACAAGTACTATCTATCAAAGTTCTGGCTTTAACTGTTAGAGAACTGTGTACTGAATTAAATTAAGTTGTCAGTTGTTAAACATCTGATATGTTTCAGGAGTTTTCTGTAGCCTGGGCACAACAACCTTGCAAGGTAGGTAGTTGACAGATGATCAGACTCAGAAGCTAATATCAACTTGTAAGTGGTAAACACTGGCTATTAGGAAAGGTAATAGATATTAATACCTAATTATTTAGTAGCAGACACTGGTTATTAGGAAAGATGAGGTATTAGGAAAAAATCTGTTTTTACTCGTTAAGTGTGAACAAAACATGGTATGTTGCTATTAAGAGTTCTATTCAAATGTTGTAGGGATATCAGACATATAAGTACGAAGTGATAAGTTTGAATCTTGATGAGTTATTGTGGAACAGTTGGGTCTAGATATTAACCTCTTTTTTTTTTTTTTTAAATAAAACCTAATGGTTTAGGGCATAACTTATCAGACTTGATATTTTAGAAACTAATGTTATGGCAAATAATTCGTGATTCTATAGGAGGACTTTTTTTCTTTAAAAATTAAAATGTGAATTTGCTTTTTGTTTATTTAATCACCAATTTGAATCTCATTATTTTGGTTTAAAATGAAACCGTCACGAGAATTGTGTACTCAGAGCATTTGCAAATAAGTATTGTAAAGGAGAAATATTTTTTGGCAAAGCTGGTCAGGACATAGCCTCAGTACTAACTTACCTATAAATTTCTAGAGATTTGCCTAAGATTGGGTTTAGAGAAAATATTGTACTACCTCCCCTGTATCAATCCCAATTATCAGACAGATTTGCTGATCAGAGACAAATTTAAGAACCGGTAATTAAGCAAAATAACTGCAATAACAACAAATAGGCGTTCATAATAAACAGCTTTGAAGCATCTTGCAGAAACAGAAGATAATTTTGTTTCTGCTTTTCATTATTTTCTTATCAGAAAATAGCAGTCTGTAATAACCCTTTAGAGTAGACGTAAGGACAGGAGCTGAATTTTGATCATTGCAATATCTTCATCTAGCATAATGCTAACAAAATTAACAATGTTTTAAATCTCAATACAAAAAAGGGTCAGTGAACTATACAATTTCAGAAAATTTCAGTCTCAAGCCTTCCTAGAGTATTCA